>NW_027206621.1:0-309055 GCF_024711535.1 Dipodomys merriami | reverse complement strand
TACTTATTTTGGGTTCATTTCACCTAACATCAACTTATTTGAGCGTTTCAGCTTGTCTGAGACTTATACTAGTTATTGCAAATAAGGGAAACCATGGGACCTATGTTTCTTTGGTCCTGGCTTACTTCACTTAATATAATTTTTTTCCAAGTCTTTCCATTTACTAACAAATGGGACAATATTATTCAATCAACTCCAAATTTATCAAAGAACTTGGAGTCAAAGTAGACATTCTGAAAACATTACAGGACGGAATAGGGTATACCCTTGGTCTGAGTTGTTTCTTTCGTTAATTTTGATTCTTCTTACAGCAGACATTTTAAAAATTAGTAGAAAACTTATGACGTTCTCATGTTTTATAGTCCCATTAGTACTCACTAAGTTAGAATGAAAATCCAAGAGCTATGTAAAGAAATTGTATCTCCAAGCACCTGTACCCTTTCATTAATTTCTGGAACTAAGAGAACTGGCTCCCCAGAGTCTGACCTTAAGAATTCAAGAATGAGGTGGGAATAAGACAAGGAAAGAGAGACAAAGTAATTCGCACTGGTGTTGCTGTGCTGTCACAATGAACACCTGTTCTCAGGCAATCGTTTTGAATCTCACAGTTAGCTTTTTTTGTGCTTTTTTATTAGTATGACAAAGATAACTGGCTTAACCACATTTAGAGGGGAAACAAAGGAGGAGGCTACAATGCTTGATAAGAAATGTACTCATTATGTTGCCCATGTAATTGCAACCCCTCTGTACAGTATTTTCACAATAAAAAAATAAAAAAAATAAATGGGTGGGACACATTCTTTTATGTGAGGAATCTTCCTCAAAATTGTGTGTCATGAACTTTGGGTCTCGGTGCCTTTTCCATCCTTGTTGCAAGTATGTATTTCTACAAATGGAGAAGTTGATTCACCATTTGCCTTTAAATGATTAATTATTTGGATTTGGGGGATTGTGTGATTTGCTGTAGAAGTAAGGTATTATGGTTAGGACCCTTTGGTTCATGTTGACATTTATTTGTGGAATTTTTATTGGTGTCCTTGCTCATGGACTCATGTCTAAGTAATTCTTCCTATATTCCAGTATAATCCAGTAGAGTGGGACAATGCATTAGAAATTTAAAACATGATTATAATTTTTAAATATACTTTTAAATATAACATCATAAATAAAACCATTGTTTTCTGTAATTTTAATATTATTTTCCAGGTTATGTACAGAGGGGTTCCAGTTACATAAGTAAGGCAGTGATAACATTTCTTGTGTAACTTGTTACACCCTCCCTCATTTTTCTTCTTCTTTCCCTGGCTCTCCCAATCCAGCCGCCCAAGTTGTACAGATCATTTCCAACATATTTTCACTTTTGATTTCCTTTAAGTAAATGTTTGCGCAGTTCCCATCCTAGAGCTCCACAATGTGAATATTGAAACACCACGGTTTTATCCCTCTGCCTTGCATATATGCATATATATGCATATATATATATATTTATATATATATTTGCCTACAATTTGGGTACATATATTTGTATGATTATTGATTTGTTTATTGCCAAAATTGGAGTTTGAATTCACATTATTCTCTGCTTTTTGTCCTTCAATGCTATTAACATCTCCATTTCCGGCATTTTGGTGGTTAAATGGATTTTCCCCCAGGGCTGACTTTGAACCATGATCCTCAAATCTCACCCTTGTGAGTAGGTATGATTACAGGTGTGAGCCTACTTTATACTTTGACTTTTCATCTCATTGTATCATACATATATTTTCTAACCAATATCATCTTTGAAATTTCATACTGTTCTAAGAACATCACTTATAATGATTATAGGGGAATCCAATGCTTATAAATTCCATAATTAATTGAACTATCTCTATCACTGAAAATATTTGTTGTCTTCAAAATATTAAATGTATCATCAAAGTTCTTTTGGATTTTTCATTATGGTATTCATTTTTTTTATAAATAGATAAGTATCTGCTAGTTAGAACTAAATAAAAATTTCTTCTTACATAATGATCCATCTTAACGTGGCTCATCTAAAACAGTAAGTTACTCCTCCCTGTGAAGTTATTCTTTTTCCAGCATTCAGTTCCAGTTGTGAAACTTTTACACACCTTACCCACTATAATGCCTTTGTCAGAAATCCCTCTTGCTATCATACAGTTTTTGTAAAAACCTTTTCCATGGTATTTCATTAATAGGAAGGCATATGTAAATAATACTAACTTAATGACATCATTTCCACGGGTATTTGCATTTTAGCCTGGATCAGAACTTGATTCTAACAAGATTTTATTTTAATGGTAGAATCAGAGCATCAATCGGGAGGCTGCGATTACCCTTATGAACAAATTTTTTCTTTCATTGCTTATTTTTGTTTTGGAATTTGAAGACTAAAGATTACTAACTCATATATCCTCTGTTGTTACTGTATTTGATTCCAGGTTCCTGCATCTTCTAAAAACATTTTTCTAATTTGGGGAGGGGAAGGCTAACAAAAAGGTGAAACAACGATAGTAGTTGACCAACTGTAACAATGAAATGTACAATACACTATGTTGAAAATGAACTTCACAACTTTTGGGTATGGAGAAGAAAGAGTTGGGGAATTAAGGAGGGAAGGAAATGTAGTAGGAAAACCAAGGATGGGGTAACAATGCTCAACAGGAAATGTACTAATTACCTTCCTCATTTAACTGTAACCCCTTTATACAGTATTTTTACAATAAAAATATTTTTTAATGATAACAAGCTCACACTACCACAGTGAACTTGCTATACACCTTAAATGTTCATAGGGCTGAAAATGGGAGACCTAAAAGAAAGCAACTTTCAATATAGATTGTCTATTTTTGTAGCACCAAGGTTCCAAATGCAGTACCAAGTGCACAGGAACCCAGAGTACAGTCATTAATCTCTAGAATTCTGAGTTCTTTTCTTTGGCTGGAAATCTCTTGATTTTATTATACAAAATATGCAGAAATGTCCTGAAAATTATTCATGCAGAAAAAACAAGTCTACAAAATCTGGAAAATTTGAACCGAGTCCAAAAGAGTAAAATAAGACAAGAAAAAGTCTATTCCTGTTTATATGAAAGCTAGGATTGAACATGGATCTACTAATAGTCTGAAGAAGAGAAACAATTATTTAAGTGAATTGTTATTATAAATGTAATATTATAATGATATGCATGGTAAAATAAAACCTGTTGATGAACCATGAACTTTGCCTGGGGAGTTGAAAAAAAATCCTTCTTGCACAGTGTCTTGATACATAGGAAGGGAGAAAACAAATATTCTGTAAAATGATGAAAAGCTTGGGAATTTCGGTAATCTCGAAATACTATGACTAAGGAATGTAAAGTATCAGGAACAAAGTAGAAGTGAGTTGGGGAGTGAAATTGAAGAGATGGAAATGGCCATATAGCTTGGTATTATGGCACTTTCTTAATATGCATAGGGCTCTCGGTTCATCCCCAGCACTAAAAATGAAGGAAGGAAAGAGACCAAGAAAGATTTGTTAGGTGGTCTTAGCATCATCATAGAAGTTTTATTCTCTCTCTCTCTCTTTTCTTTTTTGGTCGGTCATGGAGTTGAACTCTGGGCTTGGGCGCTGTCCCTGAGCTCTTCAGCTCAAGGCAAGTGCTGTACCGCTTGAGCCACAGTGCCACTTCTGTTTTCTAGTGGCTTATTGGAGATAAGAATCTCATGGACTTGCCTGCTCAGGCTGGCTTTGATTCATGATCCTCAGATCTCAGCCTCCTGAATAGCTAATATTACTGTCTTGAGCCACTGGTGCCCGGCTAGAAGTTTTATTTTCTAGCCCAGGATTTCATAATGTTAATTACACATTATAACTGCATGGGATATTTTAAAAGTACATTTGCCAAAGTGTCAGCTGTTTTTAGTTGAGTGGGTACAGATGTATCAACTTCAGCTGATATGACTTCAGGCAGCAGTAAAGTAATCAGGATAGAGATATCATGGTAGCATATAAGAGTCTAGAAATTTAAACAAAGTTCTGTGACCCTTTTATTTCTGCAGAAAAATAAATGCGCATGGTATGTTAGCCTAAGTATGGATATAGGTTACTCTGAATTTCAATGAACCAATATACCAGTTTTGCAATCTCTCTTTTATCCTCAGTTTCCTATTTTGGACATGGCATCCCATGAGACTACAGTGAAAGAATGTTCATAACGTGTTTTCTGGCTACGCATTTTCAAATTTATTTTAACTACCATTAGTTGATTTGTTTATATAGTGTAAATTTGCACTAGGTGCTGATGAGCAAAGTGTAAGATGATGAAATATCCTGTCTTAGTTCTCTAGGGTACTTGATGTCATTCCTTACACTCCAAAATTTGTGAAGTCACAGTTGGACAAAAGGGCAGTTTTAAAACATTTCTCTATGGAGCTTTAACGTTTTTCAATATCAGAGAAACTCTGGAAAGATGGAAAAATAAAATAGAAAAACTGGCGCTGGGAAGGTGGCTCAGTGGTAGAGTGCTTGCCCTGCATGCATGAGGCCCTGGGTTCGATTCCTCAGCACAAAACCGGAAGCGGGGCTTAGGCTCAAGTGTTAAAGCGTTGGTCTACAGATGAAGAACTGGGGGACAGTGTCCAGGTCCAGATTTTAGGCCCCAGAACAAAAGAAAGAAAGAAAGAAAGAAAGAAAGAAAGAAAGAAAGAAAGAAAGAAAGAAAGAAAGAAAGAAAGAAAGAAAGAAAGAAAGGAAGGAAGGAAGGAAGGAAGGAAGGAAGGAAGGAAGGAAGGAAGGAAGGAAGGAAGGAAGGAAGGAAGGAAGGAAAGAAAGAAAGAAAGAAAGAAAGAAAGAAAGAAAGAAAGAAAGAAAGAAAGAAAGAAAGAAGGAAAGAAGGGAGGGAGGGAGAGAGGGAGGGAGGGAAGGAGGAAGGAAGGAAGGAAAGAAAGGAAGGAAGGAAGGAAGAAAAGAAAAGAAAAGAAAGAAGCCACAACAGTCCTTTTCAGCTGGCTTACTGTCAGTCCTTTTGACTATGTTGACAAATTTCCAGAAACTGAATTGCTTATAAACAACAAATTTATTTCTGCATTCTGGAGCCTGTAGGTCCAAGATTACAATGCCAGCATAGTCAGGATATTTTATTTCTGAGTAATGCCTTATATTAAAGATCAGGAGTGAAATTTATTTGGTTTTGTTTATTTAATTCCCATTCATGAAGTTTTGCTTCCATGACTTAATTACCATCCACGTACACACAACTTCTGTAACATTACATTTGAGATAGAATTTCGATATGTGAAACTGGATGAAGGGTGTAAATAAATGTATTGTACTTATACATTCTTTTTTCTTTTTCCATAAGATTGTGGATCTAAGAACAGTAAGATCCAGACATTGAATGATCGGAAAGCTGACATCTTAGCCATTCTATGATTCTCGAGTTTTATATTGATCTGGCTTATTTAATTCTCTGCCTTCACTACAAGATTATTTGGAGAATACATATGATAATTACACTAAGTGAGTAGTTATTTTGAGAATTATTTCAGATTGTTTACTTTTATTTTTTTTGGTAAGTACTTGGATTCAAATTCAGACCCTGGCATTTGCCAGGGAGGCACCTTACCACTTGAATCACGGTACATCCAGCAATCTTTGCTTTGATTGTTTTTGAGACAGAATTTTGCATTGGTTTATTCCCAGGATACCTGGATAGTGAACTTCATAGTTTTATGTCCAATGTAGGTAGGATGACAGCCACACATTGGCACACCCAGCTTTTATTGATTGAAATGGAGGTCTCTTGTATGATTTCCAGCTTGACGTTGAACTGTGACTATGCACACTTTCATTTTCAGAGTAGCTAGGAGTATAGGTATAAACCACTTCATTTGGCTTCTATTATTTATGTTTATGAAAAGTCTGAAAGTATGAGAAAATTCTCTAGAGTTTACTAATCATACCCAGATTCTAGGTGATATACTTATGTTTATTCTGTCACAAACTATGCTTTGTGAAAAACTATTTTATATTAAGATATTTCATATCAAGAATACAACTATGTATTGCTAATGCCAATTCAAAGAGTTGTGATGATCTAATTTCTATGTGTGGATTTGTTTCCTGGCAAAGCATCATGAGTACCTAGGCCAAAAATTTGATAGTCCTAACAAGCAAAAATTTGCTTCTAGTATCATCGGCAGTTTGCAAACAGGGGTTCGATGCTGTAGAGGAGACAGGTCACAGGGCAATTCCATGCTGAGACCCTAAAATAAATCTACCCTTTTCAAAATAGCAGAATGGTAAAAATTTGTCAAAATTATTATATGGGAACTTTGTCGACCTGATAAAGAGTACTGCATAAGAATGAAAGTTATCCCAGTTGCTCTGAAATCAGGTAAAGATGTCATCCATTTGTATTCAAACATATAGCAGGCATATTTGCTAATATAATGAAAAAAATATAAAGTTCTTGAGAAATAGCTTTTATTCATAATATATAAAGAACTCTTTAACACACGAATATGCCAATAAATAACCCAATTAAGAAGAAACAGAGAGAAGGCAAATAAGCACATCCAAAACTCATACATTAAAAGACTGTTGTAGAAATTCTTCTCAAATGTGTTCAGATAATGCTTTCTGGAATGGAAGGAATGTAAATAATTTCACTATCATGATGCTTCCAATAATAATTTTAAGAAAAATGCATAATGAACTTCAGAATTCATGGAATTCTTGTTTCATGTTCTATTGAATAACACCTTACAAAAGGTATATTCTTTAATTCTAGAAAACACCAATATTATTAGCTGTTCACAGAAAAAAAGCAACACATGACAACTCTAAAAAATATGTCCAATGTCACCTAGTTAGCACAAAAGTTTTAGGTATTAGTATAGTCACGGGCTTTGTAAGTCATGAATTGAATTTGAGCCATGGATTCTAGTTTCTGCTTAGTCTTAATTGTCATCTACACATCAGCCTTCAGAAACACATCAAGTCTCCTCTTGCCTTCATTTCTGTATTTGGAAAATGAAGATAATATTCTCCTAACCCTACATGATGAAATATGTAACACCATCAGATGATACAGAACATACATTGGCATTCTTGGGATTTATCCAACAATTGTTGAATAGCTTCTATAAAAAGCTATGAAACAGTTGTCTTATAGCTTTTATAAAAATCTCAACCATAATTTTATTTGCTTAAAACCTTGCTTAAAAGTATATCCCAAATACCAAAGTATTTTACCCTAATTTTAAAAATGAATATAAAATCAACAAAATCCTTCTTCACATTCTGACACAGCTATGAAGTGCATTTTCATGAAACCATTACCTCTCATTTTCAGGTCATTGAACTTGGATTTAGAGAGTTGTTCTGTTACAAAACTCGTTGCAAAGAATTTCCTGTGATTTCCACAAATGATGGTATTCATTTGTGTAAATGACTTCACAAAAGCTTTAAGGCAATTGAAGAAGGAAATTGTAGCCCGAAAATTGCATAGAAAATATCTTGAAAATTGTATCATAATCTTTTTCCTTTTTCTTGTCTCTTTTTCTCAGGAGAAGGGATTGAACTCAGGACCTCAAACTTCCTGGATAATTGCTCTTGATCCATACACCTAGCACTTCGTTGAGTTTTAGATTGCTTTTCAGATAGTTTCATGTTAACTATCTAGACTGGCCTCAAACCTTGATCCCCCAACTTCTGTGGCACCAGTTTGTTTTAAATATTGAAGTCCCAGTATTATATTTTTACCATACCAACAGCAAACCTCTGATATTTTCCAGTTTCTAGCTCTTAAGTAGTTAAAATTGTAGGCATGTACCACTACATCAAGCTGAATTTTTTAAACGAAATCTTCCACAGCTATGCTAACAAAGAAATATTCACTAACTTCTCTTTAGTCTCTGATTGTCTGCCTCTATAACTTCTTTCTCATTTTTCTCCTCACTGAAGCCGGCAAATTTGTAAGTTCAGCTTTGTTAATGTTTTCAAAATATTCCATTTTAGTCTACATTCTTCATGACTCATGTTCCATATCACAGTGATTTTCCTTACCAAAAATATTTGTCTCAGCCAGGAAAGGTGACTGATTCCTACAATCCTAGGTACTCTGGAGGCTGAGATGTAAAGATTTTAGTTGGAGGCCAGCCAAATATTTTCTATCTAAAAGGAAACTGGGTGCCTACTAGTAATCTAAAAATCATTATTTCATATTTGTTATAATAACATCTTACAAATTTAATCTATTCATTTAATAACCTTAATATAAACAAGAAATAAACATGAATTTCTCTCAGGAAATCCAAGTCATTCGTTACAACCCTAACTTATTTCGGGAGAGAGATGAAATCTCGTGCAGAAAAAATAACTAGGTGCCATTGTAACATTCTCCTTTCTGTCATTATCAAAGATGCTTCAGAGGAAACAGACATAAACAGATATGAGTCCTGGAACATATTGTAAATGCCAGCATTGAATGATCTCTCCATGGTAAGAAAGACAATGTTCATAAATTTTCACGCACCTGAAGAACCCATCCTGTTGCTTTGCTCTGAGCCTGGATGAGTTTTCTCATTTGTCCTTCTGTGGCACTGCTTCTGTGGCAGATGTGTATCTTTTTCATTATTTGGCCTATATGAAGTCATGTTTCCTCTTGCAAACAGTCTGAGAAGCTATTGCCAGGCCACAAGAAGTACAGATAAAATTTGTATCCCATATTCTCCCTTCACAGTTCTCCTGTCCTGAAAAACTGTTTACTAAACAAATGGAACAATAATTGCACAGTGATATAAACCTGAGTGAGCATTATCACACTAGTCATAACACCAGAGAGGAACAAGGCTGTTTTCTCATAAGATCAAAATATGCTAGTTTTATATGCATGTTTTATGTGTTCAAAATTCAATTAAGTAATTCACTATCCTGGAAATGATTGGCCAGACCTGAGAGCTAAGTGTCTTAGGAGCTAGAGACAGTGTTTTTGTAAGCTTTATCCAAAGGGAGGGAAGAAAGTTAAAATCTATTGTTTATTTTATAGAATCAAAGTGATATTACAAAATGAGAATCACAAAAACATCTCTGCCCAGTCTATATCTCCAGTCCTTCCCTCAGCATGGCACTTTCTGTCTTTTCTGGCTGTGGTTAGGTCCACCTTCCCAGTGGTTCAGGTGTCTTCAAGGCATCTTGTTCCTAAAGTTGCACTTGGATTACCCAGTGGTGGTTGTGACCTGGCCAAAAACAGGACACAGGCCACTTGCATGGCATGACTTCTTTGTTGGCCGTGCAAGTAGGATTACAAGTGGAATTTCTGTGAATTTGACTCCAGAATGCAATCACTGAACCAAAAGGCCACCAAACTCTTTCTCCCCTCCTCCATTCCTACCTTCCTCCCTCCTTGAGAAAAAACAAAATAATTTTGCAGCTTTTGATACACACACAAACCACCCACCATCTCCCCTGGTAAACTAGGCTGCAAGTGACTAAACCATGTAATTGCATAATGCTGCACTCATTATTCTTGACAACATCTTCAGGTTGTTTGATACTTTCAGTTTTTTTTTTCTTTTTATTGGTCGCTGGACTTGAACTTCAGCTCAAGCCAAGCTCTCAACCACTTGAGCCACAGTGCCACTTTCCTGTTTTTTGGTGATTAGTTGGACATCAGTGTCTGAAAGACTTCCCTGCTAGGGCTTGCTTTGGAACATGAGTTATTTTTTGTAAGTTTTTTATTGCAAAAATGTTGTACATAGGGGGTACAGTTACATGAACAAGGTAGTGACTACATTTCCTATTGAGCATTGTTGTCTCATCCTTTGTTTTCCCCCTACCACCTCTTCCCTCCAACCTTCACAACTACACCCCCTCCCCCATCAAAGTTGTGAGGTTCATTTTCTTTAATATATATATATATATATATATATATATATATATGAATATATATGCATATGCATATATATGGTAAAAATGTACAGAGGTGTTACAATTACATAAATAGGGTAATGTGTACATTCCCTAGCAAGCATTGTTACCTCCTCCTTTGTTTTCCCTCTACTATCACTTCCCTCCCCACCTCCCCAACACCTCTTGCCTACCCCCCCAACACATTGTAAAGTTCATTTTTAACATATTGTCTTGTACAACTTGTCATCACAATGGGTCAGCCTGCATCCTCATTTCCGCATTCCCCAATATCACTTCCACTCCCCCAGAACACCAGCATCAAATCCAGTGAAAAAAGGGGTTATGCCATGGGGCAAGAACATACAAAAGAAACAAAAGTTTCACATAGTGCATTTTAAGTACATTAAAAAACACTAGTGCCGCGGACCGGGTTCTGTCGGGACGACGGAGGATACCTAGGGGAGGGACCTGGAATAGGACGGGGAGATGGCAAACAGACAACTCACACACATTAGGAGTGGATGCTGAGTGCTGAGTGCGATTTAATGCAGAGGATAACAAACTTTTATATCAAAAGTCTCCATAAGAAAGGGCAAAAGGTTACATAATCTTGCTGCAGGGCTTCATTCTTGGGCGGTCACCAGCTGGTCGCCTGAAAGGGCAAAAGGTTACACAACCTTGCTGCAGGGCTTCGTCCTTGGGTGGTCACCAACTGGTCGCCTGATAGGCACTTGTTTCCAGCTTTACCTCTATTTTTAAGAAATACAATTGGTTTCGATGATTGTCACCAATTAACCACTACTTTTTTCTATAGAGGCCTTAACTGTCCCATTAAGATCTTTCCTGTTCCTTCTTTAATAGTAAGCACCAAGGAGACTTAGATTTAGCAAGTCTCTTAGTAAATGAGGAAGTTCTTTCTCCTAAGTAGTTATCTCAGCAATTGCCATACATTCTTTCTGTTCTAGCCGCACCTACAACTTTTTGTAAATTTCTTACAATTCCTTCTGCTGGAGTGACTTTGTGAAACCCCCAATACTTTTATATTTACTTATAACTTGTCTACTAGCCTCCATAAGAGGGGTTTCAGGGTAGCACTTAACTCTGGTGAGTTAGTCATATTTTTAAGACACTCATCAGATATTGGAGTCGTCAACACTCTTAAAGAGCTTTGAATATGGGAACATTGACAATGAGTAAGTACAATGAGCTGTAGAAACAGTAAAAGATTAATAGGCACTCTTATGAGGAAAAGATAGGCAGAAACACATCTTTTCCAGGGGTTTTTGCCAGCCTTTTCCCAGGAGTAGGCCTCTTAGAAGCCCTATTCTCCGAGGTAGACTTCGGTGAAGTCCCAAAACTTGGAGATAGGTTTCTGTAAAGCCCCATTCTCTGAGGTAGACTTCGGTGAAGTCCCAAAACTCAGAGATAGGTCTCGAGGCCCCTATCATGGTCTGATAGATGGTTTCCCATGCTAAGCAGACTCTACTGCGGTCGGCGTGGCATTTGCCCCTTTTTTTTTTTTTTTTTTTTTTTCACCAGTCCTGACTCCGTGTATCAATTTTATACCAGCTGTACTTGTAAGCTCCAATTTTAAGACATACTCATACCATTTGCGACATACTTAAACTTTCTGACATACTTAAACTTTCTGAGGTTTGTCTTAAAGACAATCCTTACTTTTCAAATTTCCCCAATTCTCTTTCCAAGGCTTTTTTTTTACTTTCTTCTTTCTTTACAATCTCTTGACCATCTTTGTGGCTGTAGTTTAAAACTGCCCAATTTTCCTTTGGCTTGCGGAACCTTTATCTTAGAACAGCCTTAAGGCACCACCATGATGCAGAAGCTTGCTAGATTTTAAGGCTAAGAGTATTACCTCTATTGATAACACACTCAGGTTATTACCATATCAGAGTCAAACTAGGCTGTGACCCTAGAGTGGATTTTCAGTCACTATGCACTGAAGTGCCTAAAACAAGCAAGCCAGTGATATCCTTGTCCCCAATATCCACTGTGGGAAGAGAGGGTTTCTGGATATCACCCAAAAGAATGTCCCACAAGATCTTAGATTTAGCAGCTTTCAACCAGGAAGCAGATTCAGGTGATGGAATCAAGCAGGAGTATCTCCGGTTGACTGTCAGGCCGTCGTTGAACTTTACCCATTAAGGTATGCAGCAACAGCAGCAGCAACCGCAACAGCTGGGTCTCTCAGTGGCTCCAAATTCCTACACAGACTGGTTAAGGATGCAAGTAATACATAGGCTTGGCAGGCCGTGACTCCGTTGGTTTCTAAGAACATTTAGACAATAGCCCAGGACAATTTACCAAAATAACTTTTTTTTTTTTTTTTTACTAACCAGATTTTTTTTTTTTAATAAATAGACACAGAAGGCTTAGTCTTGTAACCATCTCTGACAAATGCAGTCTCCACACCTTGCACACCTACAACAGTTAACACTATTTTTATGCCCTTTTAAAAAATTATTTTACCTATTTTGCCTCATTTTTCCAAAACTGACTCTGGACCCTTGATCTTAAAATGGGGGTAGAAGGGCGAAGGTCAATCTTCTGTAACTTCTTCAAGCTGACTTTAGGGGCGTTGATCTTACCTAGCCAAGAACCTATAACCTTAGCCTATTTTACAAAGAGGCTATCAGGGTTAGATGTCATTAAGAACAATATTTAACTTTTGACAACTGCACAGACCTTTTCTCTGGCTACAGCAGTGTAGCTTGTTTAGCACTCTAGTTTGCAAAAAGCATCTTTTTAGATGGCTTAGGAATGTGATCTTTAATGATCCCAAATAATGCCTAAGACAGATATCAATAGAAACACTCTCTCAGGTTTACAAACTTTTTCCTGGGCAGATGAATTTCATGTAACTAGTGTCAGCTCAATAGTTACTGCCAATTAGAGCTTTTGGCACATAAAGGGTTTGAGATTTAAACTATCTCCCACATTTTATAACATTAGCTTTTCACTATCACAGAGGACTGGCAAGTTCTTGTCCCTTACAAGGTAGTCATGAACATTAGGCATGCTTCCAAACTATCTTCCTATGACCTCCCGGCTCTGACCAGTTTTGAAGGGCCACACACAAATGACTCTAGGATCTGACATTTCTGCCATCCAAGCAGTGGCTTACTGCCTCTGGATGCTCCACCATTGCTTTTGTCCCAGGAGTGTCTTCTCTACATTGGGATAAATGCCTCCTTGGCATTTTCCTTTAGCTGGTCGTTGGACTTGAACTCAGGGTTTGAGCACTGTCCCTCAGCTCTACAGCTTAAAGGCTAGCACTCTGCCACTTTGAGTCCCAGACTCGGGGCTTGAATGCTGTCCCCTAACTCTTCAGTCCAGGGCTAGTACTCTGCCACTGTGAGTCCCAAAGCATTTCTGCTTGCTCTTTCAGCACTCTGCTGGCTGAGTAGAGGTGACAGTCTCACAGGGACCTTTTTCTGCCCGGGCTGGCTTTGAACCAGTTTGCAGATCACTGAGTCTTATAAAAGGCCATTTTACTCCAATTAAAAGCAACAAGGTGGTCAACATAGAAGTAGCTTTTAAGCATGCACTTACCTGACACTTATTAAGAGTCAAAGTTACATCTGACAAACTGTAAGAATCCTCTGTGCTTTGCTTTGGGCTTGCTGGAAACTTAAAAAACCTATAAGAGCAAACTAGAATAGCAATCATTTTGATAATCCTATTTTTTTTTTTTTTTTGCACATTGAGGCCAATGTCAAGAATGATTTTACATTTAAACTTTATATCCAAAAATCCATTCCCTATTTTTTTAAACCTCTTATTAATCACCTTTAATATTTTATACTTTAGTTTTCATTTGCATTTTGAAAAGATCCCTTGAAATCTTGAGGCCAAGTGTCACTCATTGTCTCTTGGCTGCTTGTTTTAAAACAGATACACATTAAAAATTTTAAACTCAAATGACAATTTTCCTTAATGCAAGAATTACAGTCACCTTTACTATACCACAAAGCTAGATTTAACATCTTTATAACTTTTAAAAACATCCTAATTGTAGAACATAATTGAAAGTAAGCCACATTATACAAATAATTTTTACCCTCTTTTTAAGGCCTTCCTAATTTTAATGTTAACACATCCAAGGGAAAGTTTTAGCAATACTAATCAGATCATCACATCATTCATTTTAGCCATCATGATTTCAGTGTCTATCTGCAGGGAAAAGAGAGAACAAAGATGGGCCACTGAGCCCCTTCTGTGGAATGGGCACACACTCAATCCGACTCTTTAGGGTTAGATGAACTGCATTTGTGCCAGCTTGCCTCACCATGCGTGGACTCCTCCCAGGGCCTGTCCCACCATGCATGACCGGCTGAACTGCACTTCTGCTTGTTCACCCCTTACCCCTAAAGATAGGTCTTCTGTTGGCTTCTAAGTTTTTCCCCCTGTCTCTTCTCTTGGTTCTCGAATGAAATAATACAGTTTTAGACAGACAGAACTGGTAACATCTTTGACAGTGTTAAACTAACCTTTACATTTAAATTTCTAATATTTATCCCCAAGCGAAGGGAATTAGATCCCAAACAGCCAATGCATTTTTGTTAAGCCAGATAACTTGATTACAGTATAAACAGTCTTATGCATTTTAAAATATTAGTTTTTAAAATACCAGATTTTCTAATTTGCAAGTTAAAGAACCTTTTAAAAAGCCATTTAAAACAATGTGAAGATTTTTAAAATTTTTTGGTAATGTCCAAACCTCATAACCTTTTGAATTTTAAATTTAAACTCACCCAATTGTTACAGCATGCTGACAATTTTTTATCTTTGAACACGTTCACAAACACACACAAAACACACAGATCTTAAAGCGCGCAAAAATCAAAATCAGTTGTACGTACATTATTTAAAGTTTTTAAACAAAAATTTAAGACAGTGTTTCTTTTAAACTAGGTACCTTTGCTGGGCTTCATTTTCCCAGAGCTTGCTTATCTAGCAAGGCAATTCACTAATTAATCTTTTGAATCTCTGTGCTGTTCTCATTCAGCAAACTGAATCCAGAGTCTGCAGAGTGAGCCTATCACACTCACCCAAATCTTCCCTACCTCAGAAAACATAAAACGAACACACACTAAACAAGACAAACAAGTGGCCACAAAGACAAAATTAGGTCCCAGTGAATGGGGTGACATCTCACCACTTACCAGGGGACTAGAACCCCCTCTACTTATTCTAGAGAATTTTTCTTTTTAGATTCTTCTGAGATTTTCAATTATACTCAAATTATACCCCCTCTCTTTTACCTCTTTGAAATGATTGAGCAGGAGGTTGAGAGGAGTAAGCTTGCTTTGTCCTTGCCCCATCTCTGGGACAAGGAGTGTCCAAATTAATAAAACTGAGATAAGAAAGAAAAAGAAGTTAAAATTACACACACATACACACACACACACACACCACATACGGGGGTTGGTAATGTACGCGCACTTGGTCACGCTTTCTCTGGGGAGGTGGGCGATCTGGTCCGGGAACTCCTGGAATTCTAAAAGGGTAGAAGGGGCAATTAAGTGGAAAATGCGCACTCTTCCTCTGGTCTAGGGGATCAGTAAGCCCCTCATCCACCAGCCCCAGGGCTGTGTGCCTAAGATTCAAATTAGAGTTAATAGAAGACATATACGCACACTCAAGACAGACAGCAAGCGCGTCAGACTGCTGGTCAGACAGTCTGTCCAGAAGGGCTTCCAACCAGAGAGAATAGGCCAATCGGGGGGACTCGAACCCCCTCTACCCGATCTCGAGGACAGCCCCACCCAGGGGTCCAGGGAACGTCTCCCACTGGCCCCGCTGGCAGTCTTATAGCGCGTCCTCCAAGACTCTCCGCCAGCCCCAAGACCACACCTGCAGGCTTTCACCATTCCTGAAATATGAAAATTGTATCAAATGATCTAACTGTTTCTTATTCTCTTGCGGAGGGGCTGGTTGCCCCTCTGTCCGTTTTTTGTTTCCTCTTGAAGAGGAGTTCCCTCTTTATGGAACTTAGATTTACATTCACTTTTTCAGTGGTTTCCTTTTTCCATTTTTTTTTTTGGTTTCCTCTCGAAGGAGGAGTTCCGTCTTTATGGAACTTAGATTTACATTCACTTTTTCAATGGTTCCCTTTTTCCGTTTCTTGTTTCCTCTCGAAGGAGGAGTTCCGTCTTTATGGAACTTAGATTTACATTCACTTTTTCAATGGTTTCCTTTTTCCTGCGGGAACCAAGGATTAGTTTGTTCTCCCACTGCTACTGTGGAGTATATGTTTTAAAATAGAGACAAACTATCCTTATTCTTAGAAGATGAACTCCCCGTGATTTGCTCGTTATCTTTCTCAGTCACAACTGAGGGGCCTGCAGCACCCCAACGAGCTTCTGACTACTATTCCAGGTGAAAGGAAAAGAGAGAGAGAGAGAGAGAGATGCTTACCTCCCAAGGTTCCTTGACTGAAGAAACTGCTTCTTGCCCCGCTCTGAGCCCCACGTTGGGCGCCACCTGCCGCGGACCGGGTTCTGTCGGGACGACGGAGGATACCTAGGGGAGGGACCTGGAATAGGACGGGGAGATGGCAAACAGACAACTCACACACATTAGGAGTGGATGCTGAGTGCTGAGTGCGATTTAATGCAGAGGATAACAAACTTTTATATCAAAAGTCTCCATAAGAAAGGGCAAAAGGTTACATAATCTTGCTGCAGGGCTTCATTCTTGGGCGGTCACCAGCTGGTCGCCTGAAAGGGCAAAAGGTTACACAACTTTGCTGCAGGGCTTCGTCCTTGGGTGGTCACCAACTGGTCGCCTGATAGGCACTTGTTTCCAGCTTTACCTCTATTTTTAAGAAATACAATTGGTTTCGATGATTGTCACCAATTAACCACTACTTTTTTCTATAGAGGCCTTAACTGTCCCATTAAGATCTTTCCTGTTCCTTCTTTAATAGTAAGCACCAAGGAGACTTAGATTTAGCAAGTCTCTTAGTAAATGAGGAAGTTCTTTCTCCTAAGTAGTTATCTCAGCAATTGCCATACATTCTTTCTGTTCTAGCCGCACCTACAACTTTTTGTAAATTTCTTACAATTCCTTCTGCTGGAGTGACTTTGTGAAACCCCCAATACTTTTATATTTACTTATAACTTGTCTACTAGCCTCCATAAGAGGGGTTTCAGGGTAGCACTTAACTCTGGTGAGTTAGTCATATTTTTAAGACACTCATCAGATATTGGAGTCGTCAACACTCTTAAAGAGCTTTGAATAAGGGAACATTGACAATGAGTAAGTACAATGAGCTGTAGAAACAGTAAAAGATTAATAGGCACTCTTATGAGGAAAAGATAGGCAGAAACACATCTTTTCCAGGGGTTTTTGCCAGCCTTTTCCCAGGAGTAGGCCTCTTAGAAGCCCTATTCTCCGAGGTAGACTTCGGTGAAGTCCCAAAACTTGGAGATAGGTTTCTGTAAAGCCCCATTCTCTGAGGTAGACTTCGGTGAAGTCCCAAAACTCAGAGATAGGTCTCGAGGCCCCTATCATGGTCTGATAGATGGTTTCCCATGCTAAGCAGACTCTACTGGGGTCGGCGTGGCACACTAGCAAGAAAGATTTTAAAAAACACTGTGTTCCTGTCTTGGGGTACATTTTGCTTAACATTTTCTTATGTGGTCTTATGTACATAGCCTTTGAACTTCTCTGCTTTTAATGGAAATGTACTAGTCATTGTAAACAAAGGAAAGCATGGGAACTATGTTTCATTGGGCCTGGCTTACTTCACTTGAGATAATTTTTTGCAAGTTTTTCCAGTTCGTAACAACTGAGACAATGTCATTCTATCTGAGGGAGGCATTGCATTCAATTATATATATTTATACGGCATTTTCTTTTTCTTTTTTTCTTTTTTGGGTCCGGCGTGGGGCCTGAACTCTGAGCCTGGGTGCTCTCCCTCAGCTCTTCAGCTCCAGGCTAGTGCTCGCTCTACTACTTGAGCCACAGCGCCACTTCTGGCTTTTTTTCTTTCTGCTTATGTGGGGCTGAGGAATCAAACCCAAGGCCTCATGCATGCAAGGCAAGCGCTCTACCACTGAGCCACCTTCCCAGCCCACCATATTTTCTTGATATATTCATCTACTGAGGGGCATCTGGGTTGGTTCCCTATTTTAGATGTGGTAAATAATGCTGTGATAAACATGATTGTGCTGGTAGATTTGGTATTATCTTGTCTGTGATCATTTGGGTAAATGCCCAAAAGTGGTATTTCTGGGTCATAATAGAGCTCTAGGTGGAGTTGTTTTTTTGGTTTTTTTTTTTTGTTGTTTTATTTTTTCGGTTGTGGGGCTTGAACTCTGGGCCTGGAGGCTGTCCCTCAGCTCTTCAGCTCCAGGTGAGCGCTCTACCACTTGAGCTACAGTGCCACTTCCAGTTTTCTAATGGTTTATTGGAGGTAGGAGTCTCATGTTCTTTCCTGCCTAGTCTGGCTTTGAACCGCGATACTCAGATCTCAGCCTCCTGAGTAGCTAGTATTACAGGCGTGAGCCACCAGCTCGTGGCAATGTGGAGTCATTTGAGGAACCTCCATACTGCTTTCCAGCGTGGTTCAACAAGATTACACTCCCACCAATTATACAGTAGGGTTCCCTTCAAGCCATATTGCCTCCAGCATCTGTGACTAGATTTTCTGATTATAGCCATTCTAACTGGTGTGAAGTGGAATCTCAGCTTTGTCTTGATTTGCAATTCATTTATGGCTAGGGAAGCTGAGCATTTCATCATGTGTCTATTGGCTATTCTTATTTCTTCTTCAGAGATGTCTCTCTGTAAGTCTTTAGCCCATTTGTTAATTGGGCTAATTTGTTAATTGTTTGAGGATTTGTCATTAGGAGATTTAGTTTTTTAGTTCTAAGTATATTTTAGACATGAGACCCTTGTCTATTTTTTGTTTAGTGAAGATTTTCCCCCAATCCATGGGCTTTCTGTTGATCTTGCTAGCTATGTCCTTTGCTTTGCAGAAGCTCTGCTGTTACATGCAATACCATTTTCCCAACCTTTCTTTGATTTGTTTTGCTTCTGGGTCTCTATTAAGAAACATTTGGCCTGTGCCAAGGAACCCTAGAGTTTCTCCTATTCCTTCCTGTCATGTTTCCATGGAATCTGCTTTTCTTTCCAGGTCTTTGATCCATTTGGAGTTGATTCTGGTGCAGGTTGTTATATACAGTCCTAGCTTTAGTTTTCTGCAAGTTTTTAAACAATTTTGCAAACACCATTTACTGAAGTCTCTTTTTTCTTTCCATTGCATTTCTTTAGCACCTTATCAAAAATTAGGTAGCCATCGGTATGTGGGTTCATTTCTGGGACTTTAGTCCTAAACTATACGTCCTCGGTTATGTTCTTGTGCCAGTACCAAGCTGTTTTGATTACTATAGCTTTGTAGTAGAGTTTTGAAATTTGGAATTGATATTCCTCCAGTGCTGCTTTTTCAATTAAAGATTGTTTTTGCTATTCAGTGTCTTTTTTTTTAGCTTAGAATTTATTTATTTTTTTTAATTTAATTTAATTTTTTTGTGTGAACATACTGTACAGAGGGGTTACAATTACATGGGCAGGATAATGCGTACATTTCTTATCAAGCATTGCAGCCTCCTTTGTTTACCCTTCACATCCCTTCCCAGCCTCCCCCCTACCCCTCCACAAAATCCTCTCCCTCCCCTCCCCCCCACCAACGTTTTAAAGCTCATTTCGACATGACAACTTGTACTTCTCATTGTTGCAACAGGTCCACCTGTATCCTTAAACGACTTGTTTTTCCCCATCTCCTCCACTAGTTATACTGACATCAAATATAGTGAAAGCAGGGGTTATACTGTGGGAGAGGGACATACAAAGCAACAAAGAAATAATCTTATAAATGCATTAGAAACAAATGCATGAAATAAAAAAGCATTAAAATACATATCTAAGGGTTCATTTTCCTAATATCACATTATCTGACCTTTTCCGCTTGACTCATACATATACTAGATATTGCAAATAAGGGAAACAATTTTTGGGTTTCTTCTTCTATTTCATTGAAGAATAAAGCTGGGATATTGATAGGTATCGCATTGAATTTGTAAATAGCCTTTGGCAGTATTGCCATTTTCACGATGTTAATCCTCCCAATCCAGGAGCATGGGAGGTTTTCCCACTTGCTTAGTTCTCATTTAATTTCTTTTTTCAGGTTTTTAAAGTTTTTCTCATACAGATCCTTCATCTCTTTTGTTAACTTAACTCCTAAGTATTTTTTTTTTGTGGGGCTATTGCAAAAGCGGTTGTTTACCTAATTTCAGCTGTGCTATTCTCATTATTGTAATACAGGAAAGCTATTGACTTCTGAGGGTTAATTTTATACCTTGCTTTTTTGCAAACATTTCCGATCAGCTCAAGTAATTGGAAGTTGAATCTATTAGTTTTTTTTTCTATTAGTTTCTTTAAATAGAAGATCATGTCTTCTGCAAAGAGGGAGAGTTTTATTTCATTTTTCCCTATTTGGATCCCCTTTATATCAGCATCTTCTCTTATTGCCCTAGCTAAGCATTCTAATACTAGGTTGAAGAGGACTGGAGAAAGTAGACATCCTTGTATTGTTCCCTGAATTTAGAGGAAATGGTTTTAACCTTTCACCATTAAGTGTAATTCTGGCTGTAGGTTTGTCAAATACAGCCTTTATTGTATTGAGGAATGTTCCATGAATTCCTAGTTTTACCAGAGCCTTCATCATAAATGTGTGTTGGATCTTGTCAAAGTATTTTCCTTATCTATTGAGATAATCATGTGGTTCTTATTCTTGCTCTTGTTGATATGATGAATTATATTAATTATTTTGTTTATATTGAACCAGCTTTGCATCACTGAAATGAATTCTGTTTGATCTTGGTGTATGACTTTTTGATGAGTTGTTGAAATTGATTGGCCAAGATTTTATTGAGAAGTTTTGCATTGAAATTCATCAAAGAAAGGGGTCTATAGTGCTCTTTCTTTGATGAGTCCCTGCCTGGTTTTGGGATGAGGATGATGCTGAATTAATAAAAAGAGTGTGATAGGGATGTTTTGCTTTTAATGTCATTGAAGAGATCGAGGAGTATTGGTGTGAGTTCTCCTTTGAAGGCCTTGTAGAATCCAGATGTAAATACATCCAGTCCTGGACTTTTCTTTGGTGGGAGGTCTTTTTCTTGTCGGTCATGGGGCTTGAACTCTGGGCCTGGGCGCTGTCCCTGCCCTCTTCAGCTCAAGGCAAGAGTTCTACCACTTGAGCCACAGTGCCACTTCTGTTTTTTTTCTAGTGTTTTATTGGAGATAAAAGTCTGACGGACTTTTATGGAGGGGCTGACTTTGAACTGTGATCCTCAGATCTCAGCCTCCTCAGTAGCTAGGATTATAGGTGTGAGCCACTGGTGCCTGGCAAAGGTTGGGGGTCTTTTATTGCTGCTTCTATTTCGATGCTTGATATGGGTCTGTTATGTTGGCTTAAATCATCTTGGTTTAGTTAGGGCATGTCAATATTTGCTAGAAATTTGTCCATAACTTTCAGATTCTCAAACTTACTAGCCTAAAATTTTGAGAAATATGCCCTTAGTATATTCTGAATCTTGGCTGTTTCTGTAGTGGTGTTTCCATTCTCATCTTTGAGTTTGTTTATTTGGGTGTGTGCTCCTTTTTTCTCATAAGATTTGCTAAGGGTCTGTCAATTCTCTTAATTTTTTCAAAGAACCAAATCTTTGTTTTGCCAATTCTTTCTATAGTTTTTTAAAATATAATTTATTTAATTTGGATTTAATTTTAATTATTTGTTCCCATCTACTGGATTTGGGTTTAGCTTCTTGTTTTTATTTTTCAAGGAGCTTTAGGTGCCTCATTACGTTGTTAGTTTCAGATCTTTTCAATTTGTTAATGCAGGAACTCAGAGTTATAAACTTGCCTCTGAGTACTGCCTTTGCTGTGTCCCAGAGGAGCTGGTAATATGTGTGTTCATTTTTGTTGAATATCATGAACAGTTGAGTTACCTTTCTAATCTCTTCCAATACCCTCTGGTGGTTCAAGAGTGTGTCGTTCAGCCTTCAGTTTTTACTGTTTTTCCTTTGGTGGTTTTTGATGTTGAATTCTAATTTTATTCCCTTGTGGTCTGATAGAATGCAGGGCATAATTTCAATGTTTTTAAATTTGGACAGATTTGCTTTTTGGCCTAGAATATGGTCTATTTTGGAGAATGTCCCATGTGCTGCTGAGAAGAAGGTTTAATCTGATGCTGCTGGGTGACATATTTGTTAAATATCTGTTAAGTCTTGTTGATCTATACAGATTTTAAGATCCGATGTTCTTCTCTTGAGTTTTTGACGGGTTGATCTCTCTAGTGAGGAGAGATAAAGTCCCCCAAAATTAATGTCTTTGGATCTATGTGAGATTGGAATAAAAGTAGTGTTTCTTGGATAAGTTTTGGTGCTCTGTTATTTGGTGAGTAGATATTTAGGATCATAATATCCTCCTGAAGGAGAGATCCCTTAATTAGTATGTAGTGACCTTCTTTATCAGTTCTCATTGATTTTAATTTGAAGTCTATTTATCTGATATTAGGATTGCAAGTCCTGCCTGTTTATGGGGTCCATTTGCTTGATATATTTTATTCCAGCCTTTCAGTTTCTGAATATGTTTATTTTTGTGGGCCAGGTGTGTCTCTTGAAGACAGCAGATAGAAGGATCTTGCTTTTTAATCCAACTGGACAATATATGTTGCTTCATTAGAGTTAAGACCATTCATTAGTATTGAGGGTTAGGACTGAGAGGTGTTTGTCCTTACCATTTTATTCATTTGGTGGGGGGGAAGCTGTGCCTTGGCTGGTCTTGTTGTGATTTCATATTTCTCTGTGGACTGCTTCATTGCATATATTCTGTTCTTGTTGGTTTTCTATATTTAGAATGTCTTTGAGGATTTTTGAAGAGCTGGTTTGGTAGCGATATATTGCGTCAGATATTCCTTGCTGTGGAAGGTTTTTATTTGTCCTGTTGTGAATGAGAGGTTAGCTGTGTAGATTATTCTTGGTTGGTAGTTATTTGACTTTAACGCATGGCAGACCTCTTTCCAGGACATTCTTGCTTTTATAGTATCTTCTGTGAAATCTGAGGTAATTCTGATTGGGTTACCTTTATATGTGATTGTTCTCTTCTCCCTGGCAGCTTTAAGAATTCTTTTTTTAGTGGCTATTGAGCGGTTATGGATTATAATGTGGGGGTGGGATGACTTGTTCTGTTCTGGTCTATTTGGTTTTCTAAAAGCTTCTTGTATGTGGACAGGCCTGTCCTTTTTATATTTTGGAAGTTATCTGCTAGGATACTGCTGAATGCATTTCCTAATCCATTGGCCTCTCCAAGCCCTCTTGTAATCCTATTATTATCATATTAGGCTTTCTGAATGTATCCTGTATTTCCTGCAGTGATCTGTCATGATTCTTAATTTTGTTATGAATAATTGTGTGCTCTTTCTCTATGGAGTCCAAACTGTCTTCAGCTACTGATATTCTTTCTTTGTCCTCTTCCATTCTATGTTGAAGACATTTTACTTTGGTGTTTAACTACTTTCCTTCTTGCTGGTCTTTCTTAATGGTGCCCAGCTTCTAATTAAGATTTTCTTTCAAGCCTTGAATAGATTACCTTAGCTCCTGGAGTTGATTATCTGACTTCTTTTTCCACTCCTTAATCTGAGTTCCTACCTTTTAATTAGATTCTTTCTCCCTCTGCTGGAGTTCCTCTATCTTTTTATTTGTGGAGGCCATGAAGTCATCTACTAACTTCTGTTTGGCCTCTTCGCATTCACTGATAACCCCATGTAGGGTGTCCAATTTTTTATTCAGCAGGTTTACCAGCCATGAATTTAATATATTTTGATCATTATCTTCTAAGTCATTCTGGGACTGCTATGTAGCTTGTTTATGTGGAGATGGTGGTGTGATTTGTTTATTTGCTCTTTTCCTTGTGTTTCTGCAGTTAGTTCTACCCATTTGGAGACAAGAACCACACTGGTACAACAGGACAGTCTTTTAGGACCAGAGGCAACCTGGTGTCGTGTAGATTTGTAGATCTTAGGGTTTCAGAGGTAAGGTTAGATGTTTTCCTGTTTAACTCTTTTTCCTTTCCTGCAGAGGGATATTTTAGCTTTGGGGTCGAGATTTCATATAGTTGTAACTTTTGAGACAATATAGGTTTGACTAATAAGTAGTTTGCTCCTTAAAGTTAACAAAATGGGCCCCTTGTACTCAAAGTTGGCAAATGGAACCAATTTTGTATTCAAATATAGAACCAACTGTAAGTTGGGTCAGATATAAATCATTAGGGATCAATGGGCTGGATCAGATGGAGAAGTGAAGGATTAGGATTGGAGAGATACAAATTTAAGTTCAGGAGAGAACTTGGGTATAATGATAGTAGAGGGGTAAGAACAGCTTTGGGAAGGGTATACGTACTAGGAGGAGAATAAATACTTGTTACTGAGTGTAAAAAGTTTAAATAATTCCAAGAAAGCTTATGTAGCAACTAGCTTAGAGATCAAGATGAAGATAAGAAAAAGAATACATATATATATATATATATATATATATATATTCTTTTTCTTATATATAGAGGAGACTTGCTGAGATAAGAAAAAGATCATCCAGATATTATTGGAAAGTGGCTTAATCTAAGTTAACTCCTGTAATTATTTTTTACTCTCATAGAAGGAGGCCTTATTTGTGTATAGAACTAGACAGGGTAGCCTTGATGGAGTAGTAGTATAAGGTAGAGAAAAAGAGGTGAAGTGGGAGTGAGAAGAAAAGAAAGGAAGAAAACTTAAAAATTAGCAAGATGGAAAGTTGAAGAGGAAACCAAATAATAATGAAAAATAGAAACTTTAAGTAGAATAGCAAATCCTAACTAACAATACACATAAGTAACACATAGAAATACAAATGAACAACAAATGATCAGGCATAACAACTAACAAAGCAAAACCAAAGCAAGAAGATAATACTAAAGAATGGATTTTTCAGGTTCTTTGGGGGAGCTCTAATCTCCATGTAGTCCTCAGAGCAGATTCCTGATGGAACCTCGTATGCCTTGCTGTAGTCCACTTTCATTGTGGCTTGGTTGGGACCAGATGTCTTTTTTTTTTTATTTAATTTTATTTTATTTGTGAACATATTGTACAGAGGAGTTACAATTACATGGGCAGGATAATGCATATATTTCTTACCAAGCATTGCAGCCTCCTCCTTTGTTTACCCTTCACATGCCTTCCCAGCCTCCTCCCTCCCCCCATCCCAATCTTTCTCCTTGCCCCCCCTTCTCCCCCCCCCCGCACCGACTTTGTAAAGCTCGTTTTGGACATGACAACTTGTACTTCTCATTGTTGCAACAGGTTCACCTGTATCCTTAAACAACTGGTTTTTCCCCATCTCCTCCACAAGTTATACTGACATCAAATATATTGAAAGCAAGGGTTATACTGTGGGAGAGGGACATACAAAGCAACAAAGAGATAATCTTATAAGTGCGTTAGAAACACATGCATGAAAGAAAAAAACATTAAAATACACATCTAATGGTTCATTTTCCTGACATCACATTATCTGACCTTTTCCGATTGACTCATACATATACTAGATATTACAAATAAGGGAAACCATGGGACCTAGGTTTCTTTGGGCCTGGCTTACTTCACTTAATATAATTTTTCCAAGTATTTCAATTTCCTAACAAATGGGGCAATGTAATTATTTCTGATGGAGGCATAGAATTCCATTGTGTATATATACCACATTTTCTTGATCCATTCATCTACTGAGGGGCATCTGGGTTGGTTCCGTATCTTAGCTATGGTAAATAATGCTTCAATAAACATAGTCGTGCTGGTAGCTTTAATGTGGTCTTGTTTGTAAACATTTGGGTAAATGCCCAAAAGTGGGATTGCTGTGTCATAGGGGAGTTCTATGTGAACTCTTTGGAGAAACCTCCATACTGCTGTCCAAAGTGGTTGAACAAGATTACATTCCCACCAACAATGAAGTAAGGTTCCTTTCTGTCCACATCCCCTCCAGCAACTGTTGTTGTTAGAGTTCTTGATTTTTGCCGTTTAACTGAAGTGAGGTGATATCTCAATGTTGTTTTGATTTGCATTTCTTTTATGGCTAGGGATGTTGAACATTTCTTCATGTGTCTATTGGACATCCTTTTTTCTTCTTCATAGAAGTTTCTCTTTAAATCTTTCGCCCACTTATTTATTGGGCAGTTGTTTCTTTGAGGATTTGTTGTTGGGGGGTTTAATTTTTGAGTTCCAAGTATATTTTAGATAAGAGACCCTTGTCCGTTGTATGGCTAGTAAAGATCTTCTCCCAATCCATGGGCTTTCTATTGATCTTGCTAGCTATGTCATTTGCCATGCAGAAGCTCTGCAACGTTATGCAATCCCATTTGTCCAGCTTTTCTTTGATTTGTTGTGTTTCCGGGTCTCTATTCAGAAAATTTCGGCCTGAGCCAAGGAGACCTAGGGTTTCTCCTATTCCATCCCGTAATGTCTGCTTTGAATTCAAGGTCTTTGATCCATTTGGAGTTGATTCTGGTGCAGGGTGATATATAAGGATCTAGCTTAAGTTTTCTACATGTAGTTAACCAATTTTGCCAGCACCATTTAATGAAGAGGTTGTCTTTCTTCCATTCTATTGTTTTAGCTCCCTTATTGAAGATTAGATGGCTATAGGTCTGTAGGTTCATTTCTGGGTTTTCAATTCTATTCCATTGTTCCTGAGGTCTGTTCTTCTGCCAATACCAAGCTTTTTTGATTACTATGGCTTTATAGTAGAGTTTGAAATTTGGTATTGATATTCCTCCAGCAGTGTTCTTTCCATTGAGGAGCGTTTTGGCTATTCCCGGTCTTTTATTGTTCCATAGGAATTTTTGGATTGCCTCTTCTATTTCCTTGAAGAATGAGGTTGGAATTTTGATAGGTATTGCCTTGAATTTGTAGATAGCCTTGGGAAGTATTGCCATTTTCACAATGTTAATCTTTCCAATCCAGGAGCATGGTCGGTTTTGACATTTTTTTAAGTTCTGTGTTGATTTCCTGTTTTAAGATTTTAAAGTTTTCATCATAGAGGTCCTTCACTTCTTTAGTTAAGTTAATTCCTAGGTATTTTATTTTTGGGGGGCTATTACAAATGGAGTTGCTTTCATAATTCAGCCACAATTTTCTCATTGTTGGCATATAGAAAATCCATTGATTTTGGGGGGTTAATTTTATAACCTGCTACTTTGCCAAAGTTTTGAATGAGCTTGAGTAATTTGGGAGTGGAGTCTATGGGATTCTTTAAATACAAGATCATGTCATCTCAAAGAGGAAGAGTTTTATTTCTTCTTTCCCTATTTGGATACCCTTTATGTCTGCATCTTGTCTTATTGCTGTAGCTAGGTATTCTAATACTAGATTGAAGAGAAGTGAAGAGAGTGGGCATCCTTGTCTTCTTCCTGAGTTAAGAGGAAATGGCTTTAATTTTTCACCATTGAGTATAATGCTGGCTGTAGGTTTGTCATATACAGCGTTTATTGTATTGAGGAATGTTCCATGGATTCTTAATTTTTCCAAAACCTTCAACATAAAGGGGTGTTGGATCTTGTCAAATGCTTTTTCTGCATCTATTGAGATAACCATGTGGTTCTTATTCTTGCTCCTGTTGATGTGATGAAAAATATTAATTGATTTGCGTATATTGAACCAGCTTTGCATCCCTGAAATAAATCCTGTTTGATCATGGTGTATGATTTTTTGGATGAATTGTTGAAGTCGATTGGCCAAAATTTTGTTGAGAAGTTTTGCATCAATGTTCATCAAAGAAATGGGTCTATAGTTCTCTTTCTTTGATGAGTACCTGCCTGGTTTTGGGATGAGGGTTATGATGGCTTCATAGAATGTGTTCGGTAGTGAGCTTTCTCTTTCAATTTCATTGAAGAGTTGGAGGAGTATTGGTGTAAGCTCTGCTTTGAAGGCCTTATAAAATTCCGCTGTAAAACCATCTGGTCCTGGACTTTTCTTAGCTGGGAGGTCTCTTTCTTTTTGCTGTTTCTATTTCAATGCTTGATATGGGCCTGTTAAGCTGGTTTTACTCATCTTGGTTTAGTTTTGGCATGTCAATATTTGCTAGGAAAAGGTCCATTTCTGTCAAGTTCTCAAAGTTATTAGCATAAAGTTTTGAGAATTATTCCCTTATAATGTTCTGAATCTTGGTTGTTTCCGTGGTGATGTTTCCATTCTCATCTCTGAGTTTATTAATTTGGGTGTTTTCTCTTCTTTTTCTGATGAGATTTGCTAAGGGTCTGTCAATTTTGTTAAGTTTTTCGAAGAACCAACTCTTTGTTTTGTTGATTCTTTCTATAGTTTTTTGCATTCTAATTCATTTAATTCTGATTTAATTTTGATTATTTCTTTCCGTCTACTGGATTGGAGTTTATCTTGCTGCTCTTTTTCAAGGAGGTTTAGATGTGTCATTAAATTGTTAGTTTTAGATCTCTCCAATTTGTTGATGTAGGAGCTCAGAGCTATAAATTTGCCTCTGAGTACTGCCTTTGCTGTGTCCCAGATGAGCTGGTAATTTGTGTGTTCATTTTTGTTGAATAGCATGAACATTTGAATTTCCTTTCTAATCTCTTCCATGACCCACTCATGATTCAGCATTGCGTTGTTCAGCCTCCATGTGATACCGGAATTTCTTTGGTGGTTTTTGGTGTTGAGTTCTAATTTTATTCCCTTGTGGTCAGAGAGGATGCAAGGTATAACTTCAATGTTTCTGAATTTAGACAAGTTTGCTTTGTGGCCTAAAATGTGGTCTATTTTAGAATACGTTCCATGTGCTGCTGAGAAAAACGTGTATTCTGATGCTGCTGGGTGAAATGTTCGGTAGATGTCTGTTAAGTCTAGTTCATCTATGCAGCTGTTTAGATCTGCCGTTTCTCTGTTGAGTTTTTGCCGAGTTGGTCTATTTAGTGGGGAGAGTTGTGTGTTAAAATCCCCAACAATTAATGTCTTTATATCTATATGGGATTTGAGGGAAAGTAGTGTTTCTTTGATAAATTTGGGTGCTCCATTGTTTGGCGAATAGATATTTACAATTGTAATATCCTCCTGAAGGAGTGATCCTTTAATTAGTGTGTAGAGACCTCTTTATCTCTTCTCACGAATTTGAATTTGAAGTATATTTTATCTGATATTAGGATTGTAACTCCAGCCTGTTTATGGGGGCCGTTTGCTGGGTACATTTTGTTCCAGCCTTCAACATTGAAAATGTTTTAGTTTTTACAGGCAAGATGTGACTCCTGCAGGCAGCAGATAGAAGGGTCTTGTTTTTTAATCCAACTAGACAGTCTATGTCGCTTAATTGGAGAGTTCAGTCCGATAACGTTAAGAGATAGGACTAAGAGGTATTTGGGAGTAACTGCCATGTTATCCACCTTCTTGGAGGCTGCGAAAACTGGGTTTTTCCAATTGTTCTTGGATTCTCAGTTTGGGTGCAGTTTCTTGGCCTTTGTTGCAGTCTTGTTGGTTTTCTATGTATAGGACATCTTTAAGAATCTTTTTTAGGGCTGGTTTGGTGGAGATGTATTGTTTCAATTTTTCTTTGCTATGGAAGGTTTTTATTTGGCCTTCAGTTATGAAGGAGAGTTTAGCTGGGTACAGTATTCTTGGTTGATAATTGTTTGTTTTTAGGGCATGGCATACACATTCCACCCTCTTCTTGCTTTGATTGTCTCTGCTGAGAAATCTGAGGTGATTCTAATTGGTTTCCCTTTGTAGGTGATTCACCTTTTCTCCTTGACAGCTTTAAGGATCTTTTCCTTGGTCTGGGTTGATCCTGTGTGGATTATAATGTGACGGTGGGATGTCCTATTCTGGTCTGGTCTATTTGGGGTTCTAAAAGCTTCTTGTATCTGAATAGGCCTATCTTTTTGTATGTTTGGGAAGTTCTCTGCTAGGATCCTGTTAAACAAATTTCCTATACCATTAACTTCTGTTTCTAGGTGCTCCTCTACAGCCATTGTCCTTAGATTAGGCCTTCTTATGATGTCTTCTAAGTGTTGGATATATCTATCATATTTCTTGGGCTTGTCTTGGATGGTTGTATGTTCTTTCTCTATAATATCTAGGCTTTCTTCAATCCCTGAGATTCAATCTTCTGCATGGTCTAACCTGCTGTCAAGGCTCTCTACTTTGTTTTTTATCTCTTTTCCTTCTAATTGGTCAGCTTTGATGGCTTCAAGTTCTTTCTTGAAGCTCTGTTTTAGGTCTTGTATGAATTTCTTTACTTCCTTAATTTGGTGTTCAGTGTTTGTTCTCAAATCACTTAGTTGATTGGTTATGGTTTCTTTGGACTCCCATTCCTCCTGTTGGGTTCCATTCAGCATTCCCTTTGTGGTCTCTCTGACTTCCTTTAGCTCTTTTTTAATGGATTCCATGAATGCCTTTAGTGATCTTTGTGTATTCTCTACCTGGTCTCTCAATTCGTGAATTACTCTTTGATTAGCTTCCTCCCGTTTGTGGGATTCCTGCAGTTCTCTTTACTCCCTTTCGTGGGATTCCTGCAGTTCTCTTTGAGTGTTCTCAGCCTGCTCGCGCCATTCCTCCCTTTCTCTTTGAGTATTCTCAAGTTGTTCACGCAAATCCTGTATCAGTTTTTGAGTAGCTTCCTCATGCTTATGATATTCCTGTATAAATGTGTTGGTTGCCTCCTCTCTCTCCCTATCACGCTCATACAGAGTCCTTTGTAAGTTGTCAAACTACTCATTTATCATGTTTGCCACCAGTGTTTGTAGAGTTATTTGGGAACTCTCCTCTAGATTGTTCATTATCTGATCTGACCCCTGATTATCAAGATTGGGAATTGAGATACCCGGATTTGCCATTTTTCTTGTGTTTTTCCGGCTTACTCTGCCCATTTGAGATGAAAATACCACCAGTTTTGTGGTAGGACATTATCTTAAGGCAACCATCAAACAACGTTTGCATTTGTACAGTCTATAGTCCACTGATACAATCTAGTTCAACAGATATATCTATTCAACATCAAACAACTATATGTTAATGGGCTTCGAACCGCAGAGAAGAATTTGGAAAACCAGAAATTTTTAGGGTTAGGGAGAGATGTGGGTAAAAAATAGGAATAGATTGGTGTGGGGAGGCACAGGGAGAGTTAACTATGTCCTAATCTCAATGCAGGAAATAGGTTGGGTAGGATGCAAGTAGAGAGAGAGAGAAAAAGAAGAAAGGGAAAGGGAAATGAAAAGAGACCAGAAAAAAATAGAAATGTAAAAATTAATATAGTTATGGAAATTGAAAGACCATCTATTTAGAGAGGAATGTGAATATATTGAGAAAACAGGAGGGAGATAGAGGAGATGTGAAAAACTTAAAAAAATGCTTAAAATATATAGGTATAAATAGGTAGTACTGCTATTAAGGAATTTAAGTCTCAGAGGTTTTGGATTGAGTAATAAATTTGTGGATTAAGTGTGTACACAATGGAGGATAGGGTCTACTAGTTAACTATGGGTTTATCTGAGGATGTGCAGGACAAGAGTTAAGTCACTTACAGAGGTACACAAGAGGAAAAGGTGAAAAGGATAATAAAAGGAGAAAAAAAAAGATCAGAAGTTCAGTAGAGCTAGACAAAACCAAAAAGATAATTAAGAAAGAAAGAAAAAGAGAAAGAAGACAAGAAAGGAAAGGAAAACGCACATTCACGTATTCCTAAAATAAAAATTATAAGAGGGAAAAAAAGTTACTGGAAAACAATTATTTTTTCAAAAAAGACAAAAATTAAAGATTAATAAAAGTTTTAGAAAAGGAAAAAAATGTATATATATAGGGTACAAAAAAAAGAAAAAAGAAAAGAAGAAGAAGAAAAAAAATAAGTTCTTTGATTTTTTTTTTGATTTTTTTTGTGAGGGGTGGGAAGAATCCTGTATCTCCCTTTTGTCTGTAACCAGCCTCTTGTTGGAGTCTCTGGTCAGCTTGAGGTCCTGTGGCTTGATTGGTTTCTTAAGTCAGTTTGTTCGAACAGGCAGAAAAATGTTCTCCTTTACCCAAAATTTTGAGATCCCCCTCCCAGGTTAGGTTAATGGAAGGGTGATCTGCTTTGAGAATCACAAAAGAGGGGTGATGAGGCTAGGTTCTGGTAGATTTGAGGCCTTTCAAAAAACAGTAGCTTTTCCCTGGGTCTATTTTGTGAAAAACTCACAGAGCCCAGCCTGGAGCCATTCTCAGGGTTTCTGTTTTTCAATTGATTGTGGAGGCTGATAGAGGGAGGGGCAGCCTCTGGTTCTGGTTACCCAGTGCGGAAAGCCACTCCAATGGCTGGTGCCTGAGCTGGGTGACTTTTCCCTGGATGGAGCTGAGTCTGGCAGGTCTCTTTGCCGTTAAGTTCTTGTGACCTGCTAAATGACTCGTTTTATTCCAAGGCCTGAGCTGGAGCTAGCAGCTCCTCCGAGCTTTGTCGGTATCCAAGATGGAGATCACTGGTGCTGGGGGGGTAGGGGTGGCCTTCCCTCCTCTGCTCCCTGAGAAGGAGTGAGGACGTCAGGCTTGTACTCACGCCGAGTCTTGTATCCTGGGTCGTCTCTGGTCTGCAAACTGCAGGATGAAGATGTACGCTCCTTGTCGGTTCTTGCTGGTGTTGAGTAGAATCCTCTTGCCCGCTGCGTGTGGCTCCTTGGTCTCAAACTCTCTGTGAGTACTCAGGTATGGCCGCGGCTGCGGTCGCCGCTGCAACCCTGCCACCACCGCGGCCGCTGCTGGCAGGCGCTCAAATGTGTCTCCTTGTCTTGGCTTCCCCTCTCTTGTCTAACTCTCTGTCCTGTGATGGCACACTTGGTGTGATTCTCTGGCTTAGCAATGTTCACTGGAACTCTAAAACTGTTTTCTATGCGAGAGCCTGTTCAGATTCCAGCTTCTCCTCCGCCATCTTCCCGGAACCGCAGATGTCTTTTTGATTGGGGAGGGTGCCTGCTATCTAGATTTCCATTCTCAGGCCTGGTGGCAGGGAGTTTGGAGGGTTTCAGTGTTGTAGACTGCTATCATAAGCCTGGAGTTGGGTTCCTAGGCTTTGCCAGGTAGCCACAGGAGCCTTAGGAACAGAGCTTATGTCTGTGCTCAGTTTTGATGTGATCCATCCCTTTTGGAAGTGGGCTTATGTCAGGGGGCTTTGGGATCCCTCAGAAAATTACCACTCACAGAGCGTGGATCCAGTTGTGTTACTCACAAGATCTGTAGCTGGTGGTGTGCTGCACCACAGAGCCTGTGGTATGGTGAATAAGATGGTTCTCAATCAGAGGGTCTGGGTGTTAGCAGGTCCAGGTGGGGGATGGTTTTGCTGATTCTGAAGGGTCTCTCTCCTATGTGGTGGTGTGGGGAGCCCTGGCACTGGGAGGACTGGGTAGAGGTTGTTGCGGCAGGCTGATGTGGACTGCGGGGGTAGCCATGCTGGTCTGCGGCAGATGTAGTGGAAGGTGGCAGACACTGGAGGGCAGTCTTGGTGATTTCTGCCTGTGGCTGCTAGGTGTGTTGGCAGAGATGCATGCAGAAGCTTGGTGGTGAAGCAGCTGAGAGCCTTGGGTCTGTGCAGGGTGACAGCAGCCAGGGAGCAGGTCTCAGCAGAAAGCCCAATAGCCAGAGCAGTTGGCCATTAGAGCATAGAACGATGGATTGGCTACAGCTCTGGTTTCCTGGAGGCCTTGTGCAGGGTTGCAGGGGGCCCACGGGGATCCTGCCAGTGCTGCAGGTTGGGCTGATTTGGGGGGCTTACCCGATGGTGCCAATTTCTGGCAATTGTAATGGTGGCGGTATTACTAAGTTAACTCCTTCCCCATAGCCCTTCTAGGTGGGGGACAGGTTAGAGGAGGCATTCACCAACTCGGAGATCTTCATCAGATTCCCTCCTAACATTCCATAGGTATAGTATTGAGCACTTTCTTCAGCTTTTGGGTGCTCCTCTCCTTAAAGGCTGCACTCCTCTGCTTAAAGTCTGCAGAAAGTCCCAAAGCATCATGGCATGTGGTGCAGGTGCTCCACAGTGGTCCCGTTCACTCTTTCTCTTTTGCCTTTTCTTATTTGCCTGCTAGGATAGTCCTCTTGTAGTAGAAAAAGCCTTTAGGTGTTTAGAGTTTGATTGGAGTGGATTTCTTGAGGTAAAGTGTGGCTGTAGCACTAGACCTTCTTTTGGTCAGAGACACTTAATGGGGTTACCTGTGAGAGCAACACCATCTTCCCACAACCGGCTGAATTTTTAAATTATATTTCATCTAGTTGTTTGTTGGAGCATTGCAATTTTTCTGGAATTTAAGGTTTTCTGTATAACTTTGTCTTCAAGTAATCCAACAGCATTAAATATTACATTTAAAAGCTATTCTGTAGCACATAGATTTTGGAATTATAATATTAAGATGAAATTCTTATTGTTTGTACAAAAAAACCCTTTTAAGTCCAAATGGGAAATATGCTCATTTCAGCAGCCTTGGGTCTCCTTCTTCTTTTTGTTTCTCCAGTATCTTTCTTGTTTTGGAACAAGTGTCATGGGTTATCTGTCCATTCCAAAGTAAGACTACTCCATTAATTTAATAGCAAAGGAATATAACCTGCCTGTCTCTAAAGACAGCTTTGAGTATAATGATAATCTGACCATTCACATTAGTGAATTTTCAGTCATATTGATAATTTTTTGTAAGCCAATCATAAAAAAGTTTCCAAAAAGCAAAATAAAGATAATGTTCTGCTTTCTAAGGTTAAAACACTAGTATTTCAACAAAACACATTCTATTCTTCCCAGATTACATGGTGAAGAATTTCTCTTTCATCATAACCCTTACCACTGAACCCTCCCTTCAAACATGTAGCTTTATTCAATTTTCCTGTTCTAGCTTTCATTTTGGTACTAGCATCAGTAATCTCCTTCTAGTATTTCACAATGAGATTCCATTTATTGATAGAGAGCTCAATTCATATTGACAAAGGCAGATTGGTGAGCATATCATATAGCATAAAATATTGAATATTATTAACGTGATCTTATGTAACTATTCCATAAATTAATATAAGTACCACATAAATGTGCAATTTCATGTAATTTTTAAAATGCAAAACAATTGCATATATATGTCATAAAATAATTCAGATAACTTGTAGAAGAGAATAAGCCAAATCCATTGCATCATTCCCAAAATTCTTTGTAAAATTTTATTTTCCCATTAATATTCACCTCGGGCCCTTCTTTTTCTAACAACCAGTGACATGTTGATGTCTCTAGATTTTAGTCACCTCTGATTAACCTCTTTCATTTCCACCTCCAGTTAGTCCTTCATGAGGAATAACTTGTCCCAATATGCCTGCAAGAAGACAGTAGTACCCAAGTTGACTGGCTGTGCCCATTCTTCCCTTGCTTTGTTAGGGAAGGGGGTATCAGCAACAAGGTTGCCAGGGACCAGGTGGCTGGAACCATGGTGTTATGAATTATGAGTAACAGAGTAGAGTAGCAGAGAATAGGATACCAGGGAAAGGGGAATTGTGACTGTAATCACTGAGTGGCAGTGGCACCAACAGCTTTGCAAGGATTGAGATATCCAGACAGTTTAGCAGGGACAAGGAGGAAAAGAGAACTTGAAAGAGTAAAATTGTGAAGGACTAGGGTGGCACAATCAGGTTAAAAAGGTCGTGAGTGTGCAAACTGGGTAGCCAGTACTAGCATAAAGCAATTGGCATGGTAGACTGATGTGGTGCAGAGCTCAGTGTTTCCCTCTCCAGTTTGGCTGTTAGATCTTTAGGGAACTACCGCTAGCAGCTCACTATCAGCATGTTGGGTTCAGGCATGTTCCATCCATAAATGTCTACTCCAAATAGATTGCAATCTTTGACACTGGTTTTTGGATCTTTTCCCTGAGCATCCTGAGAGACCACACTCCACAATGCTGCAGAACAGGCTCCACATTGTGAGCTGCAATCAGCTTTTACAGATCTCACTGCTCATCTCCAAGGTCAATTATCATGGTAGCAAGGGATCTGTATAGTGCTCAGCAGCAGTGCTCTGGGAAACTACCAGTTCTTACCCTAGCATTCTGGGAGCTCCCTTGAAATGGGCAAGAACACTTGCTTCTGCCCTTCCAACTTCTGTGGCTCTGGAAAGCCAGACTTTTCTACCTCAGATGTGTTACTTTGATCTACAGGTCCAAATGTTGCTTCAAACTTTCTCTGTCTCCTCTAGGTAATCATCACCTTTAACTATCTCTCCTTTTCCTACCAGGTAGCTTACTTCATCTCCACATCCTTTCATTTCTGCTTTGTATCAACCTGTGGCTTTCAAACCAAACCCTTCCAATTTCTCATCTGCCTATCTAGGTGTGAATCCGGCACAGCAAGCTACATGTAACTTCTGTATCTGTTTATCAACATTGATTCTGGAATCCAAGGTGTTACTAGGCAACTAAGAACATGGGGAGCATCTTAAATACTCCCCAGCCAATCACTGCTCATTGAGAAACATGCAAATGTGCTGTGGTCAGTCTCTCCATCTCCATTACTGGTTCAGTAGAATAAAGTGAAATCAAAATGGAGCCACCAGACCGCTGCTATGGCAGCAACCGAACCAATCATAGATAATTTAGTGAGGGGGTATGAATCAAATGTAGTAAGGTAAATGCACAGATTTATAGGACAGTACACAGGGTTTCCATCAAACAAGTTAGTTTATGTCCAAAATGCCAGACCAATCTTGGGTTCTGTCCTAGATCTTCCTTTTCTGAAGGTACTGAGGACTCCTAGATACAACTCAGACCTAATGACATGGGTGAATAGAAATGTAGGTGAGTATTGCTTAGTGTTCTGAAGTTGCGCTAAGGTGTTGTCTTGTCATGGCTGACATCTAATCAATGTCCTTTCCTGACCTCCACCACATCTCTTTATTTGGCATAAGTGGCATGTGGGAAGATGTAACAAGGTCACCTAGAGTTTGGGCCTGGGGTTAAAAACTCCATTTTGTGATCATAAATATTCCACCACTTCCTGAAACAAAATGTAAGGATCAGCAAGGAAGTTGGGTTAGCAATTCAAAAACTTATAATTACTTTATAGTGCAATATCTGAAATCTTCCCTTCCCACCCCTCAGAATCTGATTCCCCAATTGTGTAGACACTCATACACTCTGTTCTCCTGGAGCATTTGAGTGTGGGGCATCATCTACTTCTTATGTGTACTGCTATACAAAGGGAGATTTTTCTCCTAGGCTCAAGATGACTTCAGTGATTGGTGTACTGTGCAATACCCTAAGGGCATGGTCATTTGTTCACACCCCTAAGTAGAACTGTCAAGGACTAAGGACTAGTCAGGGCTTACTTTCTGTCAGTGGTATTGCTCTGAGGAATTGCTGTCAATGTTGCCTACAGTGCCTAGGCTAAGGTCTCTCAGAAAGGCTCCAAACTCAACCTGCCTGTGTCTCTGAGTTGATCATCATTGAGCAACTATGTTCCACATTCTGTGAGTCACTCACTTCTGTGGATCTATGCATATGAAGGCACAAGAAGAGAGTTCCCTGGAAGGAAGGTCCTGGAATGTAAAACATCTACTAGGACAATGGAAACCCATGGTTGGGTGTGCTTAATATGCAATGAAGTAACAAGAAAGAAAGAGACACTGTCAAACCCTAAACAAAGGGTCAGAAGTTCTGAGGGGAAAGGAGCCCCATGATCAGGAATATAAATGGAGCTTACAAGCCCTTTCAGGCTCTGACTTTTTGGGTTGAAAGTAAGATAACAGATAGCCTGAGTTCCTAAGAGCTCAATGTTTAGGCTATATGACTTTTTCAGAACTTCTTTTCCTTCCTCCTGTGGTCTGAGCGGAACAGTTAGTACAGTGCTTCTGTCTCCTAGAGGCAATCTTTCTCATCACACAATGCTTAAAGTAGACAATATATGGAAGCTTCTCTTAAATAAAAAATATGAAGTAGAACACAGTGCTTCTCCTGAATTACTGCCCCTAAGAAGTTCCCAATTCTGAGCACAGAGTGATCATGGGTGAGTGCTAATAACCTGAATGGTGAACTTTGAACACTCCCCAAGGCAGATACCGTCCAGTACAGTAGTTGCCACCTATGATCCTGGTTATTGAAGACCTTTATGTTAGGTTTTAAAAAGAGGTAGCCGAGTAAGAACAGCACCAGCACGCACGTGGTATTCAGGTAAGGGGTAGGTTTATTCAGTAGACCTGCTGGGACCAGGCAAGGTTGGCACTCCACGTGGCTGGGAAAGAGAGAGAGCTGGGAAAGAGAGGAAAGAGCTAGAAAAGGGAGAGAGAGCAGAGAGCTAGAAATGAACAGAGAGAGAGCTAGAAATGAACAGAGAGAGAAAAAGCTGATCCTGGTTATTAAGCCTGAAAATTCTAAGATATTGAGTCCCAAAAGAGGAAACTGGGCCAAGGAGAGACAACTTATCATTGCTGGAAAAGGAGGAAGACAAATTGGAGAATATTTCTCTGAGCATGGACATGCTAGTCATTTAAACAGTTTTCAAATTGTGGCTCATCAGTAGAGAAAACCAAGTCAAATCTCACTAAAGCAATACTAAAACATATATAAAAAACTATATGGATTTCGTTACTAACTTTTTTTTCAAGTGTGTGTGTGTGTGTTTGTGTGTGTGTGTGTGTGTGTGTGTGTGTGTGTGTGTGTGTGTGTGTGTGTGTTTGTGGTGTCAGATTTTATATGGGACCGCATTGGTTCTTTAAAAACAACATATTGGCACTATCCTTTAGGTTTCCCATTCAAGACTCGTGGCATTCTAACTCTACCACTTGAAACACACAATTCTGCTGGTTAAATGGAGATAAACATGTAATGGATATGTCAATCTAGGTTGGTTTCAAAGTATGATTTTCAGATCTCACTCTCTGAAGTATATAAGCTATAAGAGTGAGCTTCAATGCTCAGCCCAGTATTTCCAGTAAGTTACTTAATCTTTCTGAATCTCAGAAAGTGAAAAGAACTACTTTGTAGAACATAGAATCTGGTGGGAGTTATGACTGGTTGCATGAAGTACAAGTGTTTGGGATGTGTGGACAGAGATTGAAACTCTCATAATACTACTGATGTTTATATTGAAATGAATCCCAGTGATTGGAAACAAGAGGGATTTTTCTGTTCTTATTTATCCATTTATGGGTAGTGAGGGGGCCACAGAAACTCAAGGAGGACAGGGGAGCAAATGCAGCAGTGGTTCTCTGTAGATATTATGTTGACAATGAACTTATACCACTTGTGGACAGGGACAGGGGAAAAAACAGAGAGAGAGAGAGAGTGCAAAGGAAGTGATGAGACTGTCCAAAAAGAAATGAACTCATTACCTGATTTACAAAATGGTGACCCATGTGTACACTTCCTTAACAATAACAATTTTTAAAATCCAGGTTGATAATTTTCTTCTCCAGTTTTCGATAGAGGCCCTTAAGACTCAGATCCACCTATGGAGCTTTTAAAGGTTACTTTATATGATAATTAATATACAGCCAGAATCTCTTAAGAAATATTATAAAAAGTATTCCATTCTTAGTAACTTTCTGTTTGAGTGCAGATTATCTATGTTGTTGGCAGAGCTATTTTTTACTTTTTGTTTTCAGTACTTGTCAGGTGTTGAATTCCTTCTTAAAGCTTTGTGACAGAGGTCCAATATGTCTTGGCACCCTGCCACTAGGTATTATGATAATGAACCTTTGAAATTAATGTCCTTGATTATGAGTTTTATTTATTTATTTTTTGTTTTTGTTGGTGAACTCTGGGCCTAGTCACTGTCTCTCAGCATTTCAGCTAAAGGCTAGTGCTCTACTACTTGAGTCACAGCACAACTTGTGGCTTTTTCTGCTTACATGGTGCTGAGGAATCCAACCCAGGGCCTCATGCTTGCAAGGTAAGCAGTCTACCACTGAGTCACCTTCTCAGCCGCTATGAGTGGTACTTTTGTGCATTGATTTATTAAGCAAATCTATTGAGCAAGTACATTCATTTTGCCACTAGACATATTCAAAATTATGAATTATCTGATATTTTAACGAATAAAACTTTTGGAATTGTTTGTCTCCTCATGCCAAAATCACAAAGGAGGGTATTTTATACTAAAACCACAAAAGAAATTCAAGATCTTGGTGCTAACAAGAGAATTCAAAATGGCTGAGCTCAAAACTCTTCTAATACTTATTTATAAATGCAAGTTAGAGGGGAAAATCAACCAGGAAGTAAAATGTATATTGATTGTTAATTTTTAAAGCGGAAAATATGATCATTGATGGCAGACTAAAGACAATCTAGTACCACAGCCCTGTATGCTCAATAAGAAATAAGAAACTTTTATTGAAAAATTGAGGTGGAAAGTGAACATCAGGCAAAGGCAAGTAGTCAGAGCCTACCACCAACAAAGAAACACCACAATGTATATCTCAGAAAAAGGAAACAATTTCAGAACAGCACTCATCATCTGTATCCGTTTCAATAATACATGTACACTTCCCTACACATACACACACACACACACACACACACAATGTATGTAACAGCTCAACCTACTCACAAACATCCACTCATCATGAACCAAGTTCTTCCTGTAATATTTGAAATTTTAAAAGTTTTAAGTATTGTAAATAATTAATAACAGATGCATAAGCAATCATTTTCTTAATAGCACTCTGCTATGGAAGTGAGAGTTCATGATTATTATAACTACCTAAAACATCTCTGAATCTGGAAATAATTTAAAAAAAGACAATCTGAATTTTGGGACTATATTTCTACAGCTATTCTGCAAAGGATTAATGAAATGATATAAGATCCAAAAATTAAGTACTAAATTAATACAATGAATACATGAGTAAGTAAAGTGAAAGACACTGATCAGAGAGACCTATGCTGCCTCCAGCTCTAAGCCAGCTGCACACGGTGGCACCCTTGATGCCACATGGGCCACGTGGTTGTGTTCCCCAGAGCACTGGCCATATTGGAGTTGGAGTTGGGGTTGGGGGTTGGGAGAGGAGGGTAGGACATTGGGGATACTGCACTAGGGTTGGAGCTGGGGGTGATGGGGAGGGGAATATAGGTTGCAGGTGAGGCTGCACTGGGGTTGGGACTGGGGGTGGTGGGGAGTGGAAGGTAGGCCCTGGCAGAGGCTGGTGAGGGGAGGAAGGAAGGGGGAAGGTCAGCTTCTCTGACAGCAGCCACCCCTATGTTGGCTAGCTTCTCGGGAGTGTCTGTGAATTGGGATGGTTGGGGCAGATCCCCTGGGGCCTGGAAACCTCATGAGGAGAGGAAGGAGTCTCAAGTCCTGCCAAAGTAGACAATGAGAAATGAGAGAACCAGTGGATGAAGAATTTCAACAATAAAGGGGAGGACTTGGAGGCAAACTCTGGGGGCGTGAAGGGTGGAGGCCACAGGACTCAAGCTGCAGTGATAACTCTCTCGATGCCCCTGGCAGTTTGTGAGGGCCAGCTTCACTGCTGTGGGCTCAGCCTATGACTGGTTTTGCACTGGGCACCAGGAACGGCCTGCCCAGCTTCAGCCTGCCCTCATGGAGCAGCAGCAGGGAGGTCATGCACAGTGGGGTGAAGGAAACATGCCTTGCCAATGCTGTTTCAGCCCACTCAGGACAAGGGCCACCGGGGATGTTCCAGCTGTAGATCAGGACTGAACCATGGACAAGACCAGGTGAGTCCTCTGGGGACCAGCATGGTGGCTGTCACATGTGGGCGGGGAACTTCCTTAGCTTGCTCTAGGGGTTTCCACAGAAAGGCTCATTCACTCTGGTGCCTCTAACACCTTCTGGATTCCAGCTGTCCTCTGGTCTCCTGCCATATCCAAGTACAGTGTCAACTCCATGCCATTGAGAGGTCATTACATAGATGCTCATATGGCTTCTCAAACCTGGTTCACCATGCATGCAAGGCTTATGGTGTGCCATCCTCCAGGTCAAGTGTACCCCTGTTTCAGCTTGACCACCCATGCCTACAGGACCATGAACTGCATTCTTACACACAAAGCCTGGGATTCACAAGGCTATGCTGCAGTCTAAGGTATCCTATCCCTCATCCTGCTCAAGTGTGGGGTGGCTGTGGAGCCAACTGCATCATCACATTTGATTATCTCAGTGGAAGAAGAAAAAATCTTCATTGTCCAAGATACAGCTGCGCCTAGGTTTCTATGTGTACAAGAGGTGTGTGTGTGTGTGTGTGTGTGTGTGTGTGTGTGTGTGTGTGTGTGTGTGTGTGTGTGTGTGACGTGAGAGAGTCAGACAGAGCAGAGGTTAGGAATAAAACACTTCTTTCCTTCAGCACTGAGTTTTGGTATCTAGAGGTTTTTTCCCCCCTCCACCAAACCTTAGTAAACGTTCTAAAGTTGTCCCTTTGTATACTTTTGTCCCTTGATCTTCCTGATGATCAGATTCCTATGGTCTGCGTGTGAACTTCAGCATTTGCTTCATGAAAGTGGTGACTTTTTAAACATCTTTTATGAAGCTCTTTGATCTCTTTAAATGCAATTTGTGCTGTGTTAATGTGTTACTTAGCCAAACTGTTTGGTCTTAGTCTGTGACTGTTAATTTTGAGGTTATCTTAGCACTAATATGAGATACTATCCTTTCAATCTACATTTCTAGTGAAAGAAGTTCAACATCTTTATTGAAATAATTGCCTGGGTGTAAACAAAGACAAAACCAGTGTTATAAATGTACAATCACTAGATTTTAGTAAATTGTGGACCACTGAAATAAATTTTTTAACTAATGTTAATAATTGGAATAGGAAAAAAATCACAAATTATAAAACTTAAAAATTGATCAAATACCAAAAAAGACACTGATCAGGAATGAAGTACAAATGTTAATGTTTAATAAATAAATAAAATATTTGAAATTCTTATCCACATAGGAAATACATACCCAAAAGTCACTGAGATCCCATCTTACACATTAAAATACTTATAGCCACTCAAACAAATAAACACAAATGCTGGAGAGGTTGTGTGGCATTGTAACCGAATACAACTCATATGTAGCTCAGAGTGGAAGTTTACACAATACCAAAAACAACCCCACATATTTTAATGACCCTTACAGTAACTTGGATACATATGAAGGAATATGATTCAACATGAACATCCATGTTAATGGCAGCAGTATTCATAACAACCAAGATCTGCAATCAACCTAGGTGTACCAGTAAAAGGAATAAACAGAATGGGCTATTCATAGCTATAAACATATTCTGGAATATAAGAGAAGTTAATGCTTCTACTGTTACATTGCAAAGTATTTTTGGATATGCACCTAATACTATTTTCATGGGCTTTTCTGGCATTGTGTTTTTTTCTTTTGTGAGGAACGTCAATATTGATTTTCAAAGTAGTTACTACAGGTTAAAGATATCCTGTAAGGGGCTAGGAAGGTGGCTGAGTGGTAGAGCGCTTGTCTTACATGCCTGAGGCCCTGGGTTCGATTCCTCAGCACCACATAAGCAAAAAGTAAAAAGCCGGAAGTGGCGCTGTGGCACAAGTGGTAGAGCGCTAGCCTTGAGCTGAAGAGCTGAAGGACAGCGCCCAGGTCCAGAGTTCAGGCCCCACGACCGCACCCCCCCCAAAAAAGATATCCTGTAATAGGTGAATATTAGACCAAAAGTTAAATATATCAGTGAACACATACAGGACCATCATATGTAGTTTATAATTTGAAGCAATTTTAAGAAGGCAACAATTGAGAAAAAAAGATAATGCTAGAAGTTTAATAACAAATTATTTTGAAAAGTTGAATGAAGAAGTTATAAAATAAGACTCATCAAAAACTGTTGAATGATAGAAGGTGGATGAAGGTTATAAAAACATTCATCTGCATGGCCAATTTGAATGAAGTAAATTCATATTGGTGTACAATGAAGACACATTCCAATTCATAAAATACACTTAAAATGTTTATGAGAAGACAAATCAGTATCTGTCTTTTGTATATGTAATAGTAAAAATTCACAGAAGGATCAGAAATGTGAAAAAGAGAGAGTATGGCCAAAATTGTTGATGTGATTGATTGAATATATCTGAGTTTGTGTGGAAAAGGAGGAAAGAAAATGAAGAAAACATATGGGGTGCTGATCAAGATATATTTTCACATTTATAAACAAGGAAAAATACGAAAAATGTGCAACTAATTAGTGTTAATTTAACAAAACATTTTGCTCAAGGTTTAAAAATGAAACTATAAAAAATAACAATAACATCAAATAAATAGGGCACTGAAGAAAATGTCCCATAGAAAGATTTTCCCCATAATTTGTTATATTTCATAACAAATGTATTAAAATAAAATGTAATTACATCTGAAGATGTTAACACTTTCAAAGGTCATTTTTAGAATCCAGCAAAGAAAAGTATCAGAGAAGTAGAAAGTAAGAACAATCTGTGCTATGGATGAAGATATTTACTAGAACTTTGTGATGAAACAATGTGCTCTCTTTTCCTAATCAACATAGTCCAGGTCACCTACCTTTTTACAGAACACTTGTAGTCAGTGAAGTAGAGTTACTAATTAGGTAGTAATTTATTACTTTTATTCCCTAATATTATTATGTGATTCCTGAATGATATGAGTGATCCTAGGAGATTTTCTGACCTCATTTTCACGGTGTCTAATTCCTCCCCCTGCCCAGGATTCTTCTGCTAGTCTCATTTTTCCTTGTTTCTGAACTCAACTCCTGTGATCTTTCGGGTCATGAAAAAGAGCTGGAGAAATGTGAGTATGACTTGGAGTCTGTGCTAACTTTCACTCCAGCTCAGAGGAACTATTGAAGGACCTCCACCTGAGCTTCAGAATCAGATATTAATTGACCTCTTTGGGAATGTAGAAATTCAGGCAGAATCTGTCATTCCTTGACTTTCTCTGAAGAGATTTTGTATTAGAGCACATTTCAGAGGATGAGCTTTCCAACCAACCACCACAGCCTTGACAGAAGGAACAGATTTAAAATTGAAAGTGGTCTCAGTTCCCAAAGAGCCAATGGGAATCCAGGAGATCACACATTCCTCCTGATTAGGGACCTTGTAGTAAGAATAGAAACTGGACAAAGTCTAATGTGGAGATTAACTGAGACTGGGCCTAAGAGCAACACAAAAGAATTTCCCTTTCTTTGACTACAATTGTGTTGTTTAGTGAGACATGACACCTTCCTTCATATCAGATAATGCACTAGGTGAATTATGTCACTGCCACTATGTGGGAGGTCAGTTCCTTGGAGGAGAAGGGGTTAAATGTTGTGACCACCAGTTTTTTCTCTAGGCCTTTATCTCTCCCATGCCTTCCCCTGCAGGGAATATGTTGCTTCTTTCCTGCATTCAACTACTTGTGTACCATAGGGTATTCTTTTTCTAGTCTCTTACATTTGAAGTAGCATAGGCCCAGACTCTGCTCCTTCCAAGAGGTGACAACAAGATCAGATTTGTACTGAAGGTCAATCAGATTGAAAAAAAAACAACTGAAATTAGTAGCACCCTTTCATACTTGCATCTTTACTAACAGACAACTTCCTGGTTGCTCATTCTGTAGTTTTAATTCTTTAGTGGCAAGCACCATTCTAGGAGGTCTTTCCTGGCCACTGAAAATTGAACTCACAAGAAGCTGAAAAGTTTCATTTTGTGGGGTGGTGGATACTGGTGGCTCACATTTATAATCCTAGCTAGTCATGAAGCTGAGATCTGAGAATTGTGGTTCTAAGCTAGCTTGGGAAGAAAGTCTATGAGATTTGTCTCTAGTTAATCAACAAAAAAACAGAAGTGGTACTCTGTCCCAAAGTGGTAGAGGGCTGAGTGACAGTACTCAGGCCCTTAGTTCATGCCTCGTGACCAACAAAAAGGAAGTTTCATTTTTCTACCATGGTGTCTTCTTCTAACACACTATGTGCTTTATCTGCAAGTCTTCTTAAGGTTCCTGTGTCTCACTCTAGTAGATTTTTTCTTTCAAAAATAAGAAAGTCTACAAAGTCTACCTATTGTACAATCACTAAGTTTGGAATAAACATTTGTTAACTGTTGGTGTGCAGACATTAGACTAATTCTTAATTTAAAGAAACTATGTTGGCCTTCATTCCACTTGAACAATTCTGTGGAAAATAGATATATCTTTGGATTCCTTTGGTTCTTTCTAGAATCTATATTATCCAGATTGTTTTTCCATTGATGCAGAAAAGTTCCAAATTGTGGCAACTATTATTTATTGTATTGCTAGTTTTAAGCATGGAAAAACCGATCAAAGATATTTCAAATGTAATTTTGTGAAAAATGTTGATTCATTATCTAAATTCAAAAAACATAAATTACTAAAGGAACTGTTTCTTTGGTAAAAAAAAAATAAGAGCATTGGGTCAGAAATAGTCTCTTCCATGTAGAAGTCTTGGAGGGTCTGCCTATATAGTGATCTCACTTTGAGAAGTAGTTTGCCATGTGGGTCTTTTCAACACTTCGTGTTTGGCACTAGAAGCCTGGTGAAACAAACAGATTTGTCTATGATTCTCTTTCAGGAAGTCCATGGCTGACATTGATTGTGTTAGATAATAATTGTCCTCCTACCATTTCCTTCTAAGTAATTTTACTTATATTTGTGATTTTGGGACTTGTATCAGGTTATATGTAACCATATCCTGTGGAGCAATTTAAAGAAGGAAACTTCAGTATCTGTGTTATAATGTAGTGGTATCATAAAAGTTCCTTATATTTTACAATATAAGATAAGTAACAATGATTATCTTATCAACTCTAGCTAAATTATGTATCATTAGGCATTATGATAATAGTGTCTGAAAGTTCACAGATCACTTTATTTTCAAAAAAATCAAAATAATCAGAATATTGATATTTTGAAAAGTATATTATGAGGCACGGATATTTCCAAAGACAATGTTACCCACAAGACATTCGTTTTTTATTTTGTCATGTAGCTAATTTAACTTTACTTTTTATCCAAATTATAACTTATGATTTACTACTTGTGCTACAAAAAATGAAGCACAAATTTATTTTTTGTCTTTTTTACTCATTTGTATTTATCATTGTGCAAAGTGGTTTCAATTCAATGAGTTTGTTTATAAGTACAATGCATCTTGATTAGTGTTCCATGAATCTACCCATCTTTCCCCAAACTACCCATCTTCCAAGTTACATGGTTCAATTTTTACATTGCTATCATTAATATAATGATTATATTTGACATCCCTTCCTCTTTTCATTAATCTGCCCCCTCTTTTCTTAAACTTCTTCTCCAGCCGAACATCATTTCCCTTTCTGCTACTCATTTGCTTGAACTCAGAGAATCATCATCACTGAAATACTTTCATGAGCATACTGAGTATTGGATTTTTTAATTTCATTTTGATTTCAACTTGTACACAGGAGTTGACATTCATTATGAGTACATGAGTACAATCTCACCTCTTTCATAATTTTCCCCAGCACTCTCACTCCCACCTTTTCCTTAAGTTTCTTCATTTGGTAGGATATGCATTAAGTTAGAGCACTGCATTTCACTCCACTTTATTGCTTCATTTATCTATTTCTTCCCACCTTGACTCCATCCGTACCTCTGAGTACTTGATTCATAGTGTTTATTTTATTGGAATGTGAGTTAGCTATTCTAAGGAATTACATTATTTGAATTATTCTCTGAACTAACCATATTTCAGTTCATACCTAGGTGTATAGTTGCATTCCACCACAAAGTGTGCATATTGTATTGATCTATATTACGCTTAACTTCCTATATAACAGAAAACATATCTCATTTGTCTATCTGGGTTTGGCTTTCTTCCCTTACTTCATTTAGCATGATTTTCCCCAATTTATTTCCTTTCTTTGCAAATGATTCATTATCATTCTTTTGAATGGATAAATAAAATTCTGTTGTGCATGTACGTGTGTACGTATGTATGTATATATATGCATATATATATGAATGTATACGCATACATGTATATCTATATGCATATTGCTATCATATTTTCCTGATCTACCTGTCCACTGAGAGGCATAGTCCATGTCTAAATGTGATTTCTTGTACTATTATGCTTTTGCTTTCAATGTTTTGGAAAATGACTAAATATCATTTGCCCAATCTTGTGCATACAGGCTATTCTATAACAAAAATCATTCTATTAATATCCTAATCTGTTGGTTTACGTTTCTTTTTATGTTGGCTCCTATAAATCACAGGGGTTCATAATTGCATATGAATCTGTTTTTAAGAGCAACACTAAATGTTTGCTTGTATATAGTTGACACTTGCTAATAATTTATTAAAAAATTATATATACATACATATGCATATACAATTTATATATATTGACACACATATATGCCTATATATGCATGCATATAGAATATATGTGCATATATATGCATATATATATAATATACACAAACACAAACATATATGTGCTAGTACTAGGAATTAAATTCAGGGCCTAGTTTCTTTTGGTTTTCCTTTTTGCTCAAGGTTGACATTCTTCCATTTGAGCCACAGCTCCTTGTTTAGCTTTTTGATTTTTAGTTGTAGATAAGAGTATCATGGTCCATTTTACCTTGTCTGTCGTGAAACTACGATCCTCAGATTTCAGCCTTCTAAACAGTTAGGTTTAAAGGCATGCAGCATTAAAACTAGCCCTATTATATTTGAATTAAAATATATTTAAAGAATGATAACTTGTAGTATTTTCAAATAAATCTTTTCATTTAAATAAAACATACTGCATAATTTTTTTCTTATTCCAACTCACCTACCAAGAAAGGAAAGAAAAATGTGAAACTGAAGAACCTCTGAATGTAACCATTCTCAAGCCTGCTAGCCACAGTTTCTTTGCTGAAAAATAGAACAGGATGCTATCATATACAAGCAAAATGGAAGAACATGCTCTTCACTAAAGTTTCTGAAAGACTGATGACAATGAGGACAAGCAACTTTATCCATGAAATGTCACAAAGGATACGCTGTGTTCGATGACTCTAGTGGATAAGTGTAGCCAACGTTAGAGGATGGTCATAGTGATGAGAATAATCAAAGGTGTATATGGGATTACAGAGGTGTGTTTTCTTGAAGATGAATGCTCTTGATTTTGTTGCTAAGCTTGTCATCCCTCTTGAAGTCTCTTGTCTTGCTGCTGGCCCTTTTTAACTGTTTACTCATTTGCTTCAACTGGGCCTTCTTTTCACTTAAAAGGATTATTAATTCCATGTGGTCCTGGTAAGTTATGAAAATAGGAAGATCCATTATTATTCCATTTTTCTTTTCTACTTTTTATTTGTTCCACTATGAGAATATGAACTCAAGGCCTAGACACTTTGTTTTAGCTTTTTCTGTTAAGGCAGGTACTCTATAACTTGAGGTAAAGCTACATTTCCATGGTTTTGGAGAACTAAAGGGAGATTTTTGTCTGGACTGGATTTGAACTTCAATCTTCAGTTTGCAGACTTCTGAATAGTTAAGATAATAGGATTGAGCCGTTAGTGCCTGGCCCCCAAAGCATTTATTTCTTAGCCACAAACATGGGATGCGTCTTATAGAGTTTTGTCATTGAGAAATTCTTATCATATGTGAGAGTTAATGCAATTTCACAGGGAAAGGTTGGAAAGTCAAGAAGTGCTCACTAAACAAATTCAAAATATGGTTTGTTCTTACTTTCTTGATACAACACCCCCACTGATTTCTCTCATGGATATCCTCTAATCTACTTCTAATTTTACTTCTAATTCACAAGTGGATATAACTCAGTTTCATTTAACTACATGAATTCTTGTTACATATGTTACTGACCTACATTACATCTGAGGCCGAGTGACTACCTGAAATCATCAATTTAATCATAAATGACCTCTATTCTTTTGCAATAACTAGACTCCTTCAGGGGCCTGAGGACACCAAGATACTTCAGGAGACACAAGCCCCTTCTCCTATCAGACTTGCCAATGCAGAAGAATCAACGGTTCCCTTCAACCCTTATAGGAAACTTGCCTGTAACATGAGATTCTCAGCAGTGAGAAGGGTGTTCAAACTACACCTGCCTGGACACTGCTGGCTCACCATCTGAAACTTCTTAAGCCTTTCTTCAATAATGCTGTCTGTTGTATGTAGAATTGTTGTTCGTCTGCACCAGCCATCCAGACATCTCCTTATTCTCTTCATTGAATAGGATCTACGAATTGAGTCTGTCTACAATCTCCTCTTTGCTGATAATCACCTACAGAGAAAAATGCATTTGGCTGTTGAAGACAGCAAACAAAATGGTGCCCTCCCCTCCTATTAATGCAGTGTGAATTTCATTCATTTTAGTCAGCATCTTAGAGGACTTATATCTGTGTTTTTCCTCTCAGAAACCTAGGGTTCAACATCATCAGACATTCTCATACATTTGCTGAAGTAACAACTCTAAGTGACCAACAACACTTTTACCCATTGCAAATCTATTACCATCAGGTCACAACAAACCTTATAAAGAAGAAAGGCAGAATATATTAAGCACCCCATAAATTCTTCTGCTTTATATCCTTTCAATATTTATTTTTGAATGATGATAACTTAATTTAATTCTGATGATATTTTTTCCTCTTAAAATTAATCAAATTATTACATGATTAAGGCCAAATGTCCTGCTTATTTAATTTAAAAAACTATAATTCACATCATGTAAAACCAAATGTTTATAAAACAACATATCAGGAAGATTCAAGCCATATATATATATATATATATATATATATATATATATATATATATATGATGGAAGATTCATACATAGTAAAATAAAAGAAACCTTAAACCAATACCCATCACTCATTTGATCCTGCACCTCTAGTGGAAGAGGGTGATTTTACCTATAAATCATGGAAATGTCATCTCAATCCAGTCTACTCTACACAGGCTAACCCCAAAATACTCAATGCTTCATTACTTACAAACAACTCTAGCAAGTAGACTTTATTTAGCATAGGATTCTCCTCCCTACAATGATAAATGGATTATGTTAATAAATTTGAAAGTAAATAGTTCAAAACAGCCTGGCTGAGAGTACAAAAGGATTTTGAGGTCTTAAAAATCTTGAAATACTTCCAGTTAAAAAGGGGCCACAGAAGTTCCATTGCTAAAGTTTTAACATGAAGTTCATAAATACGAAACAAAGGGATTTTCTTCTTACACACAAAAACCTCACCAAGAATTTTTGAGTGAAGCAAAATTACCAACTGTAGCACCATCTACCCAGCCAAATGTATTGAAAGGGTTTGAAAGTCTATCCCTAGAAACCCAAGTTTTGTTTCTAACTCTCTGACATGTATTTATTTCAACTTTTAAAACTTTAGTTTTTCATGGCTCAGAATTCCTAGTTAATCTCAAAATGGCCCTACATACTGCTCTACATTAACTTTTGGAGAACTTTCCTAGAACAACAAACACATTTTTTTTGTATAAAATTTGAATAGAAAATTTAAATTGACTTTTAAAAATGAGACGAGTAAATGCTCATTCTGATATAAAATATAGGTCAACACTTCAATTTAGAGGACAATGAAGTTTATATTTAGTTGAAATTTATTTACTAATTTTATATATATATATATATATATATATATATATATTTATTTATATGTTGATAAATCCGTGACATCCGTGACATCTCCTTTTAAAAAACTAAAAAATATATTATTTCTGAAGTAGTCATCACATACAATTTCTCTTCAACTGGCATTATTTTGGGGCTAATTTTCTAAATTAAAGAGTGTAAGAAATGTTTTTTAAAATATAATTAGTGCAGATTTCTAAGCAAAAGTTTCATCTGGCTATGGATACATATTTTGTTGGTTTGTCCAGTTATCTTTGTGGTGACTATCAAACTAAGAATTTTAGGAAAACTAGGCAAACTGTCACTAGCCATACCTAGGATTATTTTATGTTCTATTTATTTTAATTTTTGTGCTGATCTTGGGATTTGCATGCATTGCCTGAACAATGTCCCTAAAATTTTTCTGCTCAAGGTTATGACTTTAAAACTTGTGCCACAGTTCTACATCCAACCTTTTGTTTGTTAATTAGAGATAAGACTCATAGACATTCTATCATTAGGCCCAACATCACATCAAGGTTCTCAGTATCCATAATATCAAGGACTATAACCATGAGCCACTGTTAGCTACATGATGTGTTTTTTAAAGCATCTGTAAATAATAATAGAAAACTATCACCATTACTAAAGGCTCAAACCTGTAAATCTAGCAATTTCAGAGGCTGAGATCTATAAGATCATGTTTTAAAACTTGACTTGTCAGACAATTCAGAGTTTATTTGTTTAATCTGCAGGACCCAGGGTTTAAGTCAGGCCTAGGCACTGTATATGAGTTACTTTTCATTAAGGCTAGTGCTCTACCTCTTGAGCCACAGTGACACTTCCAGCTTTTCCTAAGTAGATATTAGAGGGAAGTGGTAAGGAGACCTCACAGTTTGGCTCTTAACTGTCATCCAAAAACTAAGCCTTCAAAGTAGCACATCAGAGATTCTTACCTTCAACTAAGCAGCAATAAAAATACTGAAGGTGTGATTCAAGTGGTATAGTATCAGCCTTGCTTGGAAAAAGTTATAGCAATTCAAGCCTCAGTATTGGCACATATGTACACAGAAGCATGCACATACATACATATAAAGGGTCCTATACTCAATTCCTGGGATTAAAAAAATAAAGTATTAAATTAAATTAGGACAAAAATAAGAAATTCAAATTCCTAAAAAACAAAAAGAAAAACAAAAAAAACTACCATAGCCGGGTGGTGGTGGCTCACACATAAAATCCTAACTAATCAGGAGGCTGAGATCTGAGGATCACGATTCAAAGCTAGCCCAGGAAGAAAAAGTCTATGAGACTCTTATCTCCACGGAACCACACAGAAAACTGGAAGTGGCACTGTAGCTAAAGTGGTAGAGCATTAGCCTTGAGCTGAAGATCTTAGGGATAGCACCCAGGCCCAGAAGTCAATCCCCAAGACCAAGAAAAACAAACAAACAAACAAAAAACTGCCATAACTGAATTGTGACTTAGGTGGTAGATTTCTTTCTTCCCATAAATGAGGTATGAGTTCAATCCCGAGTTGTTCATACCAAAGCAATCCAATAAAAGCACACTAAGAACTAACAAAAAATATGTCATTCGTTGTAAAGAAAATTAAAAGTTATGAAAATAATTGAAAGAGAGCTAAAAGGAGAACCATGGCTCAATAGTGAACAGCAACTTAAGCCATATTACCATTTCCAGGTTTTAGATATTTATTGGCAAAATGAATATCACAGACATTGCTGCTTGGGATCCCTTTGAATCTGGATCCTCAGATTTCAGCCTCCTATGTAGCTGGGATTACAGGTGTAAGGCACCAGCATTCTGAGATATGCATTTATTTTGTCATGTTATGTGGCAAATTTCACAAATTTATTTGTTTGGCCACTGAATACAAACTATTGTAGGATATAAGATTGGGCTGGTAACTTGGGTGTGGTTTGTCTATAGTAGCTGCTCAGTTTCTAGCAGGGGCCACTACCCTATAGTCTCTCACAGAATGTGGGGATCTCTTACAAGCTTACGGGATGCCTAGTAGGGTTTAGGTTCTGTGGCGGTGAGACTGTGGTTTCTGCTTTCTGGTCTCCTATCATACAGCCACTGTTGTCAGCTCCTAGGCACCTCCATACTTTCTTGATAAACATATTCTCCTTAATGTTTGCTTCATTCTGTTTGCATCACTGACTTCTAGAAAGGCCTTAATTTGCACTCACACCTTGGAAGTAACTCATACCAACTCTTGTGGGAACTAATTACATTTGTAGAATCTGTTTAATTTTTTTATTTACCGGAGCATATAGTGGGATTACATCCTGCCAGACTGGAAGATAAAAGACTTCCTAAGGGTCTGAGTTGTTGTGTATCACCTGATACACATAAAAAGCTATTTATTGGGGCTGGGAAGGTGGCTCAGTGGTAGAGCGCTGGCCTTGCATGCATGAGGCCCTGGGTTCGATTCCTCAGCACCACATAAGCAGAAAAAAAGCCGGAAGTGGCATTGTGGCTCAAGTGGTACAGTGCTAGCCTTGAGCTGAAGAGATGAGGGACAGCGCCCAGGCCCAGAATTTAGGCCCATGACCGGACCCCCTCCCACCCCAAAAAAAGCTATTTATTTTCTGTGCACTGGTGGCTCATTCCTGTAATCCTAGCTATCTGGAGGATGAGATCTGAGGCTCCCAGTTCAAAGGCAGCCTGGGAATGAAAGGTTTATATCCAATTAACCACTCAGAAAGATGGAAGTAGTACAGTAGCTCAACTGGTAGAGCACTCACTTTTAGCTGAAGAGCTGAAGGATTGCCACGCCGACTCCAGTGGAGTCTGCTTAGCATGGGAAACCATCTATCAGACCTAAGACAGGGGCTTCAGAGACCTATCTCTGAGTTTTGGGACTTCACCGAAGTCTACCTAGGAGAATAGGGCTTCTAAGAGGCCTACTCCTGGAAAAAGGCTGGCAAGCCCCTGGGAAAGATGTGTTTCTGCCTTTCTTTTCCTCACTGTATAGGAGTGCCTATTAATCTTTTACTGTTTCTGCTGTTCATTGTACTTACTCATTGTCAACGTTCCCCTATTCAAAGCTCTTTCTTAAGAGTGCTGACGACTCAAATATCTCATGAGTGTCTTAAAAATATGACTAACTCACCAGAGTTAAGTGCTACCCTGAAACCCCTCTTATGGAGTTTATTAGACAAGTCATAATTAAATATAAAAGTATTGGGGGTTTCACGATGTCATCTCAGCAGAAGGAATTGTTTGTAAGAGATTTACAAGAAGCTGTAGGTGCGGCTAGAACAGAAAGAATGTATGGCAATTGCTGAGATAACTACTTAGGAGAAAGAACTTCTTATTACTCTCTTTCATTTACTAAGATACTTGCTAAATCTAAGTCTCCTTGGTGTTTACTATTAAAGAAAGAACAGAAAAGATCTTATGGGACAGTTAAGGCCTCTATAGAAATAAGGTAATGGTTAGTTGGTGACAAACATCAAAACCCATTATATTTCTTAGAGATAAGCTGGAAACAAGTGCCTATCAGGCAACCAGCTGGTGACCACCCAAGAATGAAGCCCTGAAGCAAGGTTGTGTAACCTTTTGCCCTTTCAGGCGACCAGCTGGTGACCGCCCAAGAATGAAGCCCTGCAGCAAGATTATGTAACCTTTTGCCCTTTCTTATGGAGATTTTTGCTATAAAAGTCTGTTATTCTCTGCATTAAATCGCACTCAGCATCCACTCCTCTTGTGTGTGAGTTGTCTGTTTGCCATCTCCCCACCTATTCCAGTTCCTCCCCTAGGTGTCCTCCGTGGTCCCGACAGAACCCCGTCCGCGGCAAAGGATTGCACAGAGACCAGAGTTGAATCCCCAGAGTTGAAAAAAAAAGAAAAACATTGGAAAAAGCTATTTATTATTCTAAGTGTCCTCAATTTCAGACACTGGTAATGTTGAGTTATTGTTTGACATTAACCAATGAAGTGTGAAATTTAAGAAAATGAAAGATAGTTCCTTGGGTGGAGTGGAAAATATTTCGGCAGTTATAGGAAATGAAACACAATTAGGAGTTAAATTGAGGATACATTCAAGAGCAGTAGCCGTGGCTTCAGAGATGGGACAGAGCTAAATATGTTAGACATATGTTAAAAAGGAGAACATGGGGCTTGGAATGTAGTTTAGTGGTACAGTGCTTGCCTAGCATGCATGTAGCCCTGGGTTCAATTACTCAGTACCACATAAACAGAAAAAGCCAGAAGTTGCCCTGTGGCTCAGGTCAAAGGGTGCAAGACTTGTGCAAAAAAGAAGCTCAGTGACAGTGTGCAGGCCCTGAGTTCATGCTCCAGGACTGCCAAAAAATAAAAAGAGAGAACATGTCAATAATGAATGAGGGAGGGATCCAGAAACCAAATTCTTCACTGAATATTTTCTCTATTTCAATATCATTCCAGAGAGAAAAATTAGGCATAAAGATGGTCCAGAAAGAACATACCTCATGAAGTAATACAAGATTTAAAAAAAAAATATGGAACGCTTCACATATTTGCATGTCATCCTTGTGCAGGGACCATGCTAATCTCTGTATTGTTCCAATTTTAGTATATGTGCTGCCAAAGCGAGCACTACAAAAAAAAATTTTTTTACTGCAACTGGCCTGTAGAGAGAATCCATCAGACTTAATTGTGACTTGCAGTAGCACAAGAGCTCATTGTAATAGCACAAGTGCTATCTGGATATTATATATGGGTCCTGAGCATGATAAGAGCCTAGGTGCTATTCCTATTTTTTTCCTCAAGAATATTACTCTATTACTTAAACCACAGCCCCATTTCTGACTTTTCTGGTAAGGAAATGGAGATAAGAGTCTCATGGACTTTTCCTGGCTCACCTGGCATAACATTGGGATAACATTGGGATAACACCTGGGATAATATTAATAATGTTATCCCAAAATCTCAGCATTCTGAAGAGCTAGAATTATAGTTATGAGCCATTAGTACACAGAGAAATATTTCTTTTTCAGTGGAATGAATTAAGAATACAGATTCTTAAGGAAAATTCACCCTCAGTACTAAGTAAATCATCAAGAACAGTTCACGTGGATACACACACACACACACACACACAAGCACACAAGCAGACACACAAACCCACATAAACGTCTCAGGAATCTGTATCTCTTTCCCCTAAAGAGTAGTATGGTCTAATGGGCAAACTGTGGTGTCACAGTCATGTAATCCCAGATATCAAGAGGTAGAGGTATAGGAAGGAGTATGGGGTACTGAGGATGACTTGGGTGAAGTTAGCACAAGATCCTATATTAAAAGCAAACTGAAAAAGAAAGAAAAAGAGTTGGGTGCATGTAGGCACAAGTGGCAATTTATGTGCCTAGTAAGTTTAAGGCCCTCCGTTTAATCCTCACTTCCATGAAAAAGACAAAAAGAATAAAATCTCAGTCCATTTTGTCATTGTTTAAAATCAATTAAGCTGTATACTTCATGAGGAATATAAGGTCTATTTCAAGCCTAATAGTAGTAGCTGGATAGTCTATATAGCATGGTAGCACATGGGACAAGGCCCTGTAGGTGCATCATATCACAGAGGATCTCAGCATCATGGTATGTGCTAGAATGACAGGGAGTAAGGGGCATAGGTTGCTTTTAACAACTCATAACAGTGATAACGTTAGTCCCTTGAGAGTTGATGAGATAATATTTATCCATTTATGACTGAAACATCTTTTAAAGGTTCTACTTCCTGACACTGCTACATTGAATAGTTAAACTTCAGTATGAGCTTTGATGGTGACAGACCACTAACAGGCTTCTGACAGAGGCAGGTGAGACCATTGGAAGCCAAGGACGTTAATACAACTAGGCACCTTGGACAACTGCTTCGATCTCATTGATTCTGATATTTCCTGTATTTGGCGCCATCTCATAGTCAAGATCCATCAAGTCCATGTCTGTTCCATGTGCCAGTTTCAGTTATGCTGAGTGTTATATAAACCACTAGACAATAGGGAGAAATAGGATGGAGATAGGCACAAAAATGTAAGTTTGGCATTCTTCTTGGCCCTTAAATAACATTAAAAGATTTATGTAGGTAAGTCACGAGAAAGCTCTATGTCATTATAAAATACATATAGCCATATAATAACTACTCTATCACCCTGAAAGATACCTTGTAGAACAGCTTGTTTACACATAACACAGACACTCCTATGAACACAAAAGATGGAAAAAAACAAACAAGTTCCGGTTTACAAAAGTAATTGTCAACCTCAGAGTCAAAGCAGACACCCTGAAAACAGTACTGGAAAGAATAGGAGAAACACTAGGTCTCCTTGGCACAGGTCAAAATTTCCTTAATAGAGACCCAGAAACACAACAAATCATAGAAAGGTTGCACAAATGGGATTTCATGAAACTGCAGAGCTTGTGCATGGCAAAGGACATAACTAGCAAAATCCATAGAAAGCCCACCGATTAGGAGAAGATTAGCAATACAACAGACAAGGATCTCATATCTAAAATGTGCTTGGAACTCACAAAAATAAATCCTCCAACAACAAATCCTCAAAAAAACAACTGCGCAATAAATAAGTGGGCTAAAGACTTAAAGAGAAACTTCTCTGAAGAGGAAAGAAGATGGCCAATAGACACATGAAGAAATGCTCAACATTTCTAGCTATAAAAGAAAAGCAAATCACCAAAATTACTCAAGCTGATTTAAAATTTGGCAAAGGAGCAGGGTATAAAAATAACCATCAAAAATTAATGGCTTTTCTGTATGCCAATAATGAGAAAAGCGTGGTTGAAATCAGGAAAGCAACTCCATTCATAACAGCACCCCCAAAAAATATCTAGGAATTAATTTAACCAAAGAAGGGCAGGACCTCTATAATGAAAACTTTAAAAACCTGAAAAGGGAAATCAAAACAGAACTTACAAAGTGGTAAAACCACCCATGTTCCTGGATTGGAAAGATCAACATCGTGAAAATGGCAATACTTTCCAAGGCTTTCTACCAATTTAATGCAATACCTATAAATATTCCAACCCCTTTCTTCAACGAATTAAAGAGGCTATCCAAAAATTCATATAGAACAATAAAAAACCCAGAATAGAAAAAAATATCCTTATCATAAAGAACAGTGATGAAGGAATATCAATATCAAATTTCAAACTCTACTACAAAGCCATCGTAATTAAAACAGCTTGGTACTGGCACAAGAACGGACATCAGGAACAATGGAATAGAGTTGAAAAGGCAGAAATGAACGTACAGACATATAGCTACCTAATCTTCGATAAGGGAGCTAAAAAAATAGAATGGAAGAAAGCCTCTTAAGTAAATTGTGCTGGCAAAATTGGTTAATCACTTGTAGAAAATTAAGCTAGATCCTTATATATCAATCTGCACCAGAATCAACTCCAAATGGATCAAAGCCATCTGAGTCAAAGCAGACACTCTGATGGAATAGGATGGAATAGGAGAAACCCTAGGTTTCCTTGGCACAGGCCGAATTTTTTTTTAATGGAGACCCAGAAACACAACAAATCAAAGAAAGGTTGGACAAATGGGATTGCATGAAATTGCAGAGCTTCTACATGGCAAAGGACATAGTTAACAAGATCAATAGAAAGCCTATGGATTGGGAAAAGATCTTCACTAGCCATTAAACAGACAAGGGTCTCATATCTAAAATATACCTGTAACTCAAAAAATTAAATCTCCCAACAACCAATCCTCAAAGAAACCACTTCTCCATAAATAAGTGGGCTAAAGACTCAAAAAGAAACTTCTCTGAAGAGAAAAGAAGGATGGCCAATAGACACATGAAGAAATGCTCAACCTCCCTAGCCATAAAAGAAATGCTAATAAAAAGAACAGAAATACCATCTCACCACAGTTAGAATGGCTATAATCAAGAACTCTAATAACAACAGATGCTGGAGGGGATGTGGATAGAAGGAAAACTTACTGTATTGTTGTGGGAGTGTAAACGTGTTCAACCACTTTGGAAAGATTATGGAGGTTCTCAGAAGACTCCACATAGAGCTGCCCTATGACCCAGAACTACCACTTTTGGGCATTTACCCAAATGTTCACAAACAAGATCATACTAATGCTACCAGCAAGACTATGTTTATTGCAGAATTATTTACCATAACTATGATACGGAACCAACCCAGATACCCTTCAGTTGATGAATGGATCAAGGAAACGTGGTATATATACACAATTCCATGCCTCCATAGAATTTCTTTGTCCCATTTGTTAGGAAATGGAAAGACTTGGAACAAATTATATTAAGTGAAATAAGCCATACCCAAAGAAACATAGATCCCATGGTTTCTCTTATTTGCAATAACTAGTATATGTCTGAGAAAAGCAGAAATTTTTAGACAAGTTGATGTTAGGCGAAATGAACCCCAAGATATTTTTTTTCTTTCTTGTGATAGTTTCCAACATATTTATAAATTGATTTCTTTGTTGCTTTGTATGTACCTCCCCCATGGTATAACTCCTGTTTTCACTGCATTTGATTCTGGTATCCTGCATCTTGTATATACATTTTTCTAATTTGGAGAGGGTAAGGGAAAACACAAAATGCTTAAATAGGGATACAGGTTGACCCATTGTAAAAATGCAATGTACAAGACCCTACGTTGAAAACAAACATTAGAACTTCGGAGGTGGGGAGAATACTCGTGGAGGTGGGAGAGAAGGAATGGTAGTGGAAAAACAAAGGAGGAGGCAACAATGCTTGATAGGAAATATACTTGATAGGAAATTACCTTACTCATTTAATTGTAACCCCTCTGCACAGTATTTTTTTTATAATAAAAGACATACAAAAATTAATTCAATGTATGATTATGGGCCAGTACTAGGATTTGAATTTATGGGCCTTCCACTTACTTTCACACTTCAAACTGGGATCTCTATTTGTCTTTATTTATTTATTTTTTTAAATCAGGAATGCTTCACAAATATTCAAGTCATCCTTGCACAAGGGCCATGCTAATCTCTGTATCGTTCCAATTTTTGTATATGTGCTGCCAAAGTGAGCAATCTTTAATTTTTTGTTAATCTTTTTTTCAAGGATAAATCTAATAACACTGTCCCCTAATTTTGTATAAAATAAGTTTTAGACATATATTTAATATGTAATATATTTGTGAGATATATACATACTATTTATCTGCAGGAGTTGGGCACACTGCAACAATTGAAGGCACTGATTTAGTTTCACTGCTGTCATTCTATTTTAAGACTTTTTAAAATCAAAACATAGATGACCATGATATCATCGAATGTCCTGTCCAATATAGATTTGTGTGTATCAGGCAGGCTGTACCTCATGTCACACAAGAGTGCAAGAATAATAGGGTTTAGCTCATTACATAGTGGCTTATCAGGACATAGGAAATATCCCTCAATTTGGTTGAGCTGATCTCCATTGTTTGTTCTATACTATGCCTCTGCTTTGGCTCTGCAGTTTACCATTTCAAGATGATATTTTGTTCTTTTGGAGACAGATGAATGGAGAAATGTACGTGGCCTCCATGACAATTACCTGTATCTGGTTAAAATTCATACTTTCAAATGGGATATTTGTCATCCCTGTAGAATATAAATGAGGACTCCCAAGCACCAGCTATCTACTTTGCAGCCATTGTAATTTTCATGGAAGCACTATTTTATAGGGACAAAATTATGGTACCAAATACGTCCTTCAGCAACTACCCTTGGGAAATCCTTATGCTCATGCCAAAGTCATTGAACTTCACATTGCCTTTGTCATCCAACACGATGTTATTGGATTTAATGTTTCAGTCATTTTCAGTTTCATTAAAGTAATGCACAGTCCTCACAATCTGTTTGAATAAACTCCTGACTTCATTCTTGAATAGGCGGTATGATTTTCACATTTGTCTAAGGAGGTCTCTGGATGGCCAGTTCCACTACCAAGTATTTGTGCTCATCCATTTCCCTCACCTGATATGACCTGATCATGTGTGGGTGATGGAAAATCTTAATAATGTCCATCTCATTTAAACATTTTTTTGTGGGTCCTGGGGCTTGATCTCTGGGCCTGGGCACTGTCACTGAACTCTTCAGGTTATGTCTACTGCTCTACCACTTGAGCTACAGCACCACTTCCAACTCTTTCTGTTTATGTGGTGCTGAGGAATCGAACCCAGGGCCTCATTTATGTAAGGCAAACATCTACCACTGAGCCACCTTCCCTGCCTGTCCATCTTATTTTTGATTTAACAATTGTGGAAATCTCATCTTCAGGATTATTTTCACTACAAGCTTATTGACTACGAGGTGGTGCTAGGCCAAATTTACATATCCATAGCTTCCATAGTCAATGATTTCCTCCTTCATGGTATATTGTTCAGGGAAAATCTCCTCCTGCCATAGCTAATGATCACCTTCAAACTGTCTTGTTCAGTGAAAATCTCCTTCTCTGAAGAGCTTGAGGATAATTCATTATGTTCTTCCATCTTTCTGCGAAGATGCCAAGGAGTAAATCTACCTAAACTTAGCTAAGAAAATAAAAACCCCAGAGCAATAACCTAAAGGAAACTGTCAATGTAGCACTCAGTCCAGCAGGTCACTAGGAACTCTCAGCAATGTAATGGACTACAGAGACCACTCACAATGGTTGCAATGGACCAATCACAGCTTGGAATGAACCCACTGGATCTTCTTGTCTTGTGCCTGGAGGACTGTTGCCAAGGTTTCCACAGGGATGTGAGGTGCAGAGAGTGATGCCACTGGTGCTGCCATGGCAGAGTTGCAGGAACTTCAAGTCTATCAGAAAGTGCATTCTGTCCTTGTTGGCTTCAAGGTCCTAGGGTTGCTCCCAAATATTTTGTCCTTGAGTAGTATCCATGTTCTTATATCTGCTCCTGCCAGAACAGTGGGCATGTGCAGGAGCATACATCAACCAGTGGCTTCTATTCACTATATGTGCAAGTCTTGGAACTTGCTCCAACAATCTAAAAACAAAGTGGAATCCTATGTATTCCTAGATGCAGGGGACACATAACGAAGAGTTCAATTGGAAACTTTTCTTGACAATAAAGAGAAAATTCAAAGAAGTTGTTAAAGTATAAGAGGTGTCCCTCTTTGTTGAATTAGAACCTTCTTGCACAACTGCTTAAAATAATATTAAAGTCCTTATTTGTTATGGACTTGATTTAGTGTTTTGGTATCATATAATAAATAATTTTTGATCTTTAAAAAGTTGTAATATCAGTATGAACTTTGGTGTGTTTTTAATGGAATCCAAGATGAGGCCCATAGCTCTTGAGTAGATCTAAAACAATATCACATTCAACAATAGCATGTGGTTGAAAGTAGGCAAGTAGTACCAGCCTACTGTAAAGTGACTATTGCCAGGATGAATCTTCTGTAGAAATACTTTTTTTTTCCTTTTCAGTATTTACTAATAAAATACATCCATGTATTAATGGCAAGAAATTACTACTTTAATATAAATTATGTTCTCTATTCAGCTCAGTGAATTTTGACAACTATTTAATTATGTAATACTAAGAGTCCCCTTATAAAGTCAAAAAAATGGGCACTTTTGTCATTTACATTAAAATGCAAAGAAAATAAGTCCCAGTAAATTTTATACTTAGGTGGATAATGGAAAACAGCTGTTTGCTCACTCAGAAATTAAATCCAATAGGGTACTTCATGGCATCCATAATCTGAAAAGCTGCTCTAACTTTTGGCTTTTAAAGAACTCATCAGTTAACTCAAGATATTCAATGTATTTTTCTTTAAATGTAGAATGACTAATTTCAAAAGGATAGTGGTATTGCTTCAGAATCATCTGATACTGTAGCAAAATGCCCTATGCCATACATCGCCATGAAGTGGGTTATTAACATCTATAGGAGTGAGAAAAAATAGAGCATCATCATTTCTCATAATAGTTTCCTGTGAGATAGTTTACTTCAGAATCCTTGAAATCCATAAGGCAATGTGTTGATAAGTTCAAAGTGAAGAACAAGGGCTGGAGTAGGGAACTTAGGTGGTAGAACCCCTAACTAAACAATTGGAGGTCCTCCGCTTGAACTCTCCTACTGCCAAATCCATGAGTCTTCCTGTAGAGAAAGAGGTATAGCTGTTTATTTCAATTCCATTGTGATGCTATAACAAAACTCCTTAAGACAAGGTCCCAATAGCTTAGAGAAACTTATGTGTACTCAACAGAAATTCTGAAGGACATGATCTAGAACCAAGAAAATTCAATGCTCTGAGAGGTCAATTTCACCAGGCCTTTAATGTGTTCCCTTGTTGCTGCATTCTCACATGGTCAAAAGGCTAGAAACTTACTTAAAAGAAAATAACAGAGCTGAGAGACTTCTTCCCACCATCCAAATGAAGTTTAATTTATTTCAGATTATTATTTCTTCTGTCATGTCCCTCTTCCTCGTTTTTTGTTGTGCTTTATTTTTTAGCTGACTAGCCTTGAACACGTGAACCACGAAATAAAGCATGTTTGGATTTCAAATATGTACCCCCAAAATTATCTGTTGCTACTTCTTCTTTGGAAGTAAACCACTTACTAGCCCCAACCCCTGTGCTTTATTTTCCTTCCTGTATCATTTTTTAAAGTTTTTGGTCTATTTTGTATTTTGCAGGTGATATAACAAGGACACTTCACAGATATTAGGTGAATACTCGACCACTAAGTTTCAAATTCCCTGCATAGATTTTTTTTATTTTTTATTTTATTATTTTTAAACAAATTTTTTATTATAAAAAACTTTATGGAGGGGTTCCAGTTACAAGAGCAAGGTAATGAGTACATTTCTTATCAAGCATTGTTGACTCCTCCTTTGTTTTTCCCCTACAATTCCTTTCCTCCCATCTCCACAACTACTACTCTAACCACTTAAATTTGAAGTTTGTTTGAGATGTACAAGATGTTTTTATTTCTTCATTATTAGACTTCGTGTGTAACCAACTAATTGAAAGAATGTAAAAGTGTAAAACTGTAAACATGTTTGAATTTTTATGTAGACTACCATGCCATCTTGCTCACAAATCACAATATTTTCCTTCCATTGCAAACTTATGCAATTTTCTGTGATCTTGTTGTTGTTGTTGTTGTTGTTGTTGTTGTTCTTCTTCTTCTTCTTCTTCTTCTTCTTCTTCTTCTTCTTCTTCTTCTTCTTCTTCTTCTTCTTCTTCTTCTTCTTCTTCTTCTCCTTCTCCTCCTCCTTCTCCTCCTCCTTCTCCTCCTCCTTCTCCTCCTCCTTCTCCTCCTCCTTCTCCTCCTCCTTCTCCTCCTTCTCTCCTTCTCCTCCTCCTTCTCCTCCTTCTCTCCTTCTCCTCCTCCTTCTCCTCCTTCTCCTCCTTCTCCTCCTCCTCCTCCTCCTCCTCCTCCTCCTCCTCCTCCTCCTCCTCCTCCTCCTCCTCCTCCTCCTCCTCCTTCTTCTTCTGCTTCTTCTTCTGCTTCTTCTTCTGTTTCTTCTTCTGCTTCTTCTTCTGCTTCTTCTTCTGCTTCTTCTTCTGCTTCTTCTTCTGCTTCTTCTTCTGCTTCTTCTTCTTCTGCTTCTTCTTCTGCTTCTGCTTCTGCTTCTGCTTCTTCTTCTGCTTCTTCTGCTTCTTCTGCTTCTGCTTCTGCTTCTGCTTCTGCTTCTTCTTCTGCTTCTTCTTCTGCTTCTTCTTCTGCTTCTTCTTCTGCTTCTTCTGCTTCTTCTGCTTCTGCTTCTTCTTCTTCTTCTTCTTCTTCTTCTCCTTCTCCTTCTCCTTCCTCTCCTTCTCCTTCTTCTCCTTCTTCTCCTTCTTCTTTTTCTCCTTCTCCTTCTCCTTCTCCTTCTCCTTCTTCTCCTTCTCCTTCTCCTTCTCCTTCTCCTTCTCCTTCTTCTTCTTCTTCTTTTTCTTCTTCTTCTTCTTCTTCTTCTTCTTCTTCTTCTTCTTCTTCTTCTTCTTCTTCTTCTTCTTCTTCTTCTTCTTCTTCTTCTTCCTCCTCCTCCTCCTCCTCCTCCTCCTCCTCCTCCTCCTCCTCCTCCTCCTCCTCCTCCTCCTCCTCCTCCTCCTCCTCCTCCTGCTGTATAAATGGGGAAACCATACATGTCCATCACTGACCTCTAGAAAGAAGTGTTTCAAGAATATAAATCTTGCTAACCTTGTCTCCCACTGAGCATGAATATAGAGTTCACCATCAATAATGGTTGGACTCAAAGAGATAATTCACAAATGGGATTGTGCCAAACTAAGAAGTTTCTGCATGGCAAAGCACATCATTAGCAAGCTAAAGAGAGCCTGTGGATGGAGAGATCTTTGCCAGGTCTATGTCAGAATATACAAAGAGCTCAATAATTATACTAGCAAAGAATTAACAACTCAATTACAGATGGGCAAACAAGCTAAGTAGAGACGTCTCAGAAGAAATAAACTTGTCCAGTAGTCATAAAAATGTTCAATATCTCTGGCCATAAAGGAAATGCGAACCAATACACTTGAGATGGGCTAGGAAGGCGGCTCAGTGATAGATTGCTTGCCTTGCAAGCACGAGGCCCTGGGTTTGATTCCTCAGCACCACATAAACAGAAAAAGCTGGAAGTGGTGGTGTGGCTCAAGTGGTAGTGAGCTCTATCCTTGAGCTGAGGAGCTGAGTGTCAGTTCCCTGGCGCAGAGTTCAGGTCCCACAACCGAACAGAAACAATAACAACACTAAAATCAGAATCACTTGACTCGCTTCTCTTTTTCCATCTCATTTAAGATTGATTATAAAATATTGTTGGTGGGAATGTAATCTTGTTTAACTACACTGAAAAAACCCACAAAACAACTATACCTACCTTGTGGTTCAGTACTACCATTCTTGGGCATTTATCCAAAAGACTAAAAATCAGGATAAAGTAAGGCCACCTACATATCTATGTTCATTGTCAAGTTATTTATATTGCACAAATAGCTTCAATAGATGAATGAATCAAGAAAAAAATATATATACAGAGTAACGTTACTCATCAATTAGAATATTGCATCATTTATAAAGAAATTGATGAACTGGAAAAATTTTTGTGAAGTCAGGATGCATGTTTTCTCTCAATTGTGGAAGCTTGGTCTATATGAAAATATACAAAGTATTGTATGCACGTACACCTAAATATATTTCATGAAGTACAGTATATGTTGGAAAGAATTTAAATGGTGTAATTCTTTAGAAAATCCAACAGTACAATAAAATGTAAATGAGGAAACTGGCACTTGAAAGATGGGTAGGAGGTGAATGAAGTCACAATTTTCAATGCATATCCAATGAAACTAGGAAAATTGAGGGGAAGGAGCTGTTTCTGAGATGGGGGAGATGATGAAAAAAGTGTCACAGATTAGGATTCATTGTATTTACAATTAAAAATGTAATTAAAAATAATTATGCCTGAGCCTACCTCCTGTGATTTCCATATTCACACTTCTGAGTAGACATCCCCTTTCCAAACCATCATGAAACACCTCATCTTACTTAGAAAGGGTACAACTTTGTTGTGTCTGTGAACCAAGGAATTGTAGGCAGATTAAATTAATGCTGTCCACATATGCCAAGCCATCAATATAAGGCCAGAAACCATGAAAATATTACAAGAGCTGGCAGGGGAAACACTATGACTCCTACAACACAGGTCGAAATTTTCTAACTAAAGATCCAGGATCACAAGAAATCCAAGAAAGACTGGATAAACGGGATTGCATGAAACTTAAGTTTCTGCCTGACAAAGAACATACCAAGCTAAATACAAAACCCATGGAATGGGAGAAGAATTTCATGAGCTATTCATCAAACGAGATCCTAATAGGAAAAAATATATAGATAGCACAAAAATTGCCCCCAATAAACCCTGAAATAACATCCCAATTAATAAATGAGGTAATGACCTAAAGACAAACTTCTCAGAATAAGTAATTAAGGCCAATCAACACAAGAAGAAATGTTCAATATCTCTGAACATAAAGGAAATGTAAACAAAAACAACACTGTAATTCCACCTCACTGCAGTAAGGAAGGACAATAAAAACATTTTAATGTGATTAGTAACAAATGCTGGCATGGATGTGGCAAAAGGAGCTCTATCACTGCTGGTGAGAATGTAAGTTGTTCAATCAGTCTGGAGACTGAGATGTGCGTATTAAGGTTTGGAGTCAACTTGTGTAGAAAGTCCATGTGATTTTTTTTATCTCCAATTGGCAACCAAAAAGTCACAAGTAGAGCTGTGGTGCAAATGAGTAAAATGGTACCTTTCATTACAAAATCTCAGGGATATTACCCACATTTGCGTTCAAGCTCCAGTACTGGCAGTGTGTGGGGGTGTCTGTGTGTGTGTGGGTCTGTGTGTGTCTATGTCTGTGTATCTGTGTGTGTATGTGTGTGTGGTGCATGTGGGGGGGGAGCTAGTGATTTCCTGACGGCATCAAATGTTTTGGTGTATTTAAAGTATTAAAAAAAAACAAGGTTTAAATGTGCTGTGATTTTTTTGTGTTTCTGTATGTATGTGTCTATCTGGTATAGGTGTGGGTGTGGTGTGTGCATCTGTACGTGCATTTACAGATTTTCTTGCTTGTTCTCAACTTGTGTTAACAAAATGGCCAGACATGAAGGGTGGATACTATGGTTTAATGTTATGACAATTTTCCAAGGTTTTGTTCAAGAAATGATTATTTGAAGTGTTTATTGAATGATAGAGAGGGAGGAGGAAGGGGGGGGGAGAAAGACTGGAGTTCTAAATGTAAGACTGAAACAGCCATATTCCAGAACAAGTCTGCAGAACTACTTCCAGTGTTGTGCCTTCAGTCAGCTAGCTGTAAGAAAGCCTCTATTTGGCCATAGGTGTGGATTGTATGCAAAAAGACAATTCCGTAAAAACAAATTCAAATAGTCTGAGACACTCGCACAAGTTCTGGACATCACTTCCTCATGGGCTGCTGTTGTGCAGGCCCAATATTTGATCTGAAAAGAAACTTGGAATTACAAAATTTAAAACCCAGTCTAGTAACCACTAACAGGCCTGTGTAACTCCTTGGTCCTCATATCTGATACTGTGACTTAGTGGCAAAGGCAAAGGGCAGATTTTTAGCTATTTCAGACTTCTCCCTTAGTCCTCCCTTCTCCTTCAGTCCTGGTTCCACCACAGACTTGGTTCAGGTCTGTGACCCTGAGTGTAGATGTTTGAATCTACATGGTGTGAATGGAAATTTGGCCTCCTACTAAGATAGAAGTTTGAGGGACTTGGATAGCTGTGTGCAAGTCTCTTTTTAATAGCCTGTTCTTTGTGCACATTTAGTTTAGATGCAGGGATACATTACTATTTAGTCGCAGTGGTCACCCAATGTAGAGCAAGAGAGACAGAGTAGAGGGACAGTCATCAAGCTCACGCCATCTGTCATTTTATGCTGCTTTAATTGACATGTTCTTCATGTATTTTAGTAATTCAAGAATAAAAATTAACATTACATATAGATTTTTAATTGCCTCTTTGTTTCTGACAAAAATTAAAAGTAAAAATGTATTTGAATAGAAAGGCAATATGGTAAGAGCAGGGGAAAGGAATGGAACAATGATCATGGGCAGCTCCTGAAGTCCAATCTGGAGGTTTTATTTACCAACATCAGGTAATAAAATGAAACTATGTAACAAGACAGGCCTGCCTGCTTTTTCTCAGCAACAAGGCAGCCCTGTCTGCTTTTCTTAGCAACACAACAGCCCTGCCTGTCTTCCCTCATTTATGCCAGAGTAAAAGGGGTCAATAGACCATGACTAAAGGAGGAAATTAAAGCTATCATTGAAAGATAAAAAAGAACAAGCCCTGGATATGTCTGGAAACCTATAAAGCATCTGAAACCTTAAACACTTAGGCCTTTCAGAGACCAGTCTTTTACAGAAACTAAATATTCAGAGAGAAAGTCTTGATGTGCTCTGAGATCTGTAGATTCCCTTACTCAGAGAACACACAGACCTCCCAATGACAGAATCATCCCTGCCAATAATACAACTTCCTAGTGAGGCTCAGAGAATAGAGGACAAATTAAACTTTTCTCACTGCCAGAAACCAGCTCACACCCTGAGGGCCCCAGGACAATATGGGTTGAAGGCCTCAGCCCTATTGCAAACAATGGATGAAGCTCAGAGTCCCACACTTATCTCATGATGTACTCACACTTCCTAAATGTCCAACAGCTTCCAGATGGTGTCCGCAGCCCTTCAAAAAGATCAAAAACAAGTCGTTTATATAAGGATACAGTTGGACCTATTTCAACCATGAGAAGTACAAGTTGTCATGTCGAAAATGAACTTTACAACTTGGGGGGGGGAGGGTTGGTGGAGGGGGAGGGAGGATGGGAAGGGATGGGAAGGGTAAACAAAGGAGGAGGCTACAATGCTTGATTAGAAATGTACTCACTATCTTGCCCATGTAATTGTAACCCCTCTGTACACTATTTTCACAATAAAAAAACTAAAATTAAAAAAAGATCAATTTGTGATGCCTAGCTCTAAAGCCCAAACTCTGCACCCAGTGTTAGCCCTATTGAGTGACTTACAAGCCAAGTGGGGCTCTCTGATAAATTTCCTAAAACCATCGGACTCTATGCCAGCATCCAGTCACATGTCTTTTGGTGACAAAGCCTCGGGGTCATTCAAGACAGAAGCAGCCATGACCTCAACTCCACCTGCCATGGGCAGTTCAACAAGACTTACTCTTTTGCTTGCTCAAAAGTTGGTTTAATTTTGGGATAATCTCACCAACACTGTCTCCTAATATCACTGCCCCCAAAGGGTGACTCCCTCACCCAACCAAACAGTCATACAAGCTGGAGGTGTTGTCTTTGGACAGGACAGACTAGCCTTACCATGAGCCCATATCCAGGGGCTCCTCTTCCCCCAGATGCCTTGGAAAGGGCATCTGCTCCCTCCACCAGCAGGCCTACCACTCCTCCCATACTTGCACTGAACACAGCAGCGTCTAGCCAGATGGACACTGCATGTCCATTTTGTGAGAGCTGCTGTCTCCAAGTTCTATGGTTGAGGAGATGCTAGGCAGGTTCTTGTGCTGGCAGGTGGGCCAGGGGACTCTGCAAAGCCATGCAGCAAGGATTCACCTACCAGCTTGCCCAGTGTGCAGCTGGCCAAGCCTCATGTCTGCTTGGGCTCTTGCTTCCCTGGATCTGCAATATTATGGAAACTTCAGATTCCCCCTGCCAGACCAGCATTGAATTGCCCACAAAGAGCACCAAGTACTCCTGGTCCATCTACTGCAGTCTTCAGCAGTTTCCTCCCACCAGCATGGAACTCTCTGGTGCAACCAGATTTAGAGGGATATTTCTGGATAGCAAGCAAGTCTAGTTTTTTTGGAGCCAGCAGTCTACTAATATAAGCTCATCATCTGCCCCCTGCCAACCTGGAGAGCCCTGCCCCACCCAGCTCCATTGCCCACCCTGTGTTTAGGGGCCCCCCTGATCTCAGATTCTGCTCCTGAATCTGCCCATGTGTTCTGAAAAGAGCCCAGAGAAACCCTTGGCATTTGTTGTGCCCCAGAAGTCAGGCCACAGTGAGGCTTCTGCAGCCCCCAGCCTTGCTCCAAGCATAGCCACCAACCAGGTAATACCCCCAGGTTCCAACGCAGACCTCTGATGTGTAATAAAAAGAGGCTGTGCTTGTGCTGGCACAGTCACCAGTCAGTAGTCCTGGCACAGGGGCATCTGCTAAGGCCACCCCATGTAGCTGTGGGGCTCTGACATCAAGACAGAAGCAGGAAGGTGCACGCATGCAGGCTGCCTTTGAGAAGCTCCTCTTACAGGTGCAAGCTTGGTGGCCTTTGAAGCACAATATGACACTGCAGAAGATCACAGCACACTAGAAGAACCCAACAAGCAATGTCCCTGTGATCAGAGACCTGACTGAGGCAGGAAATGAGAGAGAGAGAGAGAGAGAGAGAGAGAGAGAGAGAGAGAGAGAGAGAGAGAGAGAGAGAGAGAGAGAGAGAGAGAGAGAGAGAGAGAGACAGACAGACAGACAGACAGACAGACAGACAGACAGACAGACAGACAGACAGAGACAGAGACAGAGACAGAGACAGAGACAGAGACAGAAAGAGAGAGAGAGAAGCTATGTGTGCTTTATACTTATTTCAATATCCTTGCTGAGTAATGCATATTTTTATCAAGAAATAAAGAGGAGAACTTCAAACTCTAACTCTGATGAAGTAGCTAAGATCAATCTAAACTTCCTACCATAAACAATCACAAAAGTGGGAGCTATGTGAAACTATATATGTATATAAATGTATATATAATATAAACATGTAGGCATATATATATATTCACATATACAATGTGAATATATCATGCATAATGCATATATGTATACAGAGATTTGAAGGAATAAAAACCAATACCTTCCCAATTTTGATTGAAAGCATGAACCCTTCTATGCAGGAATCTATCAGATCAAAAAAGTCAATTAACATAATTACACAGGTACGAATTGACACATTCTAATTAAACAAAAACAGAAAACATCCCAAAGTACAAAGACACAACTCATCACACACAAATCATCTTCAATGATATTAAGACAAATTTCTCATCAGAAACTAGATTCACTATTAGACAGTAAGGACAAAAAATTTAAAGTGTTACAAGGACATATCTAAAACCCACCTTTCTAACAAATATACTTCCTCCAAATGTAAGAGATGTGCTAAGTACCTACCGATGGCTCAGGCCTATAATCCTAACTACTCAGGAAGGTGAATTGTGAGGGCGGTGGCTCAAAGCCACCCTGGAACTTGTCCCCTCAGGAGGAAGTGCTAGTCCTGGGGCTACAAATCAGGGATGGATACAATACCGAGCTTTTTCTGCAAGACTAGTGGCTTACCACATGAGCCAAAATATAACTTGTGGCTATACTTGTTTTGTCTTGGTGCTTGAAATAAGGCCCTGAGTGCTGTCCTAGAAATTGATTGCCCAGTTTGCCACTTGAGTCACAGCTCAACTCGTTTTCTTTTTTAATTCTTGGTAGCTAATAGGAGATGAGTCTTATGCAAAGGCCAGCATGAATCAGTTTTTTGAAATCTGAGGATCATGGTTCAAAGCCATCCAGGGCAGGAAAGTCCATGAGACTCTAAGCTCTAATTAATCAATGAAAAGCTGGGAGTGGTGGAGCTTTATCATTGTACAAAATAGCACAAGTTCAAGCCATAGGACAGCACACAGAGAAAGGCTCATGGACTTTGTTGCATGGGCTATTTTTGAACCATTATCCTCAGATTTCAGCTCCTCTTCATCTTCTCTTCTTTGAAAATTTTATTGGTCCTCTGGCTTGACCTCTGACTCTGGGGCCTGTATCTTACCATTTCCACTCAAGGCTGGTGCTTTTACAACCTCAGCTATAGCTCAAGGTTTTGTGCTGTGTGGCTGAAGATGAGTCTCAAGCATATTCCTGCCCAGGCTGATTTGACACTGCAATCCTTAGAAGTCAGCCTCTTGTATAGTAAGGATTACACACATGGCCAGCAACATTTGTGTCATTTTAAAACTTTCATATGTGCGTGCTTCCACCTTCTTTTCTTATTGTCTTCATTTTTGCTTGTCCTATGAGTAAAATTTGCAGCTCAGATGCTGTCTCAGTGCATATATGGGAATAACCATAACATTTGGCTTTTTGGGGGAAGTTAATTGGAGATAAGAGACTCATGTAGAGCTAAGCTAGATTCAGGAAACTGAAAATTGAGGAAAATCCTTAACACTCTTTTCTTCAATTAACCACTAAAAATCTGAAAGTAAGTAGGCCTTTGAAGAAAATAGTACAAGTTCAAACACCAGGATTGGCACAGAGAGAGAGAGACAGAGGGAGACAAAGAGAGACAGTTACAGAGAGAGAGATCTTATGTACTCATATAACTGAGCTGAGCTTTAAACAATATCCTCAAATTTCAGCCTGAGTAGCTAGAATCACAGATATGAGCCACCAATGATTGGTTCATTGAAACCTCTGGTACTGCCTCTTTTTTCTCTTCTTCTACCCTTCTTTTCATTTATTTAATTATTTTTGTGTTTGTTGGTCCTGGAGCTTGAACTCATAATGGGCCTGGCTTGATACACGAGGCTCAAATCTGTCCACCATAGTTTGAAAGCAGCCTGAGCAAGAAAGTCCATGAAACTCATTTCCATTCAATCAACAAAATCCTACCTCCAGTGTGGCCACCACACAGAAAACAGTCTCCTGGAATTTCTTGACTGGGTTTGCCTTTACACTGGATCTTATATTTCAGTCTCCTGCATTTCTAGAATTACATGAGCCAACAGTCCAAGGTTCTCTAATTCCAATCACTTAATTCGCTTATTGTAATCCTGAGGCTGGATCTCTGAGCCAGGGCACTATTTCATAGGTTTTTCCTCAAGGCTGGTGCTTTCCAACTACAAGCACATCCTCATTTCTGGATTTTTTTTGCTGATTAGTTGTATACTTAGGCACTTCCCTGCCCAGGTTGGCTACGAACAACAACCTTTAGATTTCAGCTTTCTGAATCACTAAGACTAAACATATCAAACAAATATTCATGGATAATTTTTAAACTTTAATTGAATTTTCTCACACCTTTTTTTCTTTGTTTCCCTAGCGTTGAGGCTTGAAATCAGGGCTTGGGCACTGTTCCTGAGCTTCTTTTACTGAAGGTGAGGACTCTATTTATTGAGCCATAGTGCCACTTTCAGGCTTTTCTATTTATGAGGTACTGAGGAAACAGACCCAGGAATTCAAACATGCTAGGCAAGCACTCTAGCACTAATCCATATTTCCTGCCATTCTTACATTTTTTATTTGCATTTTTATTTCCTTTAATATGCTGCTCCTGGGTCTACAAATTAGCCCAGGTGCTATCCCTGAGGTGTTTACTCAAGACTAGCAATGAAAACATGAGCCACCGCACAACTGTGGCTATTGTTTTTTATGTTATTTGGTTTTAGGTAGCTACTTAGAGTTGAGTATATGAATTCTCCTATCTGGGCTGGCTTTCAACTGTGATCCTCAGATTTGAGCCTCCTGAGTAGCTACTATCACAGGTGTGTGCCACCTACGCCTAACTCATTTTAAACTCTGAAATTGGCTCTTTCTTCTCCCACCCTCCTCCACATTTATTTATTTTATTCTTTGTATGTATGTTAGCCCTGAAGTTAATATCAAGGTCTGGGTGCTTTTACAGAAATTATTTTCTCATTTCTGCGATTGAAGCCACAGCTCAATCGCCAGGTTTAATTTTTCTTCCTTTTGGAGATAAGAGTCTCATGTAAAGCCCAGCAAGATTTGGGAGGCTGAAATGTGAGTATCATAGTTTGAAGTCAACCTGAGCAGGAAAGTTCATGAGATTCTTTTTATCAACTACCAAGATTCTGAGAGTGGTAGAGCTCCTACACAAATTCGAGCACACACAGAAAAAAAAAACTCATGGCCTTTCCTGTTTGGACTGGCCTTTAAATACTATCTTCAAACTTCAGCCACCTGAGAGCTAAAATTATAAACATGAACCACCAGCGCCAGGCTTATTTTTTAAATCTCAAATGGTCATTTCTTCTCTTCTTTCAGTTTTGTTTTTGGTCGACTTTGGGCTGAATTCTGGACCAGGAAACTACTTCCAGGGCTCCACCAAATTTCAGTACTTTACAACTACTATCACACCTTCATTTCCAGCTTTTGCTTGGTAGTTGAAGATAAGAATTTCAATCACTTTCCTAGCCAGGCTGGCTTTGAGTTGTGATCCTCATATTTCAACTTCCTCAGTATGCACAAATAAACCAGCAACCCATGACTCATTTTGAAATGATAATTTTCTCTCTCTCTCATCTTTCATAATTTGTGCTCTTTTTTCTTTGTTTTTGTATATTTTTGTGCTGGGACCTCAGCACCAGGGCCTGTGTGCTGTAAAAGAGCTTTCTGTTTAAGACTAGGAATATACCACATGAACCAGAGCACAGCTAGTGTCATATTTTTGGTGACAAATGAGACATAAGGGTCTCATCGATTCTCCTACCTGAGCTGGCCTTCAATGGTGATCCTCAGATTTCATCCTCCTGAGTAGCCGATAGAACATTGGTGAGCTACCAATGCTTGATTTATTTAAACCTCTGTCATTGGATCTTCCTTCTGCACTTCTAGCCTCTTTTTCTTTAATTCTTCTGTGATTGTCCTGAGCTTGAACTCATGGCCTGGTTGCTGTCCCAGAAACTGATTGCCCAATTCTGCCAATTGAGCCATAACTTAATTCCCAGGCTTTTTTTTTTTTTTTTTGCTTTTTGACAATTAATTGGAGATAAGAGTCTGAGGAAAGCCTAGCATGAATCAAGCCAGGCTGAGAAGGAAAGTTCATGAGACCGTGACCTCCAATTAACCACTGAAAATCTTGGAGTGATAGAGCTCTGTCCTTGTGCAAAATAGCACAAGTTCAAGGAGGCTCACACACAAGCTGCAAGATGGCACACAGATGCACACATACACAAAATGTCTCATGGATTTTCTTGCATGCATTAACTTTGAATTGTTGATCCTCAGATTTCAGTCTCTCTTCTTCCACTCTCCTTTGCATTGATTGTTTGTTATTTGTAATATTTAGTTGCCCTGCAGCTTGACCTCTGCCTCTCGGGACTGTTTCTTAGATTTTAACTGAAGGCTGTTGCTTTACCACATCAGGTCCGGCTCAGGGCTTTGTGCTAGATATCTGGGATAACCATTTCAAGCACGTTCCTACCCAGGCTGACTTGATACCACAATCCTCAGATGTCGAATTCTTGTGTAGTTAGGATTATACACAGGACCAACAACCCTTGTGTCATTTTAAAACATTAATATGTGCTTGCCACTAACTTCTTTGTTTACTTTTTATTTTTTGCATGTGCTGCTGTTCCTGGTTCTACAAATTGGGGCTCATATTCTGTCCTAGAAGTTTTTATTCAAGCATATCCTCTATTACATGAGAAACAGTATAAATTTTTGGCACTTTTTGGGTGGGTGTTATTTAATTACAGACAAGAGTCATGGACTCTCCTGCCTGGGCTGGCCATGAACCATCGTCCTCAGATTTCAGGCTCTTGAATAGCTAGTAAAACATGTATGAGCCACCGATGCATGATTCATTTAAGGCTTTGTCACTTGCTCTTCCTTGGTTACTTCTACTCATTTCTTCTATGCATGTCCTGGGGCTTGAACTGAGGGTCTGGGTGCAGTCCCAGAAAACATTTGCCCAGTTCTGCAATTTGAGCCATAGCTCAACGTCCAGCTCAATCAGGTGACTGAAATCTGAGGATCATGTTTCAAAGCCAGCCTGGGCAGGAAAGTCCATGACACTCTTATCTCCAAGTCAACACCCAAAAGCTGGGAATGCTAGGGCACTAAGCAAAAGATACTACAGAAACACACACATACACAGAAACACACACACACACACACACACACACACACACACACAAACTTTCACACATAAACACACAAAGTCCCCTGGACTTTGCTTTTTGGGTTGGCTGGAAACTTGATCTCAATATTTCTGCACCCATGGATCAACTACAGCCATGATCAATAAGCACCAGGCTTATATTTAAATTTACAATTGGCCTTTCTTCTCTTCTCCTACAATTTTTAGCACTAAGAATTGAACTCTGGGTCAGCAGTTTTTTAAATTAGCTTTTGCACCAAACACAGTAGTTTGTATCTACAATCATATCGGCACATCCAGCTTTTGGTTGGGTAGATGGGGTTAACAGTTTCATGTACTTTCCTGCCCAGTCTAGCTTTGAACCTAGAATGGATAGGAATACACACGGGAACCAAATCCATGGCTCATTTTTAAATCTTAGTTTTCTCTTTATCCCGTCATTTTGAAATGAGTGGGTTTTTCTTTTTTTGGTTTGTTTGTTTTGCAATGCATGTCTAGGACTTCAACTCAGAGCTTAGGTGCTGACCCAAACTTTCTATTTGAGACTAGCACTCAACCGAATGAGCCAAAGTACAAATTGTAGCTTATTTTTGCTGGCAAATTAGACATATAAGTCTCATGGACTCTCCTGCCTGGGCCAGTCATAAACCGTGAATCTTAGATTTAATTCTCCTGAGTACCTTGTATAACATGTGTGAGGAACCAATGTTTGATTCATTTCAACCTCTGTCACTGACTCTTCCTTTTGTACTTCTATCCTCTTTTTATTTCTTCTGTTTGTTCTCCAGCTTGAACTCAGGGTCTGGGTGCTGTTCCAGAAATTTTTTCCCAGTTCTGCCAGTTGAACCACAGCTAAACTCCAGGATTTTTTTCTGTTTTGGTGTTTTATTAGAAATGAATATAATGTAGAGCCAGACCAGATTTATGAGGCTGAAATCTGAGAATGAAAGTTGGTGCCAGCCTGGGCAGGAAAGTACATGATATCTCCAATTATAACCACTAAAAAGCTGAGATTAGTAGAGCTTTGAGCAAAACAGTACAAGTTCAAGCAACAGGACTCACACACAGACATACACACACAAGGCGTTGGGACTTTCCTACTTGGTCTGGCCCTTAAATATTATCCAGATTTTACTCTCCTGAGTAACAAGAATTTGAGTCATGAGCCACCAGTGATGGGCTGATTGGCTCATTGCAGCCCATAGTTATTGGTTCTTCTTATCTTCACGTCTTCTTTGCATGTATTCATTTCATTTTTTGTGAGTGCGCTGGTGCTGGAGCCAGAACTCATGCAAGGCATGGCCTGTTTCAGGAGGCTAAAATCTGACCATCATGGTTCAAAGCCAGGCTGAGCAGGAAAGTCTAAGATCCTTACATCCCATTACTGCCAAAATTGTGGAGTACTACAGTTGTAGCACCAGCATGGCCAACAAACAACTGTCTTCTGGACTTTCCTGCTTGAGTTGGTCTTTACAGTGGATACCCATATTTCTGCTTCCTGAAGTTCTAGAATTACAGGCATAAGTCACCAGCCCCAGGTTCTCTTCTTATTAACATTTTTGTGACCCTGAGGCTGGATCTCTGGGCCAGGACACTGTTTCATAGCTTTCTCATTCAAGGCTGGTGATTTACAATTCCAATTACAGCTTCACTTCTGTTTTCATATTTGTTTGTTTTGCTGGTGACTTGGTGATAAGAGACCATAACACTGTATGTATCTTAGTATTTAGGATTACACTAAAAATCCAAAAACTCATGACTCATTTTGAAAATTTAATTGGATTTTCTTACACATTTCTTTATTTTCTACTTTTTATTTCCGTATGTATGCTGGGCTTGTAGCTATAAATCAGAGCCTAGGTATTGTCCCAGATCCCTTTTTTTTTTTTTTGCTGGTCGAGGGGCCTGAACTCTGGGCCTGGGTGCTTTCCCTCAGCTCTTCAGCTTGAAGCTAGAGCCCTACCATGTGTGCTACAGTGCCACTTCTTGCTTTTACTGCTTATGTGTTGGTGAGGAATTGAACCCAGGGCCTCATGCATGCATGCCAAGCACTCCCCCCTTGAATCACCTTCCCAGTACCAACCCAGTACACTTTTAATACTAGCCCTCTAATAAGTGAGACACAGCACAATTTGGAGCTTTAAAAAAAACTGTAGTTGGCTAATAGAGTTGAGTCCATGCACTCCCATTCCTTGGCTGGCTTTGAACATTGATTCTCAGATGTGAGACCCTTGAGTAAGTACAATAACAAGTGTAAGCTACCTCAGTATTGCTCATTTTCAACTCTGAAATTGGCTCTCCCTTTTCTTCTTCTATTTTTGTTCTCATTTATTTATTTTATTCTTATGTGTGCTGGTTCTGGAGCTTGATCGCAAGGTGTGGGTGCTGTCCCAGAAATCATTGTCTCATTTCCGCCATTGGAGCTACAGCTCAACCTCCAGGTGTTTTTTTTTCTTCTTCTTCTTCTTTTTGGTGGTTCATTGGAGATAAGAGTCTCATGAAAATCACAGAATGAATCAGTAAGCTGAAATCTGAGGATCACAGTTTGAAGTCAGTCTACACAGGAAATTCCATGAAACTCTTTACCACCAATTAGCTGGTAGTGATCCCACTAATGAGCTGAGAGTAATAGAACACTAGCCTTGAGTAAAGTAGAACAAATTCCACTCGTCACGCACAGAAAAAAATGTCCCATGTACTTTGCTGCTTGGGCTTGCCTTTAAATGTTATTTTCTGATGAGTTCCATGAAGATGGCAAAGGAGCAGCTGGAGGCTAAACAAGCTCTACATACAAAGCAGTTTTAATGTTCCAGTGAACAGTCCTATGCCAGAGAATCAAACAAGTGTGCCATCACGGTATAGAGAGTTAGGCCAGAGAGAGAAAATTGAGGCAAGGAGACAGATCTGAGTACTTGCCTGTAGCCGCGGCTGTGGCGGTGGTGGCAGCCATAGCCACGATACCTGCAACACAGATAGTCAGGTACAAAGGTGCCAGATGTGGTGGGCAAGCAGATTCTACTCAACACCAGCAAGAAATGACAAGGAGCACACATCTTCATCCTGCAGTTCACAGACCAGAGACGACCCAGGAACCAAGACTCCAGCATGAGTAGAAGCCTGACATCCTCACTTCTTCTCAGGGAGAAGAGGAGGGAAGGCCACCCCTCCCTCCCTCTACTGGAAATCTCCATCTTTGATACTGACAAAGGACTGGCTGAGCAGCTAACTCCAAATCAGGCCTTGGAAAAAAACAAAAACAAAAACAAGAGTCATTTAGCAGGTCACAGGAACCTAACCTGACCTTCCAGGCTCAGCTCCCCCCAGGGAAAAGTCAACCAGCTTGGGCCGCCAGCCCCAGGAGTGGCTTTCTTCACTGGGTAAACAGAGCCAGAGGCTGCCCCTTCCTACAGCAGCCTTGACAATCAATTGAAATTCAGTAAAAATAAACTCTGAGAATGGCTCCAGGCTGGGCTATGTGAGTTTCTCAGAAGCTAGCTTTTCAAGGATGACACTGCTGAAAGGCTTCAACTGTACCCAGAACCTAGACTCATCACAGCATATCCAAACTGGAGGAAACAGCCATGTCCCTCTTTTATGATACTCAAAGCAGATCTCTCTCCCATTGAAGTAGCCTGGAAGGAGGATCACAAAATCCTTGATAAATCAAAGCATTTTTCTGCCTGATCAAACTGACTTAAGAAACCATCCAAGCTACAGTAATATCAAACACCTCAAGCAGACTAGAGACTCCAACAAGAGACTGGTTACAGACACAAGGGAGATCCTGGATCGTCCCATCCTCAGAAGAAATTTAAAGAACTCTTTTTTGTACCTTTTATTAAAAAATTACTTTTCTACAAGTTTTTTTTAATTTTAATTTTAACTATAATTTTTTTTGTTTTCTGTTAACTTTTTTCTTCCTCTTATAATTTCTATTTTAGGGGTATATGTGTGTGTACTTTTTTTTCTTTAATTTTTTTTTGTTTAGCTTTACTGATCATTTGATCCTTTTTTTCTTTCCTTCTCATTCTTTTCACTTTTTTTCTTTCATTATTCTTTGCAAGACTTAATTCCTGTTTTGCTCATCTTCAGATGTACCCGTAGTTGATTATTAGATCTTAGCCCCATTTTGTACACACTTAGTCCAGAAATTTATTACTCAATTGAAAACTGCCTAGACATAAATTTCTTAATAGCACTACTACCTCTTTTTATATTTTAAGCATTTTTATTTTTAAGTTCGCCACAGCTCCTTTCTATCCCTCCCCTGCTCTTATTCTATCCACATTCATCTCTGGATATTGTTTTCAAATTTGTATACTTCTTAAGTGTTGCACTTCTTAATTTTTAATATTGTTTTTGTATTTTTTCTTGTCTCTTCGCTTTCTCTTCTTTTTTTCCTCTTCCTCTGTTATCATTCTATCCAACCTTTTTCCCACTTTGAGATTAAGACTTAGTTAACTCACCCTCTGCCTTTCCACATCCCTCTATTCTATTTTTATCCACATCTCTCCCTAAACCTAATAATTTCTGTTTGCCAATTTCTTCTTTGTGGTTCGTAGCCCATTAATACATACTTTTCTGATGTTGAATAGTTATATCTGTTTAACTAGATTGTATCTGCAGACTATTGACTGTGCGTATCTGCAGACTATTGACTGTGCATTTACACACTTTGGTTGATGTTTGCCTTAAAATAGTGTGCTAGGACAAAACTGGTTTACTTTCATCGCAAATGGGCAGGGCAATCCAGAAAAACACAAGAAAAATGACAAGTACAGGTATCTCAACCAGCCCTACAAAAGATTCTTAAAGATGTCCTACACATAGAAAACCAACAAGAACATAATAAAGGCCAAGAAACTGCACCCAAACTGAGAATCCAAGAACCATAGGAAGAACCCAGTTTTCCCAGCCCCCAAGAAGGTGGATAAAACGGCAGGAACTCCCAAACACCTGTCTCTCAACATTAACAGTCTTAACTCTCCAATTAAGTGACAGAGACTGTCTCGTTGGACTAAAAAGCATGATCTTTCAATCAGGTGCCTTCAGGAGTCACATCTTGCCCATAAACACAAACATATTTTCAGTTTGAAAGTCTGGAACAAAACCTACCAAGCAAACGGCCACAATAAACAGGCAGGAGTTGCAATCCTAATATCAGATAAAATAGACTTCAAATTAAAATTTGTGAGAAGAGTTAAAGAAGGTCGCTACATACTGATTAAAGGATCTCTCCTTCAGGAGGATATTACAATTCCAAATATCTATTCACCAAACAACAGAGAACCCAAATTTATCCACGAAACACTACTTTCCCTCAAATCCCACATAGATCCAAAGGCATTAATTGTTGGGTACTTTAACACACTACTTTCCGCACTAGATAGATCAACTCGACCAAAACTCAACAGAAAAACCACAGATCTAAACAACTGCATAGATCAACTATATTTAACAGACATCAACTGAATATTTCACCCAGCAGCATCAGAATAAACGTTTTTTCTCAGCAGCACATGGAACATTTTCCAAAATAGACCACATTTTAGGACACAAAACAAACTTGTCCAAATTCAGAAACATTGAAGTTTTACTTCTCATTCTCTCAGACCGAAAGGGAAGAAAATTAATACTCAACACCAAAAGCCACCAAAGAAAATCCTGTAACATATGGAGGCTGAACAACACACTCTTGAAGCACCAGTGGGTCATGGAAGAGATTAGAAAGGAAATTCAAATGTTCATGATAGTCAACAAAAATGAACAAAAAAAAAAAAATACCAGCTCCTCTGGGACACAGCAAAAGCAGTACTCATGGGCAAGTATATAGCTCTGAGCTCCTACATCAACAAATTGGAGAGATCTGAAACCAACAATTTAATGAGACATCTGAGACTCCTTTATAAAAAGCAGCAAGATAAACCCCAATCCAGTAGATGGAAAGAAATAATTAAAATTAAATCAGAATTAAATGTATTAGAATTCAAAAAAAAAAACAAACATAGGAAGTATCAACAAAACAGAGTTTGTTCTTCGAAAGAAATGGACAGATCCTTAGCAAATCTTATCAGAAAAAGAAGAGAACACACCCAAACAAATAAACTCAGAGATGGGAATGAAAACATCACCACAGAAACATCCAAGATTCAGAACATCATGGGAATTCTTCTCAAAACTTTATGCTAATAAGTTTGAGAAATTGGCAGAAATGAACCTTTTCCTAGCAAATATTTGCATGCCGGGACTAAACCAAGATAAGTTTAATCATCTGAACAGAACCATATCAAGCATTGAAATAGAAATAGCAATAAGACACTTCCCATCGAAGAAAAGCCTAGGATCAGTTGCCTTTACAACGGAATTCTACAAGGCCTTCAAAGCAGAGCTCACACCAATACTCCTCCAACTCTTCAATGAAATTGAAAGAGAAATTTCACTACTGAACTTATTCTATGAAGCCATCATGACCCTCATCTCAAAACCAGGCAGGGACTCATCAAAGAAAGAGTACTATAGATCTATTTCTTTGGTGAACATTGATGTAAAACTTCTCAGCAAAATTTTGGCCAATCGACTTCAACAATTTATCCAAAAAATCATACATCCTGATCAAACAGGATTCATTTCAGGGATGCAAAACTGTTTCAATATATGCAAATCAGTTAATATTATTCATCACATCAACAGGAACAAGGATGAGAACTACATGGTTATCTCGATAGATGCAGAACAAGCATTTGACAAGATCCAACACCCCTTTATGGTGAAGGTTCTGGAAAAATTAGGAATCCATGGAACAGTCCTCAATAAAATAAAGGCTGACAAACCTACAGCCAGCATTATACTTAATTGTGAAAAACTACAGCCATTTCCTCTTTACTCACAAATGAGACAAGGATGTCCACTCTCTCCCCTGCTGTTCAATCTGGTATTAGAATGCTTAGGTACAACAATAAGACAAGATGCAAACATAAAGGGGATCCAAATAGGGAAAGAAGAAGTAAAACTCTCTCTCTTTGCAGATGACATTATCTTCTATTTAAAGAATCACATAGAGTCCACTCCCAAATTTCTCCAGCTGATTCAAAGCTTTGGCAAAGTATCAGGGTATAAAATTAGACCCCCCAAAATTAATGGCTTTTCTGTATGCCAACAATGAGAGAAGTGTGCCTGAAATTCGGAAAGCAACCCCATTTGTAATAGCCCCACAAAAAATAAAATACCTAGGAATTAACCAAAGAATTGAAGGACCTCTATGAGGAAAACTTTAAAAACTTAAAATAGGAAATCAAAACAGAACTTAGAAAGTGGCAAAAACCCCCATTCTCCTGGTGTAGAACGATCATCATCTTAAAAATGGCAATACTTCCCAAGGCTATCTACAAATTCAATGTGATACCTCAAAGGTTAGAATATGTGAGGCAGTGAACATTTGTTGCTTGTTTCAGAGTAGAGCAACACGTAGTGCTAAACCACCTGGTTGTGTGCCCTTATAAGACCTGCAAATCCTTAGCTTGGGGCTCTCCTCCTGGGCTTCTCTGTGTTAGAGCATAGGTCAAGGCCTTAGCTGCAGCCCATCATTTAAATAAAACAGCTGTAGAGTCTGACTATTGGTGGTCTTCTTGGTGGTTGTCCTGCGAACTTGGCATAACATTAGTGGGGGCTCATCCAGGATACCCGCAAAGACCCCCGAGACTTCAGACTCCAAAGGTAAAACTGTGCTTTCTTTGTTAATTTGTCTTGTCCTGTCATTTGTCTGTTTTGCTTTTGTTTTCCCTTGTGAGGATGGCCGCTCCGATACCTAAAGGGTTGTCGAAGGGGACAGGCTTGCTCTACAAACCTGGAGGAACTGGGAGATGCCCCAGATCCTCTTGTGGGGCCGGGGTAACCCTACTGTGTGGAGCTGGGGTCTTTGCAACCACACCGTGTGGGGCGGGAGGATCCCCGCTGTGTGGGTGGGGAGGGTTATTGGAACCCCGCCGTGTGAAGCTTTTTTTCATAACTGTCAGGCCTGTATGTGTTTTGTTTGTACTGTTTATTGTTTGTTTGTTTGTTTTTTTGACTATAAGACTGATGGGACTGGAAAACATGGGCACCATCTGGCCTCCTAGACTTACATAAAGAAACTAAGATAGAGGAAAAGAAATTGTACCTCCTGGTTTTTCAGGGTGATAACTTGGAAGAAATGTTTCCTCTCCCATACTCCCAGGTTCCTTTTGCAGAATCTGAGAATGATCAAGAGGAGGAGGGAGCTATAGAACCCTCGGCACCTGCCCTTAAAATTTCTGAGGGGCCGGTCACTCGACGATGCCATGGTATCAACACCCCTTTTATTGCAGCTGTTTTTGCCTTAAGAGCTGTAGGTCCTGTGGATGCAGATGGTCAACAGCAACTCCAATACTGGCCATTTTCTACTAGTGATCTATACAATTGGCTCACCCAAAATGCCCCCTTTTCTGCGAAACCTCAGGATTTAATTTGTTTGCTTGAAATTATTCTCTTTACTCATCAGCCCACTTGGGATGATTACAGTCAGCATTTACAGGTCCTTTATACCACCGAAGAGAGAGATGGTATCCGAGAGGTGGCCCGGAAACATATCCCTATCCCAACAGGAGCGCCCATTGTGGATCCTGCCCTGATCGCTGCCTATTTTCCTGAGATCCAACCAACATGGGACTACAATATGGTTGAAGGTAAGGAGCGACTCCTCATCTACCACCAGGCTCTGTTGGCAGGTCTCAAGGCAGTGGCTCACAAACCTATTACTATGGCCAAGGTTTATGATGTAAGACAGGGAGGAAGTGAATGTCCGGCAGAATATCTTGAGTGGCTTATGGAAGCTTTTAGTCAATATACCCCATATGATCTTGAGAACCAGGAGTCGCTCAGATGATTATGTTTGCCTATACAAATCAAGCTGCACCAAACATAAAGCGAAAGTTGCAGGCTCTAGACAGATTTGGTGAAAAGTCTATTAGGGATCTAGTAGCCACGGCAGAAAAGGTTTACAATAAGAGAGAGACCGGAGCAAAGACAGAAAAGGAAATAGAGAGAACATGAAATGGAGCATGAAAAGAGAGACTGGGCCAAGGAAAAGAGGCTAGAATTGTTGGACTCGCCACTATCGCATGCTGAGCATACCTGGTTCACAGATGGCAGCAGTTTCATTTGAGATGGTAAAAGGTACGCAGGGGCAGCAGTCACACTGAGATAGTGTGGGCAGAAGCTCTCCTCCAGAGAACGTCTGCAAAAAGAGCAGAACTAGTGGCACTAACAAAAGCCCTACAAATGGGAAAAGGGAATAGACTACATATTTACACGGGCAGTCGGTATGCTTTTGCCACTGTGTATGTCCATGGAGCCATTTTCGAAGAGAGGGGGCTGCTGACAGCTGAGGGAAAAAAATGTTAAAAACAAACAAGAAATTTTAAACCTCATCCGGGCCATATGGGAACCAGCAAATATTGCCATTATGTACTGTCCTGGCCATCAAAAGGGAACTGATTCTATAACCAAAGGAAAAAACTTGGCCAATCAGGCCGCTAAGGAGGCAGCCCTCCAGTCCAGCGTGGAAGTACTGAATTTAGTAGACCCAGGGCCATGAACTTTGACTCCTGAGCCTCAGTATTCCAAGAAGACTTGGAGTGGATAAAGAAAATTCCCATGGCCTATAAACCCCTGGACAGAGAAGGAAAAAAAAGACTGGTGGAAAAATGGTGAGGGGAAACTTATCTTGCCACAAAGATTGGGCAAAGGGATTCTTAAGAGAATCCATCGGGTTTCTCACATGGGAACCCGAAGATTGCAAGACTTGCTCTGACACTCAGAGGAAAGTTAGGCAAGGAAATCAACATATTGAGGACATTGTTAAAAATTGTAAAGCCTTTCAGCTCAGCAATACCCCCAATCAACAGGTTACAAAAGGAGCTCGCCTCTGTGGAGATAGGCCAGGTGTGTATTGGGAAGTAGACTTTACAGAAATTAAAACTGGAAAATTTGGATATAAATATTTGCTAGTTTTTGTAGACACCTTTTCAGGATGGGTTGAAGCCTACCCAACAAAGCATGAGACCACGAACTTCCTGGCTAAAAAGACCCTGGGAGAAATCGTACCCTCGTATGGCTTCCCATCCACCATCGGGTGGGACAATGGACCCGCCTTCATTTCAAAAGTAAGTCAGGGAATAACTGTGGCACTGGGGAAAGATCAGGGCTGGTAGAAAGAATGAATAAGACTCTAAAAGAGACCTTAACTAAATTGGCCTTGGAGACTGGCGCAGACTGGGTATTGCTCCTTCCTTTTGCCTTGTTTAGAATAAGAAATTCACCCTATCGGCTTGGCTTTACTCCTTTTGAAATAATGTATGGACACCCTCCACCCATTATCCCTAGCCTTCAGACTGAACTGCTTGCTGAATTGGATGATAGTGAATTTCTGTGTAAGCTTGACTATTTACAGCTGGTGCATAAGAGTATGTGGCCCCAGCTTAGAGCATTATATGATTCTGCTTCTATTCCTACCTCCCATTTGTTTAAACCAGCGTCAGGGTGTTTGTTTGAAGGCACAACTTGAGATCCCTGGAACCACTGTGGAAGGGACCTTACATGGTGCTATTGGTTACACCTACTGCCCTTAAGGTGGACGGCATTGCTGCTTGAATCCACTGCTCCCATGCCAGACCAGCTGACCCCTTTGCCCTGGACGACCATGGGGAAACATGAGAAGTCTCCAAGCATCCTACTCAGCCAATCCACATATGCCTCAAGAAAAGAAACATGGAATGATTGTTATTGGATTACTCGTTCAAGATCAAGAGCTGTTGGAGTTTAGTTTTGGGCCAGAGCCATAAGATTGGGGCTCAGGACCAGAAGTCAAGGAGGGGGGAATGAAAGTTTAGAGTATTTGAAGCAGTGACCATTTGTTGCTTGTTTCAGAGCAGAGCAACACGTGGTGCTAAACCACCTGGTTGTGTGCCCTTATAAGACCTGCAAATACTTATCTTGGGGCTTTCCTCCGGGGCTCCGCTGTGTCGGAGTGTAGGACGAGGCCCGAGCTGCAGCCCATTTAAATAAAACAGCCATAGAGTCTGACTCTCGGTGGTCTTCTTGGTGGGGATCCTGCGACCTTGACATAACAATACCTATCTATATCCCAACCTCATTCTTCAAGGAAATAGAAGAGGTAATCCAAAAATTCATATGGAACCATAAAAGACCCCAAATAGCAAAAATGATCCCCAAAAGAAAGAAAAATGCTGGAAGAATACAATACCAAATTTCAAACTCTACTACAAAGCCATAGTAATCAAAACAGCTTGGTACTGGCACAAGAATAAACTTCAGGACCAATGGAATAGAATTGAAAACCTTGAAATGAACCTACAGACCTATAGCCATCTAATCTTCAATAAGGAAGCTAAAAAAACAGAATGGAAGAAATACACCCTCTTCAGTAAATTGTGCTGGCAAAATTGGTTAATCACGTGTAGAAAACTAATGCTAGATCCTTATATATCACCGTGAACTATAATCAACTCCAAATAGATCAAGAAAATGTGGTATATATACACAATGGAATTCTATGCCTCCATCAGAAAGAATGACATTTCCCCATTTGTTAGGACATGGAAAGACTTGGAAAAAATTAAATTAAGTGAAGTAAGCCAGGCCCAAAGAAACATAGGTCCCATGATTTCCTTTATTTGCAATTACTAGTATATGTCTGAGACAAGCAGAAATGGTCAGATAAGTTGATGTTAGGAATTGAACTCTAAGATATGTATTCAAATATTTTTTTCTTTCATGTGATTGTTTCTAACACATTTATAAGATTATTTCTTTGTTCCCTTCTATGTCCTTCCCCCACGGTATAACCTCTACTTTCACTGTATTTGATGTTGTTATAATTTGTGGAGGGGAAGGGAAAAAACTAATCATTTAAATAGGGATACATGTGGACCCATTGCAACAATGATACGTACAAGTTGTTATGTCAAAAACGAACTTTACAACTTTGGGGCGGGCGAGGAGGATTTGGCGGGGGTACAGGGAGGTGTATGGGTTGGTAAGGGGAAACAAAGGAGGAGGCTACAATGCTTGATAAGAAATGTACTCATTATCTTGCCCATGTAATTGTAACCCATCTGTATAGTATTTTCACAATAAAAAAAAGAAAAAAAAGTGATTTTCTGGCTTTAGCCTCCTATGTAGCTAATACAACCTGTGTAAGACACCAGTGATTGATTAATTCAAAACTCTGTCACTGTCTATTCCTTTCCTTCTTCTACATTTCTTTATTTCTTTTGTGTTGGCCCTGAGGCTTGAACTCAGGCTATTAGTCTTTTTATGTCTTTTATATAACTTGATTCAGTTTTGTTGTTCTAAAGTTTTATTTGTTTATGTTGCTATTTCTATTTTATATGAGTAAATTTATATATCACCTGTAGTCCTATAAAGTTTTTTTTGTTGTTGTTGTTGGTCGTGGGGCTTGAACTCTGGGCCTGGGGGCAGAGCCTCAGCTATTCAGCTCAAGAAAAGCACTCTATCACTTGAGCCATAGGTTTCTCGATGTTATTTGGAGATAAGTCTCACAGAGTTCCTGCCCATGCTCATTTTGAACTGTAATCCTTAGATCTCAGCCTCCTGAGTAGCTAGGAATACAGACATGAGCCACCAGCACCTGGCCAAAGTTGTATGTTTTTGTTTTGCTTGCTTGACTGATTAGAACCTAAAATTGTTCATCTGTTGTAAAATTTGCAATAGTTTTATCGCCAAGAATAGTGAAATATTTAGAATTACGTATTTTGAGAAAATATAGCCGATTAGGTTTTATTGTTTTAAAGTAAAGAATATCTTTTTTGTATACCCTGAAGTCTGAGTTCAGAACATGTAGTTATTGACAGGAACCCTCCTGTGTGAACCACATCCTTGTTCTCATTTTTTAACCAATCATCTATTAAATAATTTGAAGTTCATAAGGCATCTTTTGTTAAGAATAAGTAAAATAAGCCTAAACTCCTGCATTTTGAGTAACAAAATAAATCCTATTATTAAGAATGTATAGACATAAAAAAATGAAACATCCTAAGAACAAATAATCTTAACAATAAATCGGCAAGTGAATTGACTAGATAGTTCCCCAAACAGATATAGGTGTCTAAGGAATATTTGAAAATATTCAACTTGCTTAGTAATCAAGGAAATGTAAATAAAATCTATGTTGAACTTCCATCTCTGCCTAATCAGAATGCCTATTATAAACAAAAACAGGTATATTTTAGATATGAGACCCTTGTCTGTTGAATGGCTAGTGAATCTGTAGGCTTTCTCCTGATCTTGCTAGCTATGTCCTTTGCCATGCAGAAGCTCTGCAACTTCATGTAATCCCATGTGTGCAACCTTTCTTTGATTTGCTGTGTTTCTGGGTCTCTATTAAGAAAATTTCAGCCTGTGCCAAGGAGACCTAGGGTTACTCCTATTCCATCCTGTAATGTTTTCAGAGGGTCTGCTTTGTCTCCAAGGTCATTGATCCATTTGAACTTCATTCTGGTGCCGAGTGATAGATAAGGATCTAACTTTAGTTTTCTAAACATGATTAATCAATTTTGCCAGCACAATTTTGCCAGCACTGAAGAGGCTGTCTTTCTTCCATTCTATTTTTTAGCTCCCTTATGGAAGATTAGATGGCTATTTGTCTGTAGGTTCATGTCTGCCTTTTCAATTCTATTCCATTGTTTCCGAGGACTGTTCTTGTGCCAGTACCAATCTGTTTTGATTACTATGGCTTTGTAGTGGAGTTCAAAATTTAGTATTGATATTCCCCCAGCACTGTTCTTTCTGTTAAGGATCATTTTTGCTATTCAGGAACTTTTATTGTTCCATATGAATTTTTGTATTGCCTCTTCTATTTCCTTGAAGGATGAGGTTGGAATATAAAACAGACAAGAGTTTCATATCTAAAATATACCTGGATTTAAAAAAATTAAATCCTCCAACAACAAATCCTCAAAGAAACAATTGCCCAATAAATAAGTGGGCGAAAGACTTAAAGAGAAACTTCTCTGAAGAGGAAAGAAGGATGGCCAATAGACACATGAAGAATTCCCCACCTCCCTAGCGATAAAAGAAATGCAAATCAAAACAACATTAAGATACCACCTAACACCAGTTAGAATGGCTAAAATCAGGAACTCTAATAACAACAGATCCTGGAGGGGAGGTGGACAGAAGGGAGCCTTACTACATTGTTGGTGGTAATGTAAACTTGTTCAACCACTTTGGAAAGTAGTGTGAAAGTTCCTGAAAAGACTCCACATAGATCTCCCCTATGTCCCTGCAATCCCACTTTTGGGCATTTACCCAAATAATCACAAACAAGACCACACTAAAGCTACCAGCACAACTATGTTTATTTCAGCATTATTTACTATAACTAAGATCTGGAACCAACCCAGCTGCCCCTCAGTAGATAAATGGTAAAGAAAATGTGGTATATATACACAATGGAATTCTATGCCTCCATCAGAAAGAATGACATTGTCCCATTCGTTAGGAAATGGAAAGACTTGGAAAAAATATATTAAGTGAAGTAAACCAGGCCCAAAAATACATATGTCCCATGGTTTTCTTATTTACAACAACTAGTATATGTATGAGACAAACAGAAAAGGTCAGATAAGTTGTTGTTAAGTGAAATGACCCCAAAATAAGGATGCACATGTTTTTTTTTCTTTCTATTGTTTCTAACTTATTTATATGTTGATTTCTTTGTTGCTTTGTATGTCTTTCCCCCACGTTATAACCCTTGCTTTCACTGAATTTGATGTTGTTATAATTTGTGAAGGGGAAGGGAAAAACAAATTGTTTAAATTGGGATATGGGTGGACCCATTGCAACAATGAGATATACAAGTCATGTGGGATAATGAACTTTACAACTTTGGCGAGGGGGGCATGAGATGGGCGGGGGGTGTGAGATGGGAAGGGATGGGAAGTGGAAACAAAGGATGAGGCAACAATGCTTGATAAAAAATGTACTCACTACCTTTCCCATATAATTGTAACCCCTCTGTACAGTATTTTCACAATAAAACCAAAAAAGAAAGCAGAAATACTCACAAGGAGGTGGGGGGGAAGGTACCCTACACAATATTGGCAAATAAGTGAAACAGTGTAGCCCCAAAAGAAATCAGTGTGGAAGTTCCACACAAGAAATCCTACATATACTCCTGAAGAAATGTAAATCATCCCTACAGTAGAGCTATCTGCACACACATTTTTTTCAGCAGGATTCAAAATAATCACATTCCAGAATTGGCCACCACAGGCAGAATAGTGTGTAAAACTATTATCGCCAATTAACAATAAAAAAAATCTGGGACTATACCTGTGCACCAAGTGGCAGAGTACCAGACTTGATGAAAAAAAGCCAATCAAGTGATTAAGGCCCTAGGTTCAATTCTCAGAACTGGCAAATACACACACACATAGACACACACACACACACACACACACACACACACACACACACACACACACACACAAACACACACACAAAATCAATGCTTACTATATTTTTTAGCCAAGCTTCTTATTCACCTTATATCCATGTACCTATGACAGAGCTAAATATAATGGGAAAGCAATATTTATAATGATAAATTCTATTGAAGAACACCATTTCTTTTTCTTGTTTTGTTTTATTTATATGGTCACTGGGTTTGAACTCACAGCCTGAGTGCTGTCCCTGATCTTTTTAGCTCAAGGTTCGTGCTCTACAACTTAGCTACAGTGCCACTTCCAGTTTTGTGGTAGTTCATTGGAGATAAAGAATCTCAAGGAATCAGAAATCTACACACTGATTTCTAACTGCAATTCTCAGATTTCAACTTCCTGAATTGGTAGAATTAGAGGCCCAATCCACCAATGCCGGGCTAGAATCTGATTATTTTCACCACTGCTCATTGGAAAAGTTCAATTCTTTTTACTCCAGAACACTTGCCAAGCACAATTCTCTCTGGATGGCAATCGAGCAAATAGAGAGGCGCCAGTAGCTCACACCTGTAAATCCTAGCTATTGAAAAGTCTGAGACCTGAGGGTAGTGGTTCAAAGCCAGTCAGGGCAGGAAAATCTGGGGGACTTTTAGTCCCAATTAACACAAAAAATCCATATGTTCAGCTGTGATGCAAGCAGTAGAGCTCTACCTTGATCAAATAACTCAGGGATAGACCTCGGGCGCTTTCAAGCACAAGGATGTAGCAAACCCTGGGTCCCTCCAGATCAGGCAGGTAGCCAACCATGGCATGGGGTCCACATCATTTTCATCTCCAACTTGTTGGTCAGACTCCTGTGAGTCCCTTGTCCAAGGTGCTGGCTGTAGGATCTGGTCCCTGAGAGGCTTCCATTGAACTTCTCTATAGTTCATGGTCCACTTTACATAATGAAGACTGCTGCCAAATTGGTGTGTGTGTGTGTGTGTGTGTGTGTGTGTGTGTGTGTGTGTGTGTGTGTGTGTGTGTGTGTGTGTTTGTGTGTGTGTGAACAGCACATTATAATTAACATTATGTCATAATATTCTTATGAGAATTGTGTGCTTAACCCATGTGAAAAAAACTAACTAGTACCAAAATACCCAAAAAGGACCAGCTGATATTAGTACCAGTTATGGGTTAGTATTAACACTAGCATTAGTATAAATCAGAGCGCATAGAAGGACCCATCTGATCTACCAGTTGAAAATTCAAGAATCATTTCCTCCTCTGCTGCATCTCAGGCAGTCAAAGACAAATCTTTTCAACAGACTTGGGGAAGAAGTAGTTAACTCCATCTGTAAGGCCCAAAAGAATCCCCATGCTGATATATGAGTACTATCACACACACACACACACACACACACACACACACACACACACACACACACACACACACACACACACACACACTTGTAGGTCCAGCAGTATTCCCAAGCATCTCCCCTGATCTGTGTACTCTATACAGCAAAGGCTAGAATTCGGTGGAAATAGGAGCAAAGCACCTTGTACACACTTCACCAGCTGTTAGACTGGTCTTCCACTGCCCAGTAATAGATGGATGTAATCTTTGTTGCTCTGCTCTGAACTGCAGGAAAAGTGTCTTGCCTTGGGAGGACAGTGAAGGGATTAGTGTATCTACACAGGTAATATGAGGAGTCCTGCATCAGGAAAATACCTCTTTTAAGTGCTAGTTTATTAGAAAGCTTTGAGCACACTTGGCCAGTACTAACATATATTCATGTATTCTCCTTATTTTATTTAAATAAAAATCAATATTTATGAACTATCATTTCTCCTTGTTTCTTCTGGTATATTCCTGTCATGTCTAATGCTTCACTTTAAAGCTTCATTCCCCCTTCTCTCTGGTGAACTTTCGTGAGAGTTATCAAGTAATTTTCTTATTTAATGCAACCAAGACGATGCTGATGAAGAAAACAGTGTTACCTTCAGGTTAGCTTAAATATCTGCTTTGATAAAGGAAGATGAGGGTCTTACAACCTTCATGCCAAAGGTACTGCCTCTGGAGATAGGGAATTGCATTTCCTCTGCCTTCCTAGCATCCAGGGTAACCTCTGGTCTCCCAGTAAAGGAATTCCTTTCTAAGAAAAAAAAAAAACATTCCAACAAATTGCAGAAGGCCAGCAATCCACATTATTTCTGCTTAAGAACACTTCTCCTACCATATACTGATGATTCACACCCATATCCCTAGCCATTCAAGAGTCTGAGAGCAGAGGATCTCGGTTCAAAGATTTCTGGGGCAAGAACAGTCCATGAAACTTTTATCTCATTCACCACAAAAAGCCAGTAGGAGAGTGATGGGCCAAGCGGTACAGGACCACCCTTGAACAAGAGCTCATGGACAGTGCCCAGTCCTGGAGTTCAAGCATAATGCACACACAAACACACAGAGACACAGACACAGACACAGACACAGACACAGACACAGACACAGACACAGACACACACACACACACACACACACACACACACACACACACACACACACACACAAAAGCTCGAAGTGGAGATGAGGCTCAATACTATAAGTTTAGTCTCTTTTTTTTGTATTTTTTATTTTAAAAATCCTTGTTAGAGGGGTTGGTTACAGTTACATGAGCAAGGAACTGATTACATTTCCTATTGAGCATTGTTGCCTCCTCCTTTGTTTTCCACCTACCATCCCTTCCCTCTCACATCCACAAATACCCTCCCCACCCCGCACCCCCACCAAACTTGTAAAGTTCATTTTCAACTAAGTGTTTTGAACATCTTATTGTTACACTGGGTCAACCCACATCTGCAAAAACACAAAGTTAATCTTACGTGAAATTTTTTACTAAGGGAAAATGTCAATGCCCAGATTTCAAGCCAGAATATCAATACACATTTTTTAAAAAGACTACTTTTGATAAGCTTACCAGACATAACTGATTCTCTTCTTTTTATGATACTGAGGTTTGAACTCAGGGCCTCATGTTTTCTAGATACACACTCTAATATTGAGCCACAGCTGTAATTTTTGCACTGTGTTTTAGACAGGGTCGCATTTCCTGCTCAGGTATTCAACTGGATTTCAGTCATCTTACTTTCCTCTGCAACTATTGCTGGGATGAGAGGTGCACACCACTATGCACAGCTTCTTCTGTTCAGATAAGGTCTCACAGAATTCTGCCTGGGTTGACCTGAAAACATAATTTTTGCAGTCTCAGACTCCCAAAAAGCTAAGATTATAAGTGCAGATCACTAAGCTCACATTATTGAAGCCCTAGATTCAATCACCAATACAAAAATTGAAAATAAAAATAAATTCAAATGGAAAGACAGTATGGTAAGAGCAGGGAAAAGGGATGGAGTAATGATCCTGGGCAGCTCCTGACGTTCAATCTGATGGCTTTATTTACCAACATTGGAAAAGAAAATGAAACGATGTAACAAGAGAACCCTACATGCTTTTCCTTAGCAACCAGACAGTCCTGCCTGTCTTTTCTCATTTATGCCAGAGCCAAAGGGCTCAGTAGACCACGAGTAAGGAAGGAAGTTAGAGATGTGTAAGATGAAAAAGAACAAGCCCTGGACATGTTGGAAATCAAGACAGCCTCTGGAACCTTAGAACTGTTAAGTATTTCAGACACTAGTATCCCAAAGAAACCAAATGTTCAGAGAGAAGGCCAAGATATGCTCTGAGGTGTATAGATTTCCTTATTCAAAGAACACACAGACCTCCCAATGACACAATCCTCCCTGCCAACAGTAGTCTTTCACAGTGAGTCTCAGGGGGTAAACCAACTGCCCTTTTCTACCCACCAGACACCAGCCCACATCCTGAGAGCACTGACAGCAGGGAGAGAAGGTTCATCCCTATAGCAACCCAAGAATGAAGCTGAGGACCACACCTAATTACATAATGTACTCAGACCTCATAAAGTTCCAACAGCTGCCCGAAGGTGTCTTTAGCTCTTCAAAAGGATCATGCTGTGATGCCTAGCTTTACAGCCCAAACTTCCCACCCAGTATTAGCCCTGTTGAATGACATACAAGCCAATTAGGGCTCTCTGATAAATTTCCTAAAATAATCAGGCTCAATGCCAGCATCCAGTCACTTGTCCTCTGGTGACAAAGCCTCAAGACCATTCAAGACAGAAGCAGCCATCACCTCAACTCCACCTGCCATGGGCAGTTCAGAAATCCTTACTCTTTTGCTCCCACAGGCTAGGTTTAATTTTGGGATAATCTCACCAACACTGTCTCCTAATATCACTGTCCCCAAGGGCTGACACCCCTATCCAAGCAAATAGTCAAACAAGCTGGAGGTGTCCTCTTTTGGGAGGACAGACCAGCCATTCATGAGCCCATTTCCAGGGGCTTCCCATCCTCCAGAAGCCTTGGATGGGTCATCTGCTCCCTCCAGCAGCAAGCCTATCACTTTTCCCAGACCCAAACTGACCACAGTATCCTTTAATAAGCTGGAAACTCATCTCCAAGTTTGGAAAGCTGCTGTCCCCAAACTCTTTGGCTGAGATGGTAGGCAGCTTCTTGTGCATTCAGGTGGCCCAAGTTGAACCTGCAAAGCCATCCAGCAAGGTTTATCCTACCAGCCTCATCCCTTGTTCCCTTGCCAACCTGGACAGCCCTGCTTCTTCCAGCTCCATTGCCCACCCTGTCTTTAGGGTGCCTCTGAGCGTAGTTTCTGCTTCCTGAACTTGCCCACATATTCTGAAAAGTGCACAGAGAAGCCTTAGGCATCTCTTTGGCTCCAGAAGTCAGATCACAGGGAGACTTCTGCATCTCCAAGTCTTGCTCCTAGCACAGTCACCAATGGAGCAGTGCCCCCATGATCCAACGCAGACCTCTTACTTGGGTAAAAAAAGACCCTGTGCTTGTATCGCCCACAGTCAGCAGTCAGCAGTCCTGGCACATGGGCATCTACTGAGGCCACCCCAGTAGCTATGGGGGCTCTGACATCAAGACAGAGGCAGGCACACCCAAGCAGGCTGACGTTGGAGCAGCTCCTCTTCCTGGTGCAGGCATGGTGGCCTTTGAAGAAGAACATGACAGTTCACACACTAGAAGATCACAGTACACACTCTAAAAACTTGGTAAGCAATGGCCCTGTGCTCAGAGACCTGACAGAGGCAGGAAATCAGAGAGAGATAGAGAGGGAGACAGACAGAGAGACAGAGAGACAGAGAGAGAGAGAGAGAGAGAGAGAGAGAGAGAGAGAGAGAGAGAGAGAGAGAGAGAGAGAGAGAGAGAGAGAGAGAGAGAGAGAGAGACTCTAGGCTATCTCTGATTTGGGTTTCAAAATCCTTGCCGAGAAATGCATATTTTCACCATGAAATAAAAAGGAAAACTGCTAACTCTAACTCTGACGGAGTAGCTGGGATCAATCTAGACTTCCTAACATAAACAATCACAGAAGTGGAAGTTATGTGAAAAATAAATATATGTATATATAAAATAAATATGTAGACATATATGTATATTCACATATATAATGTGAATATGTAATGTATGTATAATTTATTATGTATATATGTATAACGTACAGGGAGAAAAAAAGAAATACATAGTGTTTGACAGAATAATGACCAAAACGTTCCCAAATTTGATTGAAAGAATGAACCCTTCTATGCAGGAATCTAGCAGCTTAAAGAAGTCAATTAATGTAAGTACACAGGTCCACACTAAGCCATTCTAATTAAACAGTCAAAGACAGAATACCTCCCAAAGCACAGACACACAACTCATCACACACAAGTGATCTTCAACAATATTATGACAATTTCTTATCAGAAACTGGATTAACTATTAGCAAGGGCAACAAATTTAAGGTGCTAAGAGGACATATCTAATAGCCACCTTTCTTATTTTATTTTATTTTTTTTAGTGTGAAAATACTGTACAGAGTGGTTCCAATTACATGGGCAAGATGAGTACATTTCTTATCAAGCATTGTAGCCTCCTCCTTTGTTTCCCCTTCCCATCCCTTCCCATCCTCCCCCTGCCCCCCACCCAATTCTCCCTGCTTACCCCCCACCCCGCACCAAAGTTTTAAAGTTCATTTTTGACATAATGACTTGTATATCTCATTGTTGCAATGGTTCCACCTATATCCCTATTAATCTTTCTAACAAATATATATCCTTTCTCCAAATGTGAGAGATGAGCTAAGTACCTAACGATGGTTCAGGAATATAATCTTAGCTACTCAGGAAGGTGAAGATTGTGGCTCAAAGCCAGCCTGGACCTTGTCCCCTCAAGAGCAAGTTGTAGGAAAGCTACCCTTGAGTTGGATGGAGTCCTTTTTGCTTTGTCATTGCTGGAACAAGATATAAGATAAGGTGACCATCAAGAATGGAGGCTATTGTCTAGTGTCTCCACGGATGCAATTTATGAGACTCAGGAGTTTTCCAGAAGGTCAGAGGATTTTGACCACTGATGTAGTGGTTTCAGGAATGGCATAATAGTGACCAGAGCAACCACAAGCCCACATAGAGTCTTAGCAACAGTCTTTGAAGACTATAAGCTAGAGTATCAATGCTGGCAAGCTATGATTGGTCCACTTTTTCTCTGACCTCACTGGCTCAGACTTTGATTGGTCCATTTCCTCTATGATGTCACTATGCCTGGTTGTGATAGCTCCATTCTGAGATGTCATGCAAGGTATATATGAAGCCAATGTGCTCCAACCTATGTCTTTTAACACCTCTAGGAGCTCTTGATTGGTGACCCGCTGGACTGACTCAAAGCTAAATTCGTGATTTTTTTAGTTGGGGAGATGAGTTGTCGTTTGGATTTTGGTGTTTCTTTTTATTTTTTTCTGAGATTTCCATTATTTTATTTAGTTAATTTTAGATAGACTTGCTACCTGCCATCATAGCAGAAGGATGGAAGAATACAAAGAATCCTCCTCCAGATCCTTGAAGAAGGATATCATCAAACAATAAAAGATGAAAGAGCTCATCAACCATCGTACCAATGGACAAGTGAGGCTATCCCATCCTTGCCTCACACACATGAAAGTGGCAGTTAAAATATTCCTGAAGGGAGAGTCCTCCAGTCATCAGTTAAAGAATGAGGTGGTCATTTTTAAGACGGTATGGCACAAACACATCAACAGGTTGTACCAGGTGATGGAGAAGGAAGAGTATGTGTATTTCATCATGGAATTGGCCAGTAGGGGATACCTCCTGGGGTGGATCTGAAGATCCTGCCACCTATATGAGGATGAAACCAAGAGGCTCTTCACACAAATTGAAAGTGCTGTTCACTGCCCATACCAGAACAGAATCACAAACTGAAACATTAAGTACAACAACATCCTGTTGGATACCAAAGGCAATATCAAGGTCAGTGGTTTGATCTGAGCATCTGGTTCACCCTGGGGCAGTTGCTATCGAATGTATTTGCTGCTGAGCTATTCCACCACTTAAATTTTCCTGGAAGAAAGAAATGATTGCTGGGTGTCGCTGGCTTACACTTGTAAGCCTAACTATTCAGGAGTCTGAGATCTGAGGATCATGGTTCAAAGCCAGCCGTGGCTGGCTTTACCCTCTGATCAAACTCATACTGATACCAAAGACTAATTTGAGGAGGAGATGGCAGTGGATAGAGGTGGCTAGCAAAATAGTTACCACTCTTGTCAGAACAAGCTGCTGAATGTGGACCCAGGAACAGAGCAGTTCAAGACAAAGGGGAGGAGAGGGCTGAGAGATATCAAAGATAACTTCACTTGAAAGCCAGAAAGCCTCTTATTGAGATGGGAGAGATTTGTAGGTGGTCTACTAAAAGAAAGAGTTGTAAATGGGATCCACAAATGGAAATGAAAACCCTATTTGCCCAGAAAACCCCAAGAAGACAGGTAAATCAACTGCCTTAGGTTTCCTCAGGAGGGATTCCAGCCAAGGGACATCTTGTACTGCAGTGTAAACTGAATGTTGTAGTTATCAAAGCATGTAATTTTTGTGGATTGTATCAATTCCTTCCATATACAAAACTACTTGAATTACTCTTGAACTACACCCTAGTCTTTAAAAATATAGTTTGTTGAATTTTATTCCGTTATTCTTTAAGATGCAGTCTCATCATGTAGCCAAGTCAACTTCATAATTCTGCTGCCTAGTCTCCCAAGTTTAGGGTTAACAGCTGTGTACCTCTATGTCATGCATCATCCTATTGTCTGTACATTTCCTTAAGTTTTAATACTTTATTTTATCCCTTGGCAGGACTACAGTTTTGATTGAGAGGCTGGTGCTGGGCAAGCAAGTGCTCTACCCCTTGACCCCTGCCCCCAGCCCTTGCTCTTCATTTTACTTTAAATAAGCTCTTATTGTACTATTTTGCTTGGGTCAGCATCAGACTGTGATTGTAAGATTTTTCCTGCTGGGAACCTTTTTTTGTGCTTTCATATATTTTGTAAATATAATTTTTCAGCTGAGGGCCATTGGCTCACACCTATAATCCTAGCTAGTCAGGAGGCTGAGATCTGAGGATTGTGGTTCAAAGCCAGCCCACGGAGGAACATTCGTGAGACTCTTATCTCCAATAAACCACTAGAAAACAGGAAGTAGCACTGTGGCTACCTTTATATAAGTCATTTTAAAATTCAAAGCCTTATTTTAAAAGAGTAAAAATGCATAAAATCACTAAAAGTTATCTCTAGAAAAAAATGACTACCAGATTAAATGTTTTTGGAGGCTGGGTCAGTAGCATTTGGTATTGTTTTCACTTCAGCTCTAGACAATGCTACATAGTTCCAGGGCTGCATGGCCTAAATAAAAACAAGTAAAAAGTAAAAAAGAAAAATGATCCTTTAGGGCACAGTTGTGGAAGATTTGAAATACTTTTGTACATTTTATTGACCATTTGTACATTTCTGTGCTGATGAAAAGTGATGTAGAAATTTTGGTAGAATTTGACACATTCTTCTAACGTAACATAGAATTCCACATTACACAGCAATTCCATTTCTCATTGCATAACCAAAACAACAAAAGAAAAAAAAACTAATAGCTCATATACCAATGATAACAGCAAAGTTCAGAATAGTCAGAAGTTGGAAATACCTGGCATGTCTATAAGATGAACAAGTTTATAAAATATTAGGTATACATAAATGGATTATGACTTATCCACAAAAAGGCTGCAATTAATATATATCTGTCACAGATGGATACAAAAATAATCTACTATTTATGTGAAACATATTGATTAAACTATTTCATAAGAGAAAATGTAAGATTAAAATTTCTGGGACAGGACATTGGAATTATCATTACTCTATGATTGTGTGGATTCCATCAGTATCTAAAAGACAGTTCACAAATAGAGGTAATTGTTACAATGCAGTGTGGATATAATTAATCTCACTGAATTTTATACTTACCTATCAAGTATGAGGCCCTGTGTTCAACCTCCAACACATCCAAAAAATGCTAAATCTTCCTTCTGTTACCTACCTTCAGTGGTAGGTCCTTTTCTACTGTTTTGATTATATTCCTCTGAGGATCTCTCGTGGATCTCTGATGTTTAGTTATTCTTTACAGGAAATCCATTATTTGAATATTAATTTTGAGTTTTAAAGGAAACCTCGTATATTAAAATGAGGGAAATGCCTGCAGTTCTAACTCAAGAGGCTAAAGCAGGAAGATCCTTACACAGTCAAGGATGCATAGGTAGGTCATGTCTAAATCCCCATGGTAGATGCTGAAAGTGCAGGGACAATTATTTGTAAGCAATTACAAGTGAGAGATAAGTTTCTGATCACATTATAATATGGTCATGTCAGCTTGTAGTTAATATTTACATGAACTTTAAAATTTTTCCTATTTCCTTTACTCAGTATGTCATTTTGAAACTTCGTACTTTCTCATTTGCCACATTTACAAAGAAACATAATTTTCCTTAGCATCATATTAAACATGGTTTTTGATTTTTTTTCTATATTACACCTACTATTATTTATTTTTAAAAGTTTTTTTTTTCTGCCTGTAAGGACTGGCCACTGTCTCAGAGGTTTTGCTTAGTTCTGCCAATTGAGCCACAGCTCAACTTCCAGCTTCATTCATTTGAAAAGTCTCATGCAATGCTCAGCACAACTAAGGAGGCTGAAATCTGAGGATCCTGGTTTGAAGCCAGTCTGAGCAACAAAGTCTGAGATTCTTATCTCCAATTAATCACCAAAAAACTGTGGGTAGTAGAACTATAGCCTTGAGTAAAACAGGGCAATTCAAGCTCTAGTACTGGTAATTACATGAACAAGTCTCATGGACTTTTTTCCTTGGGCTGGCTTTGCACTTCAGCCCTTAGATTTCAGTCTCCTGGGTAGTTAGGATTTACAGACACGAGCAACCAACCACTGACTTATTTTAATATTGCTGTTTTTGTTTTTCTTTTTGTTGTTCCTGGGGCTTAAGCTCTGGGCTTTGGGTGCTGTCCCTGTGCTCTTCAGCTCAAAGCAAGCACTCTACCACTGGAGCCACAGAACCACTTCCAGTTTTCTGGTGGTTTACTGGAGATAAGAGTCTCATGAACTTTCCTACTCCGGTTGACTTTGAACTATGATCTTCATATCTCAGCTTCCTGAGTAGCTAGGATTACAGGCTAGTGCCACCAGTGCCCTTCTGTTTCTTAGCTTTTTGACCCAAGGATGATGTTATACAACTTCAACCACAGCTCCACTTCTAGCTTAGTTTTGCTTATTGGACATAAACTTCTAATATATATTTCTGGGTAGAATGGCTTCAAACCATGATCCTCAAATTTCAGCTTTCTGAGGTGCTCCAATTATACACATTAACCACAAACCCATCGGTATTTGAAAATATTAATATGTTTTCCCCCTTTTGTCTTTTTAAATTTATTCTTGTTTTTAATTTTTGTATATGTGCTAGCCCTGGGGCTACAAATCAGGGCCTGGATACAATGCAAGAGCTTTCTCTTCAAGACTAGTGGCTTACCACATGAGCCAAAGTGTACCATGTGGCTATACTTGTTTTGTCTTAGTGCTTGAACTAAAGCTCTGGGTGCTGTCCTAGAAAGTGATTTTCCAGTTTGCATTCGGGTCACAGCTCAATTCCAGGTTTTCTTCAATACTTGATAGTTAATAGATGAGTCTTATGCAAAGCCCAGCACGAATTATTTGGCTAAAATCTGAGGATCATGGTTCAAACCTACTAGGGCAGAAAAGCTCATGAGACTCTTAGCTCCAATCAATCACTGAAAAGCTGAGAGTAGTAGAGCTCTATCCTCGAACAAAACAGAATAAGTTCAAGCCTCAGGATGGTACACAGATGTGAAAACAAAGCCTCATGGACTTTCTTGCATGGGCTAGCGTTGAACAATGATTCTCATATTTCAATATCTCTTCATCCTCTTTCTGAAAATTTTATTGGTTCTGTGGTTTGACCTCTGATTCTGGGGCCTATATCTTACATTTTACACTCAAGGGTGGTGCTTTACCATCTCTGCAACAGCTCAAGGCTTTGTGCTGTGTAGCTGGAGATAAGAATCTCAAGCACATTCTTTCCCAGGCTGACTTGACACTGCAATCCTCAATTGTCAGCCTCTTGTGTAGTGAGGATTACACATATGACCAGCAACATTTGGGTCATTTTAAATCTTTAATATGTGCTTGCTTCCACCTTCTTTTCTTATTATTTTTTCATTTTTGCTTGTCCGGGGAGTAGAAATTGAAGCTCAGATGCTGTCTCACGACATACATGGGACCAACCATAACATTTTGCTTTTGGGGGGAGGTTAAATGGAGAGAAGAGAATCATGTAGAGCTAGGCCAGATTCAGGAGGCTGAAAATTGAGGAGAGTCCATGACACTCTTTTCTCCAATTAACCACTACAATCTGAGAGTAGTCTATAATGGAGCAAAATAGTGCAAGTTCAAGCACCAGGACTGGCACACACACACACACACACACACACACACACACACACACACACACACACACACACACACACATATCTTATGAACACCTATACCTGAACTGAGCTTTAAACAGTATCCTTAAATTTCAGCCTGAGTATGTAGAATGAAAGATATGAGCCACCAATGATTGGCTGATTGACACCTCTGTTACTTGTTCTTTCTTCTCTTCTTCTATCCTTCTTTTCATTTATTTCATTATTTTTGTGTTTATTGGTCTTGGAGATTGAACTCATGCAAGGCCTGGCCTGATTCAGGAGGCTGAAATCTGGCCATCATTGTTTGAAAGCAGCCTGCACAGGAAAATCCATGAAACTCTTATTTCCAATCAACCAACAAAAACCTATACCCAGTATGGCACCACACACAAAACAGTCTCCTGAAATTTCATGATTAGGTTTGCCTTTACACAGGATCTTAAATTTTAGCAACTTGCATTTCTAGAATTACAGACATGAGCCGACAGTCTTAAGTTCTCTACTTCCAACCAGTTAATTTTTTATTGTGATCCTGAGGCTTGATCTGTGATCCAGGGCACTGTTTCACAGGTTTTTCTCAAGGCTGGTGCTTTATAACTACAACCACAGCTTCATTTCTGCTGTTTGTTGCTGGCTATTTGGAGACTTAGGCACTTCCCTGTCCAGGCTGGCTGTAAACAACCACCTTCCTTCAGATTTCAGGCTTGTGAGTAACTAAGATTACACATATTGAGCAAAAACTCATGCATGGCTCATTTTGAAATTTTAATTGGATTTTCTCACACCGATTTTTTTCCTAGTCCTAGCCCAGGCCTTGGGCACTGTCCCTGAACTTCTGTTACTCCAGGTGAGAATTGTACTACTTGAGCCACAGTGCCACTTCCAGTCTTTTCTATTTATGAGGTACTGAGGAAACAAAGCCAGGTATTTAAGCATGCTAGGCAAGCACTGTATCACTAAGCCACATTCCCAGCAATTCTTACAACTTTTTATTTGTATTTTTGTTTCTATGTATGCTAGTCCTGGGTCTACAAATCAGCCCAGGTGCAGCCCCAGAGGTTTTAATTGAAGACTAGCACACCAAGACATGAGCTACAGCACAACTTGTGGCTATTTTGTTTTGTTTTGTTATAAGTAGCTACTTAGATTTGATTCCAGGAATTCTCCTACCTGGGCTGGCTTTCAAATGTAATCCTCAGATTTGAGTCTCCCAAGTGGATACCATCAAAGGTGTTTGCCACCTATGCTTAGCTCATTTTAAACTCTGAAATTGGCTCTTTCTTCTCCTATATTCTCTACATTTATTTATTTTATTCTTTGTGTGTGTGGGTCCTGAAGTTAATATCAAGGTCTGGGTGCTGTCCCATAAATTATTTTCTCATTTCTGCCATTGGAGCTACAGCTCAATCACCAGGTTATATTTTTCTTCCTTTTGATGGTTAATTGGAGATAAGACTCTCATGTAAAGCCCAGAAAGACATAGAAGGCTGAAACCTGAGGATTGAATTTGAAGCCATCCTGGGCAGGAAAGTCCATGAGACTCTTTTCATCAACTACCAAGATGCTGGGAGTGGTAGAGCTCCTACATGAATTCAAGCCACAGGTTGGCACACAAAGAAAAAAAGCCCCATGAACTTTCCTGATTGGGCTGGCCTTTAAGTGGTATCTTCAGACTTCAGCCTCTTGAATAGCTAAAATGATAAGCAGGAACCATCAGACCCAAGCTTATATTTAAATCTCAAATGGTCATTTCTGCTCTTCTTTCAGTTTTGTTTTTGGCCAACTTTGGGCTGAATTATATACCTGGGTACTGTTTCCCAGGTTTTTCATGGAATTTCAGTAATTTACAACTACTATCACACCTTCATTTCCAGCTTTTGCTGGGTAGTTGGAGAAAAGAATTTCAGCATGTTCCTCCCCAGGCTGGCTTTGAGCTGTGATCCTCATTTTTCAACTTTCTGAGTAGCTAGGAATACACAAATAAACCAACAACCGTGGCTCATTTTGAAATTATTTTCACTTTCTCCCATCTTTTATAATTTGTACTCTTTTTTTCTTTCTTTTTGTAGGTGTCTATGCTAGGGCTTCAGCACCAGGGCATGTGTGTTGTCCCAGAGCTTTCTGTTTAAGACTAGCATTCTACCACATGTGCCAGAACACAGCCCGTGGCATATTTTTGGTGGCAAATGAGACATAAGAGTATCATGGATTCTTCTACCTGGGCTGATCTTCAACTGTCCTAAGATTTCATCCTCCTGAGTAGCTGATAGAACATCAGTGAGCTACCAATGCTTGATTTATTTAAACCTCTGTCATTTGATCTTCCTTCTGCACTTCTACCCTCCTATTGTTTAATTATTCTGTGATTGTCCCGGGGCTTGAATTCATGACCTGGTTGCTATCCCAGAATGTGATTGCCCAATTCTGCCACTTGAGCCATAACTCAATTCCAAGGTTTTTTTCTTTTCTTTTTGACAATTAATTGGACATAATAGTCTGAGTCAAAGCCTATCATGAATCAAGCCAGCCTTGGAAAGAAAGTCCATGAGATTATGACCTCCAATTAACCACTGAAAAGCTGGGAGTGGTAGAGCTCTAGCCTTGACCAAACCAGCACAAGTTCAAGGATGGCACATACAAGCCACAGGATGGCACAGAGATGCACACACACAGAGAAAATCTTATGGATTTTCTTACTTGTGTTAGCTTTGTACTGTGATCCTCAGATTTCAGTCTCTCTTTTTCCACTCTCCTTTTTATTTATTGTGTTTTATTTGTAAATTTTAGTGGTCCTGCAACTTGACCTCTGGCACTGGAGACTGTTTCTGAGCTTTTTAACTAAAGGCTGCTGCTTTACCACCTTGAGTCCAGCTCAGGGCTTTGTGCTAGATAGCTGGAATAAGCATCTCAAGCATGTTCATGCCCAGGCTGACTTGATACCACAATCCTCAGAGGACCAACAAACCTTGTGTCATTTAAAAATTTTAATATTTTCTTGCCTCTACCTGCTTTGCTTTATTCTTTTTTTTTGCATGTGTGTGCTGTTCCTGGTCTACAAATTGGGTTCTTATTCTGTCCCAGAAGTTTTTATTCAATGCTATCCTCTATTACATGAGTCACACCATAATTTTTGGCCCTTTTTTGGGAGGTGATTAATTACACACAATAGTTTCATGGACTCTCCTGCCTGGGCTGGCCTGAACCATCATCCTCAGAGGTCAGCCTCTTGAATAGCTAATAGAACATGTATGAACCACCAATGCTTGACTCATTTAAGCCTTTGTCACTCGCTCTTCCTTGGTTACTTCTACTCTTCTTTTTTCTTCTGTGCATGTCCTGGTGCTTGAATTCAGGATCTAGGTGCCGTCCCAGAAAATATTTCCCCAGTTCTGCAACTTAAGCCATAGCTCAACTTCCAGCTAAATCAGGTGGCTAAAATCTGAGGCCCATGTTTCAAAGCCAGCATGGGCAGGAAAGTCCATGACACTTTCATCTCCAAGTCAACACCCAAAATCTGGGAATGCTAGGGCATTAGGCAAAGGATTGTACAGAAACACACACATCACACATACAAACACACAAACACACACACACACACACACACACACACACACACACAAATATACACACCTATACACAAGCTTGCCGGGACTTTGCTTCTTGGCTGACCTTGAAACTTGATCCTCAGATTTCTGCCTCTTGAGAAGGAGTACAGCCATTATCACCAAGCACCAGGCTTATGTTTAAATATACAGTTGCCCTTTCTTCTCCTACAAATTTTTTAGCACTAGAAATTGATCTCTGGGACAACATACAGGTTAATTTTTAGCTTTTTCACCAAATACAATGCTTTACAACTACAATCATATCTACACTGGGTAGTTGGGAATGAGTTTCATGTACTTTTTTGGCCAGTCTTTCTTTGAACCTTGAATATCTAGGAATAAACATACGAACCAAAATGCATGCTCCTCTTGAAACTTTACATTTCTCTTTACCCATCATTTTTAGTTTGTGCTTTTTTGTTTTTTTGAAATGTGTGTATAGGATTTCAACTTAGGGATTAGATGCTGTTCCAAGCTTTCTGTTTTAAACTACCACTCAACTGCACGAGCCAAAGTACAAATTGTAGCTTATTTTTGGTGCAAATTAGATCTATGTGTCTCATGAACTCTCCTACGTGGGCTGGTCATGAAGCGTGATCCTTAGATTTCATGCTCCTGAGTACCTCTTATACCATGTGTGAGCAAACAATTTTAGATTCATTTCAACCACTGTCACTGACTTTTTTTTTTGTACTTGTATCCTCCTTTTCTTTTATTTCTTCTCTGCTTGTCCTGCAGCTAGAACTCAGGGTCTGGGTGCTTTTTCCCAGTTCTGCCAGTTGAACTACAAGTAAATTCCAGGTTTTTATTTTTTTGTTTTTGCTTTTCATTAGAAATGAGTATCATGTAGAGCCAGACCAGATTCATGAGGCTACAAACAGGAGCAAAGTTTATACCAGTCTGGGCAGGAAAGTCCCTGATATCTCCAATTATAACCACTTAAAAGCTGAGATTAGTAGAGCCTTGAAAAAAAAAAGTACAAGTTCAAGCAGCAGGACTCACACACACACACACACACACACACACACACACATACACACACACACACACACACACACACACACACACACACACACACACGTCTTATGAACTTTCCTAGTTCGTTGGGCCTTTAAATATTATCCTCAGATTTTAGCTTCCTGAGTAACTAGAATTACAGTTATGAGCCACCAATGATTGGTTGATTGGCTAATTGAAGCCACGGTTATTGGTTCTTCTCTTCTTCTACCCTTCTTTACCTTTATTCATTTCATTGTTTTGTGTGTGCTGGTATTGGAGCTAGAACTCATGCAAGGACTGTCCTGTTTCAGAAGGCTGAAGTCTGATCATCATGGTTCTAAGCCATCCTGAGATGGAAAGTCTAAGAGCCTTACCTCCAATTAAGTGCCAAAAACCTGGGCATAGTACAGTTCTAGCACCAGGATGGCCCAGAAAAAACTGTTTGCTAGACTTTCCTGCTGGGGTTGGCCTTTGCACTGGATCCCCATATTTCAGCCTCCTGAGGTTCTAGAATTACAGGCATGGGTCACCAGCCCCAGATTCTCTGCTTATTACCATTTTTTGTAATCCTGAGACTGGATCTCTGAGCCACGGCACTGTTTCATAGCTGTCTCACTCAAGGCTGGTGCTTTACAACTCCAATCACAGCTTCACTTCTGTTTTTTCTGTTTTTTTTTGCTGGTGATTTGATGATGAGACACCATAACCCTCAAATTTCATCTATCTTAGAATGTAGGATTACACACATGAAACAAAATCTCATGGCTCATTTTGAAAATTTAATTGGATTTTTCCAATATATCTTTAATTTCTATTTTTTATTTCCATAGGTATGCTCAGCTTGGGGCTATAAATCAGAGCCTAGGTATTGTCCCAGTAATTTTTTCTCGTCTATCTTATTTTATTTTCTTCTTTTTATTTTGAAAATACGGTACGGAGGGCTTACAATTAATTACATAAGCAAGGTAATGAGTATATTCTTATCAAGCATTTTTGCCTCCTTTGTTTGCTCTTGCCATCCCTTTCCATCTCTCCACCCCACCGCTGTCCCCCTGACACCCTGCACCAAAGTGGTAAAAATTTTTTCAACATAATATCTTATTCATCTCATTGATTGTTGCAATGGGTTCAGCTGTATCCTTATTTTTATATTTATTTATTTATTGCCAGTTGTGGGGCCTGAACTCTGGGCCTGGGAACTTTCCTTCAGCTCTTCAGCTTGAGGCTAAAGCCGTACCACTTGTGCTACAGTGCCACTTCCGGCTTTTCATGCTTATGTGGTGCTATGGAATTAAACCCAGGCCTCGTGCATGCAAGACAAGCACTCTCCCACTCAGTCACCTTCCCAGCCCCATCCAAGTACATTTTTAATACTAGCCCTCTAATGTGTAAGCCACAGCACAATTTGGAGCGTTTTAAATAAAACTGTAGTTGGCTAATTAAAGTTGAGTCCATGGGCTCCCCTGCCTTGGCTGGCCTTGAACACTGATCCTCAGATGTGAGACGCTTGTGTAAGTACAATAACAAGTGTAAGCTACCTCAGTTTTGTTCATTTTCAACTCTGAAATTGGCTCTCCCTTTTCTTCTTATACCTTTGTTTTCATTTATTTATTTTATTCTTGTGTGTGCTGGTTCTGGAGTTTGATCTCAAGGTGTGGGTGCTGTCCCAGAAATCATTGTCTCATTTCTGCCATTAGAGCCACAGCTCAACCTCCAGGATTTTTTCTCTACTTTTTGGTGGTTCATTGGAAATAAGAGTCTCATGCAAAGCACAGAATGTATCAGGAAGCTGAAATCTGTGGATCACAGTTTGAAGCCAGCCTACACAGAAAATTCCATGAGACTCTTTACCTCCAATTAGCTGATAGTGATTCCACCAATAAGCTGAGATTGATAGAACTCCAGCCTTGAGTAAAGTAAAACAAATTCAATCCTCATGACTGGCTCACACAAAAATGGCCAATGGACTATCCTTCTTGGGCTTGCCTTTAAAAGGTATTTTCTGACTTTAGCCTCCTATGTAGTTAATACAACATGTGTTAGCCACCAGTGATTGATTAATTTAAAACTCTGTCATTGTCTATTCCTTCTCTTCTTCTACACTTCTTTATATCTTTTGTGCTGGTACTGAGGCTTGAACTTGGGGCCTTGGTGTTCATCTTTTTATGTCCTTTTTATAACTTGTTTCAGTTCTGTTGTTCTAATGTTTCATTTGTTTATGTTCCTTTATATATCTCATATAAGTAAATTTTTATATCTCACAAAAATAACTTTATCTTTGTACTGGTGGCTCATACCTGTAATCTGACTCAGGAGGCTGACAGCAAGGATCACAGTTTGAAGCCAGCACAGGCAGAAAAGTCTAGGAAGTTCTTATTTCCACTACATTACTAAATATAGTAGAAGTAGAGGTATGAATCAACTAGTAAATTGCTTGCATTGAGCAAAAGAACTCAGAGCTCTGGCTTCAAGTTACATCCCCTGGACTGGCACAAAAAGAAAACTTTCATTAGCTTATATTAACCACAAGACCACAGCTGGATGAGCTTTCCTAACTGAATTCTGAGATTACATGAGCAGAGCAGGTTCATCTCCTCACAAGGCTACTAAGCACAAAGGACCAGGCACTGTTGTAGGCAACTGGAGAAACAGATGAGAATACAGCTGCAAATGGCCTACTCCATGCAAATTTCATGCTGAAGGAGAAAACCAGAAATCACAATGATGATGTCAATGAATCAGAAGGATGGTGATGTGGGGAGACAGCTTCACATTGAGGATGGGAGGAAGAGACATATGATCTAACAGTAGGGAACATCCATGCAATTACTGCTTTTCCACTCTGTCTCCAATCTCAATCCCAGATCTCATTCTTCTGAGTAGCAAATTATAGGTATGAGGCACCTGCAGTCAGCTCTTTGATATAAATATCTATAATCAAAGTTTTCTAAGTTTCTTGGAAGATTTTTGAAAGGAAGGTTCAAAATTAAATATATTGTGTGTCCTAAACATTCTTTTCATTATCTTCTAATTATTTGAATATGAGCTGTCTTCCTCATTTTTGGGAAAAATCAAGACAGTTGTTTTCATTGTTCAAATCCTGGGGAGGGAAGGAAAATCACAGCTTCTTTGCCAAAGTAGAAATTAATAGTCATTTGAACTTACCAGTTTTGCCAAATGTCTTGTCCTTGATGGGTTTTTCATCTTCAACAATGTTAGATGAATGAAATTATAAATGGGAGAAAAGCAACCACGTAGTAGCAAGTTTATCAAAATGATATATATAAGCTGTTCACTTTCTACCCAATGAAATGCCACAAACATTAAAAAAAAGTTGAATAAAAACTTGGAGCTTCTTCCTCTTTAAACACATTTGGATTTTTGTTTTGTTTTGTTTTGTTTTTTGTTGGTTGTGGGGATTGAACTCTGGGCCTGAGGGCAGTCCCTCAGCTATTCAGCACAAGGAAACACTCTACACTTGAGCCACAGCACTACTTCTATTGTTCTGATGGCTATTTAGAGATAAGCCTCACGGAGTTTGCTGCCCAGGCTGACTTTGAACTGCAGTCCTCAGATCTCAGCCTCCTGAGTAGCTAGAAATAGAGACATGAGCCACCAGCACCTGGCCAAAGTTGTATGTTTTTTCAGTTTTGCTAGCTTGAATGATTATCAAGGAAAAAATAAAATTGTTAGTGTGTGGTAAAAATTGCAATAGTTTTATCATGCAGGATAGTGAATATTTAACATTACATATTTGAGAAATTGTAGCTTATTAGCTTTTACTGTTTTAAAATAATAAAATATATTAAATTTTTTGTAGACACTGAAGTCTGAGTTCAGAACTTATACTTGTTGGCAGGCACTCTCCTATGTGAGCCACATCCTTCTGTTCATTTTTTAATCCATCATTAAATAATTTGAAGCTCACAAATTTTCTTTTATTAAGATTAAGTAAAATAAGCCTAAACTCTTGCCTTTTGAGTAACAGAAGAAATCTTAATATCTAGAATGTATAGACTAAAAAATGAAATACCCTACGAACAAATAATCTTATCAATAAATAGGCAAGTGAATTCACTAGATCGTTCCCCAAAACAGATAGGTGTCTATGTAATACATTTTACTAATCAAGGAAATGCAAATCAAATCTATGTTGAAGTTCCATGTCTGCATAATCAGAATGCTTATTAAAAAAGAAAACAGAAATACTTGCAAGGACGTAGGGAAAGATACCCTACACAATGTTGGCAATTAAGTGAATCAGTGCTGGCCCAACAGAAACCAGTGTGGAAGTTCCACCCAAGGAATCCTACATATATACCTGAAGAAATGTAAGTCAGCCTTATAGTAGAGCTATCTGCACATACATTTTTGATTTCATGATTCAAAATAATCACATTCCAGAATTGGCCTCCATAGGCAGAAAAGTATGCAAAACTCTTATCTCCAAATAACAATTAAAAAATCTGGAAGTAGAACTGTGGACCAAGTGGCAGAGTACCAGCCTTGATGGAAAAAATCCAATCAAGAGATTAAGGCCTTAGGTTCAAGCCTCAGAAATGGCAAACACACGCACACACGCACCCGCACATGCACGCGTGCGCGCGCGCGCGCACACACACACACACACACACACACACACACACACACAAACAATGCTTCCTCTATTTTTAAACAAGTTTCTAAATACCCTAAGATTCATATACCTATGACAGAGCTAAATATAATGGGAAAGCGCTATTAATAATGATAAACTTCTACTGATGAACCCAGGTCTTTTTTCTTGTTTTGTTTTGTTTTTGTGGTCATCAGACTTGAAGTCACAGCCTGAGTGCTGTACCTGAGCGTTTTTGCTCAAGTTTGGTGCTCTACCACTTATCTACTGTGCCACTTCTGGGTTTGTGGTAGTTCGTTAAAGATAGTCTCAAGGTCTCTGTCCTCCACACACTGATTGCTATTTGCAATTCTTATATTTCACCTTCCTGAATTGGTAGAATTAGATAAATGTTGGGCTAGAACCTGAATATTTTCACCACTGCTTATTGGAAGAGTTCAATTCTTTTTACTCCAGAACACTTGCCAAGCACAGTTCTCTCTGTACGGCAATCAAGTAAATATAGAGGCACCAGTAGCTCACACCTGTAAATCCTAACTACTGAGATTCGAGGCCAGTGTTCAAAGCCAGCCCAGACAGGAGAATCTGGGAGACATTTATCCCCAATTAGCCACAAGAAATGACATATGTTGAGCTGTGGCTCAAGCAGTAGAGCTCTACCTTTATCAAATAACTCAGCAATAAATATCAGACCCTGAGTTCAAGGCTCAAGACCAGTGCATATTCACACAAACACAATTTTATAACATAGTTCTAAAACCTAGCAAGGTGCCATCCTAATCCCTTAATGTCATGCTTTGCTATGAGAATTAGAAAAGTCTAGCCTCTGGCCTGGGTTGCAGTCCATGCTGGTAAACAACATCTAGAGAGAGTAATTAGCTCAGAGCCCATGGGACTGGCCCAGACCAGAAGAAGGAGTGAGGTGGTGCAGACACATGGCCCCTACTCCCCAACTCACCCAGACCGAAAGCAGCAGTGAGGTGACAGGCACGCAATTCCCACACACCTAGACCTGAAGCAGGATTGAGGAAATGTAGGCACATGGTTCCCACTCACACAGACCAGAAGCGCGATTGAGGTGAGAAGGGCACTGGCCCGACTTATCCAGCCAGGAAGCAGTAATGATGTGGTGCAGGCACATGGCCCCTACCCACCCAGACCAGAATCAGCGGTGAGGTGACACACGCACCACAGCCCCTACTCCCCTACTCATGCAGACAAGAAGCAAGAGTGATGTCACACAGACACTGGGCCCTCACTCCCCCAGACTGGAAACAGGAGAGAGGTAACACAGGCACAAAGACCCCCATCACCTAGACTGGAAGCAGGAGTGAGGTGACCTGGGCATGAAGCCCCCACTCACCCAGAACAGAAGCAGGAGTGAGTTAGTACAGGCACATGGCCCCTACCCACCAAGACTGGAAGCAGTAGTGTAGTGACACAGGTAGGCGGTTCCGACTAATCCAGCCAGGATGCAGAAGTGAGGTGACGGTCTCATGCCACACCAGCGGTGCCTAGAATTCTATGGTGGCCCCATTTTCTCCCATCCTTTGTGAAGGGCTGCTGGGTTCCATGATGCACTCCGGAGGTCAAGGGGCTAGAGCCAAGGATGCTGCTGCCATCCCCCAACTGGTACTGCACCTGCTGCAGCGATGGTAGCAAACAATAGGTTCTAATTCACAGAATATATACTATGAACTATTAGTGTCTTCAGGTACTGTGCGCCAATTGCTAGTCAATTAATTTTATAGTTGCCAATGTCTAAGCATTCACTGACTTGTAAATACACTGGAATGGAAATCCTAATATCACTGATGTCTTTTAATTTCTAGGAATGATGATTTTGAACTGGCGCTTTCTGAAAAGAAGGTGAGGGAACATGGACCCAACTATTCAAGAGTGCCTCAGGGTGACACTATATTGTCCCAAGAATGAGTTGACACAGTTGGTATCCAGTTATTTTTGATAAGTCTTTTGGGTCATACGTTCTCTTTGGCCTTGAAGAGTCTTAGGCTTCTCTTTGTAGACACAGAAGATGAGAAAGTAATTGCCAAGGCTTATATAGTCAGGAGCTATTTACTTTCTGCTCTTCTGAGGTGGCATCTCACTACATAGCCAGGACAGCCTTGTACTTAATATGCTTCTGATTCAGCATGGCAAGTGATGGAATTACAGGTTTATCATACCATGCCCAGCTATCTCTTATGGCCCATTTGAAATAGAAAAACCATGACCTGTGTTCTGTATCTACTAACAAACTTGTGCAAAGATCAAATAACATACAACCCGTAGTTAAGAATATAGACTCAGGGAGGAGTTCCAGGAAGATGGTGGAGGAGAAGCTGGAGGCTAAAAAAGCATTCACATAGCAGTTTTAGAGTTCCAGTGAACAGTCCTAAGCCAGAAAATCACACCAAGTGTGCTATCACAGGACAGATAGGCCAGAGAGGGAAAATCCAGGCAAGGAGACAGATCTGAGCATATGCCGTCAGCCACCACTGCAGCAGCAGTGGTGGCAGTGGCGTCTGTACCCGCCATACCTGAAACACAGAGAGTCTGGGACAAAGGAGCCAGTCGCGGTGGTGAGTGGATTCTACTCAACACCAGCAAGAACCGACAGGAACAGACATCTTCATCCTGCAGTTCCCAGGTCAGAGACGACCCAGGAACCATGACTCGGGCGTGAGTAGAAGCCTAACGTCCTCACCCCTTCTCAGGGAACAGAGGAGGGATGCCACAACCCCCCCAGTACCGGAGATCTTCATCTTGGATACTGACAAAGCTCGGCGGAGCTGCTAGCTCTAACTGAGGCCTTGGAAGAAAACTAGAGTCATTTAGCAGGTCACAAGAACCTAATGTGACCTGCTAGACTCAGCTCCACCCAGGGAAAAGTCACCCAGCTCGGGGGCCAGCCCCAGGAGTGGCTTTCTTCACTGGGTAATCAGAACCAGAGGCTACCCCTCCCTTTAGCAGCCTTGACAATCCATTGAAATTCTGTAAACATATACCCTGAGAGCTCCAGGCTGGGCTCTGTGAGTTTCTCACAAACTAGCCCCCAGGAAAAGCTACTGTTTGCTGAAAGGCCTCAACTCTACCCAGAACCTAGCCTCAACACAGCACCTCCAAACTTGAGGAAAAAGCCATCTCTTTATTTATTGATACTCAAAGCAGATCTCCCTCCCATTGAAATAACCTAGGAGTAGGATCACAAAATCCTGGGTAAATCAAAGAATTTTTCTGCGTGTTCAAACAAACTGACTCAAGAAACCAACCAAGCCACAGGAAAATCAAATACCACAAGCTGACCAGAGACTCCAACAAGAGGCTGGCTATGGATTAAAGGGAGATACAGGATTTCCCCCACCCCTCGCAAAAAAATCAAAGAACTTTTTTTTTCTTGTTTTTTTGTACCTTTTATAAAATTTTTTTCAAAACTTTTTTTAAATTTTTAATTTTTTGAAAAACATTGTTTTCTAGTAACTTTTTTTTCCTCTTATAATTTTTATTTTAGGGGTATTTGTGTGTGTACGTTTGTTTTTTTTCTTTAAATTTTTTTTTTGTTTACCTCTACTGAACTTCTGATCTTTTTTTCTTTCTTTCTTATCCTTTTCACCTTTTCTTCTCTTTCTTTCTTCTTTATGTGACTTAATTGTTGTTCTGCATATCCTCAGATAAACCAGTAGTTGATTATTAGACCTTATCCCCCATTGTGTACACACTTAATCTACAAATTTATTACTCAATTCGAAACATCTTAGACTTAAATTCTTTAATAGCAGTACTACCTCTTTATACCTATATAATATTTTAAGTATTTTTATTTTTAAGTTTTTCACATCTCCTTTATATCCCTCCCCTTCTCTCATTATATTCATATTCTTCATTGAATATTTTGTTTTCCTATATGCATAATATTTTTAATTTTAACTTTTGTTTTTTTTTCTGGTCTCTATTTTTTCCCTTTCTCTTTATTCTTTTTTCTCTCTCTCTCTACTGTCATCCTATCCAAACTATTTCCTTCTTTGAGATTAGGACTTAGTTAACTCTCCCTGTGCCTTCCCACATCATTCTATTCCTATTTTTTACCCACATCTCTCCCTAACCCTAATAATTTCTGGTTTACCAAATTCTTTGTTGTTTGTAGCACATTAATATATCGTTGTTTGATGTTGAATAGATGTATCTGTTGAACTAGATTGTATCTGCAGAATATTGACTGTGCAAATACAGACTCTGGTTGATGTTTGCCTTAAGGTAGTGTTCTTTCACAAAACGTGATATTTTCATCCCAAATGGGCAGAGTAAGCCGGAAAAACACAAGAAAAATGGCAAGTCCTTGTATCTCAATTCCCACTCATGATAATCACGGAACAGAACAGATAATGAATAATCCAGAGGAGAATTCCCAAATAGCTCTACAAACACTGCTGGCAAACATGATAAATGAAAAGATCTTAAACATACAAAGGAATATGTATGAGCGTGATAGGGAGAGAGAGGAGGCAAAAAAAAAAGGTCAGTGCAGGAAAAGATTGAAATCCTACAAAGGACTCTGTATGAGCGTGATAGGGAGAGAGAGGAGGCAATCCAAAGGTATATACAGGAATATCATGAGCGTGAGGAAACTACTCAAAAACTGATACAGGATTTTTGGAACAGTTTGAGAATACTCAAAGAGAAAAGGCAGGAATAGCATGAGCAGGCTGAAAACACTCAAGGAGAACTACAGGAATGGCATGAGCGTGAGGAAGCTAAGCAAAGAGTAATACAGGAACTGAGAGAACAGGATGAGAATACACAAAGATCACTAAAGGCATTCATGTAATCCATTAACAAATAGCTGAAGGAAGTCAGGGAGATCAAAAAGGGAATGCTGAATGGAAACCAACAGAAGGAATGGGAGTCCAAGGAAACAAAAACCAATCAACTAAGAGATTTGAGAATAAACACAACACCAAATTAAGGAAGGAAAGAATTTCATACAAGATCTAAAACAAAGGTTCAACAAAGAATTTGAAGCCATCAAAGCTGACAATTAGAAGGAAAAGAAATAAAAAAAGAAAGTTGAAACTCTTGACAGCAGGTTAGACCATGCAGAAGATCGAATCTTGGAATTGAATACAGCCTAATATTACAGAGAAAGAACATACAACCATCCAAGACAAGTCCAAGAAATATGATAGATCTATTCAACACTTGGAAGACACCATCAGAAGGCCTAATGTGAGGATAATGTTTGTAGAGGAGCTCCTATAAACAGAAGTTAATGGTCTAAGATATTTGTTTAACAGGATCCTAGCAGAGAACATCCCAAAAATGCAAAAAGATAGGCCTAACCAGATACAAGATGCCTTTAGAACTCCAAATAGACCAGACCAGAATAGGACATCCCACCATCACATTATAATCCACACAGGAGCAATTCAGAGGAAGGAAAAGATCATTAAAGCTGTCAAGGAGAAAAGATCAATTGCCTATATAGGGAAAACAATTGGAATCACCACAGATTTCTCAGCATAGACAAAGCAAGAAGAGCCTGGAATGATGTATGCCATGCCCTAAAAACAAACAACTATCAACCAAGAATACTGTACCCACCTAATCTCTCCTTTATAACTGAAGCTCAAATAAAAACCTTCCATAGCAAGGAAAAATTGAAACAATGTATCTCCACCAAACCAACCCTCCAAAGATTCTTAAAGACGTCCTACACATAGAAAACCAACAAGACCACAATAAAGGCCAAGAAACTGCACCCAAACTGAGAATCAAAGAACCATAGGAAGAACCTAGTTTTCACAGCCCTGAAGAAGGTGGATAAGATGGCAGTAACTCCCAAATACCTCTCAGTCCTTTCTCTCAACATTAACGGACTTAACTCTCCAATTAAGCGACATAGACTGTCTAGTTGGATTAAAAAAGAAGATCCTTCTGTCTTCTGCCTTCAGGACTCACATCTTGCCCATAAAAACAAACACATTTACAATGTTAAAGGCTGGAACAAACTCTACCAAGCAAACGGCCCGCATAAACAGGCGGGAGATGCAATCCTAATATCAGATAAAATAGACTTCAAATTAAAATACGTGAGAAGAGATAAAGAAGGTCGATACATACTAATTAAGGGATCTCTCCTTCAGGAGGATATTACAATTCTAAATATCTATTCGCTAAACAATGGAGCACCCAAATTTATCAAAGAAACTCTACTTTCCCTCAAATCCCATATAAATCCAAGACAGTAATTGTAGGGGATTTTAACACACCACTCTCACCACTAGATTAATCAACTAGATTGATCAATCAGAGCATTTTTCTGTCTGCTCAAACAAACTGACTTGACAAACCACTCAAGCCACAGGAAAAGCAAAAAGCACAAGTAGATCAAAGACTAAACCAAAAGACTGGTCATGGACACAGGGGAGATACAGGACCTTCCCACTACCCCCCCCCCAAAAAAAAATCAAAAACTCTTTTTGTACCTTTTTTAATTTTTTAATTTTTAAATTTTTTTTCTATGAATCTTTATTTCCCCCTCTAATTTTTATTTTAGGTGTATGTGTGTGTGTGTACTTTTTTTTTACCTCTTTTGAACATTTGGTCCTTTTTAGTCTTTTCAATTTTGTTCCTTCTTCTTTTTTTTGTGCGAACTAATTGCTGTTCTGCTCATCCCCAGATATATAACCATCGCTGATTATTAGACCATTTCTCCCATTGTGTACATACTTAATATATAAATTTATTACTCAATTCACAACCTCTTAGGCTTAAAATTTTAACAGCAGTATTATATCTTTATAGCTATATAATTTTCAAGTAAATAATTTTAAGAATTTTTATTTTTAGTTTTTCATATCTCCTTTCTATCCCTCCATTCCTCTCATTCTAACCTTTGCTTCTCTCAATATAAGTTCTTTTAACTTAAATAATTATTGTATTTCACTTTTTAAATTTAAATTTTTGTTTGTCCATTTTTTTCCTTTTTTAAAAAAAATCTCTCTCCTATCATTCTGTCCAATCCATTTCCCTCTCTGAGATTAGGACTTGGTAAAATTCACTCTCTTTTTACCTTTCCACATCCCTCTAATACTATTTTTTCACATATTCTCCCTAAAACTAATAATTTCTGGTTTGCCAAATTCTTCTTTGCTGTTCTTATCTACTTAATTCATAGTTGTTTGATGTTGAATAGATTGTGTCTGTTGAACTAGAATGTATTTGCAGCCATGTTGACTGTGCAACTACAGGACTTTGGTTGATGCTTGCCTTAAAATAATGTTCTAGCACAAAATTGGTGTTACTTTCATACCAAGTGGGCAGAACAAGCTGGAAAAACACAAGAAAATGGCAATTCAATGTATCTTTACACCCTCTTATGACAATCAGGTGAGAATAGTGAATGTATAATACAGAGGAGGTTTCAAAGAAAGTTTTATGAACAATACTGGTAAACATGGTGAATTAAAAGACTGAAATCCTGAAAAGGACTCAGTTTGAGCGTGATAGGGAGAGAGAGAAGGGAAACCCATGATTAATACCGGAATCTCGACAGTGTGAGGAGGTTACTAAAAGATTGGTACAGGAATTGTATGAGCAGGTTGAGAAGAGAAAAAGAGCAATAAAGGAATTGTGTGATCAGGCTGAGAACAGTCAAAGAGAAAAACACTAGATTTAACAAATATCTACAGAATATTTCGCCAAACAGCACCAGAATACATGTTTTTCTCAGCAGCACATGGAACATTTTCAAAAATAGGTCACATTTTAGGTCACAAAGCAAACGTCAAAATTCAGAAACATTGAAGATATACCTTGCATTCTTTCAGACCACAAGGGAATAAAATTAGAACTCAACATGAAAAGCCACCAAAGAAAGTCCTGTAGCATATGGAGGCTGAACAACACACTGTTGAATCACCAGTTGTTCATGGAAGAGATTAGAAAGGAAATTTAAATGTTCATGGTAATCAAAACAAATTAACACACAAATTACCACCCCCTCTGGAACACAGCAATGGCAGTGCTCAGATGCAAGTTTACAGCGCTGATTTTCTAAATCAACAAATTGGAGACATCTGAAATCAACAACTTAATGAGACATCAGAACCTCCTTGAAAAAGATCAGCAATATAAACCTCAATCCAGAAGACGGAAAGAATTAATTTAAATAATAATTACAAGAATTATACTCCAAATAAACCAGAAAAAGAATAAAAAAGAGTTGATTCTTTGAAAAAATTAATATGATTTACAGACCCTTAGCAAATCTTATCAGGAAAAGAAGAAAACACACCCAAATAAATAAACTCAGAGATGAGAATGGGAACATTACCACAGAAACACCAATATTCAGAACATTATAAAGGAATATATTTCAAACCTTTATGAAATAAGTTTGAGAACATGGCACAAATATTGAAATGCCAAAACTAAACCAAGATGAGGTAAACCATCTTAAGAGAACCATATCAAGCATTGAAATAGAAACAAAAATATTAGACCTCCCATTTAAGAAAAGCCCAGGACCAGATGAACTTACAGCAGAATTCTACACGGCCATGAAAGCAGAGCTCACACTAATATTCCTCCAAATCTTCAATAAAATTGAAAGCCAAAGTTCACTACCGAACACATTCTATGAAGCCATCATAACCTACATCCCCAAACCAGGCAGGGACTCATCAAAGAAAGAGGAGTATAGACCCATTTCTTTGATGAACATTGATGCAAAAATTCTCAACAAAATTTTTGACAATCAACTTCAACCATTAATCCAAAAAATCACACACCATGATCAAACAGGATTGATTTCAGGGATGCAAACCATGTTCAATATATGCAAATCAATATAAAGCTTCACATCAACAAAGAAAGGATAAGAGGCACATGGTTATCTCAATAGATGCAGAAAATAGCATTCGACAAGATCCAACACCCCTTTATGATGAGGGTTCTGGAAAACAGGAATATAAGGAACATTCCTCAAAACAATAAAGGCAGTATATGACAAATCTACAGCCAGCATTATTCTTTCTTTTAATTTGTATTTTTTATTGTGAAAATACTGTACAGAGGGGTTACAATTACATGGGCAAGATAGTGAGTACATTTCTTATCAAGCATTGTAGCTTTCTACTTTGCTTACCCTTCCCATCTCTTCCCATCCTCCCTCCCTGCCCATCTAATCCTCCACCCCCCAAGTTGTAAAGTTAGTTTTCGACATGACAACTTGTACTTCTCATTATTGCAAAAGGTCCACCTATATCCTTATTTAAACGACTTGTTTTCCCCTTCCCCTCCACAAATTATACCGTCATCAAATACAGTGAAAGCAGGGGTTATACTGTGGGGGAGGGACATACAAAGCAAAAAAGAAATAATCTTATAATTGCGTTAGAAACAAATGCATGAAAGGAAAAAAATATTTAAAATACATATCTTAGGGTTCATTTTCCTAGCATCCCATTATCTGGCCTATTCTGCTTGACTCAGACATATACTAGATATTGAAAATAACGGAAATCATGGGACCTATGTTTCTTTGGGCTTGGCTTACTTCACTTAATATAATTTGTTCCAAGTCTTTCCATATCCTAAAAATGGGGCAATGTCATTCTTTCTGATGGAGGCATAGAATTCCTTTGTGTATATATACCACATTTTCTTGATCCATTCATCTACTGAGGGGCATCTGGGTTGGTTTCATAGCTTAGCTATAGTAAATAATGCTGCAATGAACATACTTGTGCTGGTAGCTTTAGTGTGGTCTTGTTTGTAAACATTTGGGTAAATGCCCAAAAGTGGGACTGCTGGATCATAGGGGAACCCTATGTGGAGTTTTTGAGGAAACTCCATACTAGTTTCCAAAGTGTTTGAACAAGTTTACACTCCCACCAACAACGAAGTAAGGTTTCCTACTGTCCACATCACTTCCAGCATCTGTTGTTATTAGAGTTCTAGATTTTTGCCATTCTAACTGGGGTGAGGTAGTATCTCAATGTTATTTTGATTTGCATTTCTTTTATGACTAGGGAGGTTGAGCATTTCTTCATGTGTATATTGGCCATTCTTCATTCTTCATCAGAGAAGTTTCTCTTTAAGTCATTAGCCGACTTATTTATTGGGCAGTTGTTTATTTGAGCATTTGTTGTTGGGGGATTTAATTTTTTGAGTTCCAAATATATTTTAGATATGAGACCCTTGTCCATTGTATGGCTATTGAAGATCTAAACAACTGCATAAATCAACTAGATTTAACAGTCATCTACTGAATATTCACCCAGCAGCAGAATCCACATTTTTTCTCAGCAGCACATGGAACATTTTACAAAATAGACCCAGTTGTAAGCCACAAAGCCAACTTGTCCAAATTCAGAAACATTGAAGCTATACCTTGCATTCTTTCTGACCACAAGGGAATAAAATTAGATCTCAACTCCAAAAGCCACCAAAAAATGTCTGGTAACCCATGGAGGCTGAAAACACACTGCTGAATCACAAGTGGGTCCAGGAAGAGATTAGAAAGGAAATTCAAAAGTTCATGCTGTTCAACAAAAATGAGTTCTGAGTTCCTACAACAACAAATTGGAGAGAACTGAAACCAACAATTTAATGAGACATCTGAACCTCCTTGAACAAGAACAACAAGATAAACCCCAATCCAGTAGACGGAAAGAAATAATTAAAATTAAATCAGAATTAAGTGTATTAGAATCCAAAAAACGATAGAAAGAATCAATAAAACAAAGAGTTGGTTCTTCGAAAAATTAAAAAAATTGACAGGCCCTTAGCAAATGTTATCAGAAAAAGAAGAGAACACACCTAAATAAATAAACTCAGAGAGGAGAATGAAAACATCACCACGGAAACAACCAAGATTCAGAACATTTTAAGGAATACTTCTCAAAACTTTATGCTAATAAGTTTGAGAACTTGGCAGAAATGGACCTTTTCTTAGAAAATATTGACATGCCCAAACTAAACCAAGATGAGTCAAACCATCTTAACAGGCCCATATCAAGCATTGAAATAGAAACAGCAATAAGAGACCTCTCAGCTAAGAAAAGTCCAAGACCAGATGGTTCTAAAACGGAATTCTACAAGGCCTTCAAAGCTGAGCTCACACCAATACTCCTCCAAATCTTCAATGAAATTGTAAGAGAAAGTTCACTACCGAACACATTCTATGAAGCCATCATAACCCTCATCCCAAAACCAGGCAGGTACTCATCAAAGAAAGAGAACTATAGACCCATTTCTTTGATGAACATTGATACAAAACTTCTCAACAAAATTTTGGCCAATCAACTTCAACAATTTATCCAAAAAATCATACACCATGATCAAACAGGATTCATTTCAGGGATGCCAAGCTGGTTCAATATACGTAAATCAATTAATATTATTCATCTCATAAACAGGAGCAAGGATAAGAACCACATGGTTATCTCAATAGATGCAGAAAAAGCATTCGACAAGATCCAACACCTCTTCATGATGAAGGTTTTGGAAAAATTAGGAATCCATGGAACATTCCTCAATACAATAGTCTGTATATGACAAACCTACAGCCAGCATTATACTTAATGGTGAAAAACTAAACCATTTCCTCTTAACTCAGGTACAATACAAGCATGTCCACACTCTTCCCTTCTCTTCAACCTTGCATTAGAATGCCTAGCTACAGCAATAAGACAAGTTGCAGACATAAATGGGTTCCAAATAGGGAAAAAAGAAATAAAACTCTCCCTCTTTGCTGATGACATGATCATGTACTTAAAGCATCCCATAGATTCCACTCCCAAATTACTCAAACTGATTCAAAACTTTGGCAAGTAGCAGGGTATAAAATTAACCCTCAAAAATCAATGACTTTTCTGTATGCCAACAATGAGAAAAGTGGGGCTGAAATTAGGAATGCAACTCCATTTGTAATAGCCCCACAAAAAATAAAATACCCAGCATTATTCTTAATGGAGAAAACCTCAAGCCATTTCCACTTAACTCAGAAATGAGACAAGGATGTCCACCCTCTCCATATCTCTTCAATCTAATATTAGAATGCGTAGCTTCAGCAATAAAACAAGATGGAAACATAAAAGAGATCCCAATAGGGAAAGAAGAAGTAAAACTCTCCCTCTTTGCAGATGCCATGATCTTGTATTTAATGAATCCCACCGACTCCATTGTCAAATTACTCGAGCTGATTCAAAACTTTGGCAAAGTAACAGTGTATAATATTTACTCTCAAAAATCAATGGCTTTTCTGTATGCTAACCTTGAAAAAAGCGTGGCTGAAATCAGGAAAGAAACTCTGTTCATAATAGCTCCACAAATAATAAAATACCTAGAACTTAACTATAAACAAAGAACTGAAGGACCTCTATGATGAAAACTTTACAAACCTGTAGAAGGAAATCAACATAGAACTTAGAAAGTGATAAAAACTCCCATGCTCCTGGATTGGCAGAAGCAATATCGTGAAAATGGCAATATTTCCCAAGGCTATCTTCCAATTCAACAGGATTCCTATCAATATTCCAACCTAATTTCTCAAGGAAATAGAAAAGACAATCCAAAAATTCATACACAACAATAAAAGACCTCGAATAGCAAAAACGATCCTGAATAGAAAGAACAGTGTTGTAAGAATATCAATAACAAATTTGAAACTCTACTACAAAGCCATAGTAATCAATACAGCTTGGTCCAGGCACAAGGAAAGACCTCAGGACCAATGGAATAGAAATGAGAACACAGAAGTGTTCTGACAGAACTATAGCCATCTAATCTTTAATGAGGGAGCTAAAAAATAGAATGGAAGAAAGCCAGCCTCTTTTGTAAATGGTGCCAGCAAAATTGGTTAATCATTTGTAGAAAATTAAAGCTAGATTCTTATATGTCACCCTGTACCAGAATCAACTCCAAATGGATCAAAGATCTCAGTATCAAAGCAAACAATGAAAACATTACAGTATGGAACAGGAGGAACTCTAGTTTTCCTTGGTGCAGGAAAATATTTTCTTAATAGAGACCCAGAAACAAAACAAATCAAAGAAAGGTTGGACAAATGGTATTGCATGAAATTGCAGAGCTTCTGCTTGGCAAAGGACTTAGCTAGCAAGATCAATAGAAGGCCCAAACTAGCCATACAACGGACAAGGATCTCCTATCTAAAATATACTTAGAACTCAAAAAATTAAATCCTCCAACAAATCCTCAAAGCATCAACTGCCCAATTAATAAGTGGACTAAAATCTTGAAGTGAGAACTTCTCTGAAGAAGAAAGAAGGATGGCCAGTAGACACATGAAGAATTGTTCACCTCCCTAGCCATAAAAGATATTCAAATCAAAAGAACATTGAGATACCACCTCACTCCAGTTAGAATGGCTATAATCAAGAACTCTAATAACAACAGATGCTGGAGGGGATGTGGACAGAAGGGAACCTTACTGCATTGTTGGTGGGAGTGTAAACTTGTTCAACCACTTTGGAAAGCAGTATGGAGGGTCTACAACAGACTCCACATAGAGCTTCCCCATGACCCAGCAATCCCACTTTTGGGCATTTACCCAAATGATCACAAACAAGACCACACTAAAGCTACCAGCACAACAATGTTTATTGCAGCATTCTTTACCATAGCTAAGAAGTATAACCAACCCTGATGCTCCTCACTAGATGAATGGAGCAAGAAAATGTGGTACATATACCACATTTCTTTGCTCTATCAAAAAAAGGATATTGCCCCATTTGCTAGGAAATTGAAAGTCTTGGAAAAAATTATATTAAGTGAAGTAAGCCAGGACCAAGGAAACACTGGTTCCAAGCTTCCCCTATTTGCAATAACTAGTATATATCTGAGACAAGCAGAAACAGATAAGTTGATATTAGATGAAATGAACCCCAAGATAAGGATTCAAATGTTTATTTTTTGTTTCTTGCGATTGTTCCTAACATATTCATAAGATTATTTCTTTGTTGCTTTGTATGTTCTTCCCTCACAGTATAACCCTTTTTTCACTGTATTTGATACTGGTATACTTAGTGGAGGGGAAGGGAAAAAACAAATTGTTTCAGTAGGGATCCAGGTGGACCCATTGCAATAATAAGATGTACAAGTCTTTATGTCAACAAACAAACTTTACAATTTTGGCAGTGGGCGAGGGGTGTATTGGGTTGGGGTGGATGGGAAGAGATGGTAAAGGGAAATAAAGGAGGATGCAAAAATAATTGATCAGAAATGTACTCATTACATTGCCCATGTAATTGTAAACTCTCTGTATTGTATTTTTACAATGAAAAAGAAACTAAAAAGATAAAAAGAATCTCATGAACTTTCCTACCTGGGCTGGCTTTGAACTGCAATCCTCACATCTCAGTCTCATGAGTAGTTAGGATTACATGTGTGAGCCACCTGTACCCAGCTTCCTCATTTATTTTATTTTTTTAATTTTTTATTGTGAAAATACTGTACAGAGGGGTTACAATTACATGGGCAAGATAATGAGTACATTTCTTATCAAGCATTGTAGCCTCATCCTTTGTTTCCCCTTCTCATGCCTTCCCATCCTCTCCCCCCTCCCCCCCCCCGCACCAAAGTTGTAAAGTTGGTTTTCGACATGACGACTTTTACATCTCATTATTGCAATGGGTCCACCTATATCCCTATTTAATCGATTTGTTTTCCTATGGTGAATTCTAGCTGACTCCTTGTAGTTCCTAGCAAACTACAAAGTAGGGCTAGTTGTACCTCATCCATTACAGTAGTCCTTGGGTATAAATGACTGCTGAATGCAGGAAGGAGATGCGTCTAATATAAAATACACTGCTGTCTTGGTATTTAAAAAAAACTAACAAACAGCTGAGAGTAGTTCACATCTGTAATACTCAGAATGATGACATCTGATAATTATGCTGAATTTTGATTAAAGCTCTTTTGGTGGTTTTTATTATAGGTTTTATTTATTTTCCTATTTTACTGTTTCTTATGTGACTACTGAAAAACTGAATGAGTTCCATGGCTTCTGTTCCTGGATGACTTTGGAGGTGCTCTAGAAACTTCATCAGAGGCCAAACTTGTTCTACTCAGTTGAGTAGCCAGCCACAAACCTGTAAGTGACAACACTTAACGTAAGCAAAATTACATGAAATTAAAAATTCAGACAGTCAGTTTACCTAGCCATATTTTAAATAAAAATAGAATTCAAGTTTCAGTTAATGTTAGTAAAGTTTTAATATATTATTTCTATCTGTGTCCTCTGTCACACTGCCACAGCAGAATGTAAAACGTATGGGATATCATGTGGCTCCCAAGGCCTGGACATACTTACTTACTCTGTTTCTTTACAGAAAATGTTTGTATGACCATGTTCCCTAGTGAACATCATTTATTATGCAGAGCTACCCTCTTTTCCATATACAGTTATTCTCCCTCTTCTTTTCTCTCTCCTCTCTTCTCTCACCCAATCCCTTCCTTTTCTTGTGTTAAGGATCAAAACTCATGCATGCTAAGCTGCTAAGCTGAATTCCAGCCCTGTTTGATGACGGGGTAGATTTTCGGGGCTTGAATTTTGGTCCTGGAAAATGTCTGTGAACTTTTGTGCTCAAGGCTAGTTCTCTGCCACTTGAGCCACAGCCCCACTTCTGTCTTTTTGGTGGTTAATTAGAGATAAGGTCTCATTAGCTTTCCTTCTTGGGCTGAATTAGAACCATGATCTCATCAGCTTATGATTACAGGAATGAGACATTGGCATCTACCTTACATTTTTTTAAGTTTTCAATTAGAACCTATATCCAAATGACATATATCTTCTTTAAATGTAAAAGAGAACAAGTGTGGGAACCTTTCAGAGAAGTAAACAACTGAAAACTGTATAGATTTAAATATCTCTGTATCATCACAAAATTGATAAGTATTTTTTTTTGTCGGTCGTAGGGCTTGAACTCTGGGCCTGGGCGCTATCCCTCAGCTCTTCAGCTCTAGGCGAGTGCTCTACCACTTGAGTAACAGCACCACTTCCGGTTTTCTGGTGGTTTATTGGAGATAGGAGTCTCACGGTCTCTCCTGCCCAGGCTGGCTTTGAACCGCGATCGTCAGATCTCAGCCTCCTGAGTTTTTAGGATGACAGGCGTGAGCCACCAGTACCCGACAAGTATTTCTATTAATAAGATATTATAAGGTGAATTTTCAGGACTAACACGAACAAAGTATTTGGAGAAATGATATTGCTTTATTTTTAGGTATCCAAGTCATATACTTTATTCTATATCTTAGCTTGAGAAATCTGATACAGTGTATAGAATAATTCCTATGAATTTCTGAGGTACATAAAAATAATGACAGACCTGGTTCAGTCATTGATTTTAGAGTTCTAAAACCATATTTACAAATTATTTTGTATTTTAAGCCATACAGTATAGCGATTTTATCTAAAGCATGCTTTACTGACACATATCACTAGAAAAATTTTCTTAAAAATATAGTGAATTTGGAAAATCAGTCTATAATCAAATCTTGTCAAATTAAGAATAGATTTGAATAGTGATGATACATGGCTAAGCAATAACTTGAAATAATTATCACTATCTATCTTGACAGGTAGGATTAGTAGCTTCTTCGATTTCTAGTTGTTATAATATTTATACTTAAGTAATGCTACAACAGTGTTAGAATCTTGACAATTTCGAAAGGACAGATAAGAAAAACAATGTCAAGCCAGCGCTAGTGGCTCATGGTTGTAATTCTAACTCCTCAGGAGGCTGAGATCTGAGGATTGCAGTTAAAAGCTATCTCAGGCAGGAAAGTTCATGAGACTCTTATCTGCAATAAACCTGTAAGAAAACTGGAAGTGGTGCAGTGGCTTAAGTGGTAGAGCGCTAGCCTTGAGCTGAAAAGCTCAAATCAGACCCAGAATCCCGAGTCCCACAACTGACAAAAAAAAAATGTTCCTCACTGGACAGATGGATGCAAATTGAGTACATTTTCTCGATGAAGTATATTTAGGGCTAGTTTTTCTATATTTTGTCTTACCTCATACGTTGTGATTTTTTGCAATGAATTGAAGGTTCTTAAGCTACTTTTTTTCTATGAATAATTGAGTTTGTAATAAAGTAATTTTGTAAAAGATTGTCTATTTTCAATTATTCCTTTTTATCGTTTAAATCTTCCTCTTTGTTCTGCACCACCTTCCACTTCCACACGTTTCCAGAGTGTATCATAAGAAGACTGTACACATTATTCTGGGGTCCACCAGTGCCTCCCATGTCATTAGGTAAGGCTATGAACCACTCTTTAACAAATACCTGGGGATTTTCTTTCACTTTAATCCTAATGAAGTAAAAATAGAAGGAGTTAGAAAAGTTCTAAGTCAGTGACTGCACTTGTGGTTTGCTGTGTACAAAAAGATCCATGAAAGCAGTAGTAGCAAGTGTTAAATTGAAGTATCTAGGAGAAATTATTTACCTATAAGCTCCCCTAACCTCTAAAACACTGAGAGAGCAAGTATTTTTCATTGTACACAGGTTTCTTGTTCAGTGTTCTGACCGTTGATTAATACATTCTGTTCCTTTTGCACTTCTAGCCAAAATCAACCTTGTCTTTGTTATTTTTTTTAAATTGTGAAAATGCCATACAGAGGGGTTGCATTTACATGGGCAAGGTAATGAGTATATTTCTTATCAGACATTTTTGCCTCCTCCTTTGTTTCCCGTCCCATCACCTCCCCCACCCCCGCCAAAGTTGTAAAGTTCGTTTATCGACGTAATGTCTTGTACATCTCATTGTTGCAATGGGTCCAGCTGTATCCCTATTTAAACCATTTGTTTCTTCCCTTCCCCTCCACAAACCTTGTCTTTGTTATTATTTTTTATTCATATATATATATATATATATATATATTTGTTTTTTGTTTTTATTGTGAAAATACCATACAGAGGGGTTACAATTACATGGGCAAGATAACGAGTACATTCCTTATCAAGCATTGTTGCCTCGTTTTTTCCCTTCCCATCCCTTCCCATATTTCTCCCTTCCCCCTCGATCCTCTCCCTACCCTTTACCAAAATTGATAAATTCGTTTTTCGACATAACAACTTGTACATCTCATTGTTGCAATGGGTCCACCTGTTATTCTTATCTCAAAGAAATGAGTCAAACAGAGCACCGGAGCATGGTGTTCAAATATGTAACTGAGGTCTTTTTGCTGTGTCTCCCCATGAAGAATATTAGAAAGGCAAAAAAGCATGAATGAGAGACTGAGAGGGTAACACTATACTGACTTTGCAACAAGTTTATTTGCATAATGAACTCATCTGTATATGAGGGCAGAGTTCTCCTTCATGATCATGTCTTAAAGATTCTACCTCTTTTTTCTTTTCTTTTTTCTTATTTTTGCTAGATATATGGCTAGAACTCAGGGCCTGGATCCTGTACCTGAGGTCTTTTGCTCAAAGCTACTGCTCTACTACTTATATTCACAGCCCCACTTCTGAGAATGCCTGAGCACCGATGGCTCACACCTGCCGTCCATGAGACACTTATCTCCTACTAATCACAGAAAAATCTGGAAGTGGTGTTGTGATTCAAGTGGTGGACCACTAACTTTGAATAAAAGCAGCTCAGAACCAAGTACCAGAAAAAAAAGAGAATATTAGACAGATACCTTGAAGGAAAGTATAGGAATCTCTAGAAATAAAGCAAGGCTTTCCAAAAGCAGTGATGATTAGTCTATGTTCTACTATATTAGATATGATTTATCTGTCTTAATACTGAATATCTCTAATATCCTAGTCCCTTTTCCCAAAATAAAAAAAATTGAAAACAAATGGCTTTAATTTTAAACCTATAAGAGTCTCATCCACCTACTGATAAATTTGAATGACCAAAAAAATAATTTTGGCGGTGGGGGTGTGGTACGAGTGAGAATTCTCAACTTTTGCCTCAGGAACATTTTCTTTTCAGATTACAGCTTTGATGATCCAGAAAAATGTTTAAAGTAATTGTGTTGTATCTTAGACATTATTATAGAATTAAGAATATCTCTTTTAATCTCACTCTAACTGTGTATAGGATGGAAAAATAGTTTATTCCAATGTATTAGAATACTTCAGATTTTTTTGATTCTCCTAATCTTATAGTCATACTCTGAAAACAAATCCTTAAGTTATTGAAAACTGATGAGGGGAAGGGATTGTCCTACAGCATCACCTTTGAAACCTTGGTGGTGAAACTTTTGACATAAACATTCTCATCAGGGACATCAATTAAACCAAAATGAGTTGCCATGGTCTGAAGTCTCCCCTCCGGTTGCTCTGTTCCCATCTTGCAAGTTACATTCCAAACTAGAGATGTCCACCATGCTAGGCAGACTGCTTAGTTTTTTTTGAAAGTCTATGAGTGAATGAAGGTATCTTGCGGGACTTTATCATTGAGTGACATGCATGAAGAATTTACACATAATAGGAATCAGTTCTCAATTGTGGAGATTTGTGATGAGATTTCATATCTTATCCATTAATGTTCCATAGGCCAAGTACTTTAACTTGAATCAAAATGATGCCATGGCAAAATTAAAATATAATAGTGTTTTCAAATCCAACTGCAAAGTATTTCTGCTCATGAAAACATAAAATGAGCTATCCTCATTGCCCAATTTAGTACTTGTTTGACCATATGAAAATTCTTCATTGTGACTAAAATTTTTAATTTATTTTTAAAAATGAAAAATATTTTAAATTCCCATGTGCATATCCCATTAGGAAGTTGAGGTGATACCCAGAAGCTCTCAGAACTCTATTCCTGTCACTTAGATTTTCTTGTGTGTGCCAGTCCTCTTTTTGTTTGTTTTGATTTGTTTTTACATGAGGCTAGTGCTCTACCACTTGCCATAGCTCTACTTTCATCTTTGTTGGTTATTAGTTAGAGCTTAGGGAATGCAAGTTCCTTCCTGCCCAGTCTGATTAGCCACAATTCTCAGATCTTAGCCTCTTTAGGATATGAATGAGCCACTGGTGCCCAGCTATGTTACTTGTATTTAAATCATGTAATCTTCTAAGGGTTCTCCCATCGTTTTTTGTAAAAATATGCCTCACCAAAATAAATAGTTAAAGAACAAAATAAAAGTTATTGTGATTCTCCGAAATAGACAAAAATACATAATATTCTAAATTTAAGTGATAAAGTATATTTTTTGGAGTTGTTGTTGAAAGACTGTATATATTTAGTAGCATTTTGGAAAGAAATGAATCAACTATTCAGAGATAGAGCATGAAGCAAAATATATTTTATGAGCAGTATTAATGTGTACAACATTTTTTATGTCATTAATATAATACACTTCATGTAGTATCGAATTACAGGTGCTAAGATCTGCTATGCATATGGTCATTGCTTAATTCTAAAATTCTGTCTTCCTGAGCATTTTCAGTTTTTCCTCAGTAGCAGTCACATTGAACCATAAACTCATACAGGAGTCACCTTTAGGCATTTTACTCTTAAGAAACAATTTCTTATTTATTTTCCAAATTTGTTTATTTAAGATCCAACACTGGGACTCAAATTTAATATCTGACTGTTTTCCACTAAGTTCTACCAACTGAGCCATGCCTTCAACACTAATTTCTGATTTTAAAGATTCATAAAAGATAATAGTGATAATTGTTCTCTGATTTTCTTCTCCCAGAAGCCCACATATAATTATGTTTGATTTAATAGTCTCTCAATATACTTATATGCTGTCTTTTTGGTTTTGGTTTTGTTTACTGGGCTTCAAATCAGTACCTTTCACTCTTACAGAAACTAGGCATTTACGGTTCATGCCTATAAGATTGGCTGCCTCAGAGACTGAGGTTGAGCATCAAGTTTCTAATCCAGCCCAGGCAAGAAAGTCTGTGAGACTCTTATCTATAATTAATCCCGTAAATGAGTAGGAAAGTGGAGCTGTGAAAAATAGTAGAGCCCAAGCCTTCAGCGCAAAGGTAGAATGAGAAGTAAGGTCCTGAGGTCAAGTAGCACACAAAAAGTTAATCTCCTTTCCTGTGAAGACTTAGGGTCTGTGTTGGAGGGATGAATGATGCAGGCTCCAGCCTCAGGATTATCTGAGGACTGTATTTGTGTATGTGCAAAGCTCTTGGCATGCAGGGCTAGAGAGGTTACATGTTCTCTCTCCCTATCTCAAAACACATGTCACAGATTCCTGGGAGCTGACGAAGTAGCTCTTCTGCTTACTTAAGCATAGACGAACATCTAGTCAATCATTTTCCTGAGTACTGGGAAGTGGTTTGAACTTGCTCTAAAATAGTTTAGATAAAAATATACAAAGATATGTCTCATAGTTTGAGCAAAATTGTATCTGTTGAAATTCTTTGTGGGAAAGTCTTCTGACTAAATCTTGGCAAAGATAATGCTTGCTTGTCTTTAAATACCCACTAGCAATAAAGCAAAGCATGCAGTGGAAATTGCTGTTTGCACTCTCCATGCCCTGTGTCCTGGTGATTTCGTGACCTTTACCCAGGGACCCCAACCCCTTATACATTGACACTTTCACTTCAGCACTCTAATAAGTTAAAAGGATAAACATTGTATTAATTAATGGTTAACATTAATATAGCAATCATAAATTTTACTTATTGGTGATATTCCTTTACTTTCCTAAAGTTATTTATATACTAATATCATAATATAAGGAAATAATTCCTGTTTAACAAGTTTTTAATGGCAGTTAAGCATCAGAAATGTATACAAAGAGATTTGATTGGAAATAGGCATTTTCAAGTTATTCATATACATATATAATAGTTGAATAAGCTTGGCATGTACGAAGTAGGCTAAAGAAACCCAAAAGAATAGGGCCACACAGACTTGGGGAATAATAAAATATTAGCAAAGAGGTGATTCTGGAAAATAAAAACTCCGGAAGAATGGAAAAAAAGAAAAATGTGTACCTATTTTTAACGACCTTGAAATATATATGTTCTTATGGTAAGTGGGTATATATGTATGTATATATATATATATATATATGTATATATATATATATATATATATATATATATATATGTTGTGTATATATATACATGGTCAGTCGAGTGGCCTGAACTCTTGGCCTGGGTTTCAGCTCTTCATCTCAAGGCTAGTGCCCTACTACTTGAGCCACATCGCCACATCTGGGATTTTCTGCTTATGTGGTGCTGAGGGATCGAAACCAGGGCCTCATGCCTACAAGGCAAGCAGTCTACCACTGAGAACTTCCCAGCTGCAAGTGGGCGTATTTTATTTTCTATTATAGAAAGTAGTGTATTTTGCAAAGTTAACCATGACTGATATTTAATACTAACTGGCCTCTGTGTCATTAAATAAATTATTCTTAGAATGTTTGTTTTATTAATTCAACTTGCAGACAAGAATGGCTGCCATGTAATTAGGATGAGTAATAGGGATTTTTTTTAAATTTGTGTTATCAGAATTAAGTTATAAGATGTATAGAGAAAAACATATTTATTGTCAAAATTAGTTTGCTTTGCTTTCTAGTTCAAATTGCGTGTACAGACAGATTAGCTGGAATGCAGATGACAAAATAATGGCTCTTGGCAATGAAGATGGGCTTGTTTGTAACCTTTAGAAAATAATAAAAAACTTATGAAATGGTAGCCTTTCTATACAACACCTTAATAACATCATAAAGGCATTATTATTGTTATCACTATTGTTATTATTATTATCATTATTATCATTATTTTGTCATGGGGCTTGAACTCTGGGCCGGGATGCTGTCGCAGCACTCTTCTGTAAAAGGCAAACACTCTACCAGTTGAGGCACAGTGCCGCTTCTGGTTTTCTGATGGTTAACTGGAGATAAGAATCTCATAGACTTTCCTGCTGGGGCTGGCTCTGAACCATGATCTTCAGATCTCAGTCTCCTGAGTGGCTGGGATTATAGCCCTGAGCCACCAGTGCTAGCCTAAAATTATTTTTTAAAAAACAAACTATCATTACCCTCTTTAAAATCACAATCTGGCAATTGCTATCTATAATGTTTGTTTAGGAGACTGATGGCCTCAGGTTCCAACAATATAGTTGTTTCTGTGCACAATCTAAAACCTGTATTTCATGCTGTGTTCAGCCACTTGCAATTCTGAGATTTGGTTTTTAGTTCTTTTAAGCATTATTTTTTCTCCGTTTTTCAAATAGAACACTTGTTTACCTTTAATATTCAAGTATTCTAAAATGGTTAATGTAGAAAATAGTCGCTAGTCACCAGTGGCTCTGTTTTTTAATCCTAGCTGCAGGGGAAGCTGAAATTTGTAGATCTTGATTTAAAGCCAGCAGAAAAAAATCTGAGACACACTTATCTCTGATTAAACAATCAAAATCCAGAAGAGGAAATGTGACTCAAGGGGTAGAGTAACAACATTGAGGAAAGACACTACAAATGACTGAGAGGTCTAGTTCAAACTCCATTACTCACTTGTGACACACACACACACACACACACACACACACACAAACAAACACACACACACACTCGCCCTTACAGAAACACACAAAATACATTTCTCTTATAATCGCATCCTTTAGTAGTAATCAATGCTATAAACTCAGCACCCATTTTCTCCAAGTTTTGCAGGTATTAACCTAATATATATATATATATATATATATATATATATATATATATATATATATATATGATAATATGTAATTTTGCATTTCTGTGTAGTAATGTAAGAGAATAATCAGCTTCATTTGATGGAATATCACAGGAACTGTTTTGTCCTTAACCTGTCCTCAATCTTGAGGGTTCCTCCCTGTGCATTCAAAAACCTAAAATCTAAGGAGACATAAAATTCTGTCTTTTTTCTGGAAGTTATGGACATGTTCTTCATCCCCTGATGTCATCAGATGTGAGCTCTAGAAGCCATTTTGCTTATTCAAAACCCTTAGGGTAAGTCTGGATTTTAAACTTAGACAAGAAGAAATATAGTGATAACTAATACCCCTCTGTAAATCACCTTCACAATTAAATTTTTAAAGATTCCAGAGCTGGAATTTCAATAAAAATCTGATGACTGTGAGAGCTAAGAGGATAAACATTGTACTTCTTGGCTATTCAATGTGGATGCAGAGAACTTTTTTTTCATCTACAAAGAGATATAAATCAGTCTTTCAATATGGTGATAACATTGTGTAATTTACACACCACTACCAGGTACAGATGCCTCAAATCACATGGATACATAAACTTTGTTTCTTTTTTAAATATTCTCATAAACAGAAATTCAATGATAAAACATTTTTACATATTTCATTCTTTCTTTTTTCTTTTTTGTCAGTCTTGGGGCTTGAACTCAGGGCCTGGGCACTGTCCCTCAGCTTCTTTTACTCGAAGCTAGCACTCTACAACAACAGCCCCAGAACAATTTCCAGTTTTTTCTGATTATGTGGTACTGAGGAATAGAATCCAGGGCTTCATACATGTTAAACATGCACTCTACCACTAATCCACAATCTTAGCGCTCATTCTGGGAGTGAGCTGGCCAGGATTCATGTGAACAGTTGTCTTTGTTTTTGTATTGCCTTGGTTTTAACTTTGCTTTTTGTGCCATTAGAAGAGCTTAAACTTATGAACTCATGCTCTAACTTGGCTTTTTCACAGAAGGCTGGCATTCACACTTTGGTGATTAATTGGAGATAAGTGTCTGACGGGCTTTTCTGCCCCAAATGGTTTGCAATATTGGTCTTCAGATCTCAGTCTCCTGAGTAGCTAGGATTATGGCATGAACCACATATACTGACACAAAGCACTTATCTTAACTTCAACTTAGAAATGTTGGTTGATTGCAAAAATTATTGTTTTTGTTTGGGGAGTTATGTTTTATTGTTGGTTCTTTTTTTTACATAACCTATTACTCTGTTCCTTAGGCTGGCATCAAACTATAGATCTTCCTGTTTTCATATTTCTGCATGCTTTGATTATGAGCATGTATTATTATGCCTGGCACAGAAACAAATGTTGTCTCAGCTATTTTTTTTTTATTTTTTCTGTCAGTCGTGGGTCTTGAATTGTGAACTTCCCCTGAGTTCTTCAGCTCAAGGAGAGCATTTTACCAATTGACCCACAGCGCTACTTTCAGAAACATTTTTTAAATAATAAATTGGTAAATCAGAAACCTCCACTTTCTCAAAAAGAAAAATGACATGCCAAGCTATGGCTGCCATGTAGAAGTTCTAGATGTCAGAGCCAGATTGTTTTTAGCAGATTAGGGAGTAGCATCTGTGGTGGATGTGTGGCTTGGTGTTGAATTTTAATTGAGATTTGTGCACAAATCTGGGCACCATGAAGAAATGCTGAATTCTCTGAAACCCTTCATACTGAAAGATAACACTTGTTATTGGGAGATAACAAGGATCTGAGTGGTGCACATTCATAATCCTTGATACTCAGGATGCTGAAATATGAGTATTGGGGGTCATATTCAGCCTGGGTAGGAAAATTGGAGAGACTCTTTCTTCCAGTTAACTAGTGAAAAGCTAGAAGTGAAGCTGTGTCTCAAGCAGTAGAGAACTAGTCATAAGGGAGAGTTAAGGGTCAGCAACCAAGCCCTGAGTTTAAGTCCCAGTCCTAGCACCAAAAAGGTGGGGGGACAAAGCAAGGGACATGGTAATTTTCCCAGGAACTCAAAAACAAGAGAATATTATTGGGTTATTAGACCTCTAGTTGCCTTTCGATATAATAGCACACATTAGTTGTACAACAGGGAGGTTTTGACCTTTCCAGAGGAGGATACAAATGGATCACAATCTCACATCCTCCATCCCCTCCTTTCCTTCCTACCCAGTTTTATCTCCATTAATCCAATAGAAGCCAGGTTTGGAAGGGGAGCTCAAGTGGTAGATTGCCAGCCTTGGAAAAAATTAAAGTTTATTTCCCAGTCCCTTAATTGAAGCCCTAGTACAATCACTGCCCCCCCCCCCAACAGAAACTTGCTGTGGGAATGCCTGCCCATCTTGTAGCATATTGCAGTGTACAGGAAATAGTGATGTCTGGCACTTAGCTCCCCACAATGTGAAATAAGAAAATAAAGGTCCAGAGTTGTTTTGAATAGCATTTTATCCTCTGAGAATAACAGAGTAACTACACCTTGTCAATGGATATTCTGTCGCCTAGTATAAGATGCATGTGTAGGATAATATCTGGAAATAGCCTCTGTGCAACTCCTGAGTACATCGAGGTTGAGTGCTCTGTGTAGCAAGGCCCCCATTGGGTCTAGATTGCATCTACTTAGGAATAGATAAACTGTGTATGTACAAATGGCTGATGTCCAGGCAAGATCACTCCAGGCCTCCTCAAGGGTACTCAAAACATGGAGCCACTAAAATGTGTGCTGAATACCCATTCTCTTGTTTTTATTAGGTAAGCAGAACAATGCAAGAAATGTTCACGCAGAGCCCCAGAAAGGGAGGCAGGTCTATAGGAAAACACTGCCTATCATCCAGAGATTGATTCCTACTTGTCATTCTTCACTGAAAAGATCCAGGGCTATTTTGGGAAATGACAGGATCAGTGATGTTTTGTTAAATCAGAAAGGAAAGACATCATCAAAGATCCAAGCAGAACTAAGGATACCGTAGCTAGCTGGAAGGGGCTGCTGCTACTGATGGATCTGGTACTATTTGGAGTTGAAAATAAGATATAGAAAAAACTTATTTCTGACTGCAGAACACTGATAGCTAACCTGAATACAGGCATAAATAACAGGAGATAATTGGAATATAATGAAAAACAACCAGAATCCAGACTTGGTGGCTCAATCTAGTAAAACCAATTACTCAGGCGACTGAGAACAGAGGATTGTGATTTGAAACTAACCCAGGCAGCAAAGACTGTGAGATATTTGTCCTCTCCTTGGTTATTGGTCTTGAACTCTGGGCCTTGGCACTGTTCCTAGACACATTTTCCCAATGTACACTGTACCTTTGAGCCACAGCTTCACTCCAATTTTTCTAGTGGTTAATTGGAAATAAGAATCTCATGGATTTCCTCCCCAGGCTGACGTTGAACCACAATCCTCAGATCTTAGCCTCCTGGGTATTTATGGCTACAGGAGTGAGCCACCAGTACAAGGCATTGTAACAATATTGTATATGTATTTATATTACATATTATAATATGTATTAAATTTTATATTTACGGTGTATTATTATAAATTATTATTATATGGTATATGATATATAATATAGTGTATAGTAAATATATCATATTATGTATTATGAGAAATATATTGTGTATACTACATATGGACCATATAGTGTCCACTTGTATAAAATGCATAATTATATAATATAAAATATATATGATTTAAAATATAAAATATATTATATATAATACATAATATATAATATATTATATGAACTATATACAATATACTATACATACTATACATACTATACACCATATATAATACATAACATAAATTGTATAAGCATATTATATAATGCCTATTATATCATATATTACTCATATGATATATTGTATAATTATATATTATATAACATGCAATATATTATATGTAATACATAATGACATAATATGCACTGTTATATGATATTCAATATATAACAGTGTACATAATGTTTTATAGTATGTATATATAGTATATGCAATGTATATATAATATGGTATATTATATAACAGTGCATATTTAGTATATACACTATAGTATATTTTATATATTGTATTACATAATATATATTATATAATAATATATTATATATTAATATGTGTTATACATATATAGATTGTGTGTGTGTGTGTGTGTGTTCGTGCATGCAAGTGTGTGTGTAGGTACTCTAGTATGGTGCTTGTTTGAATGTATAGAACCAGAAATTAGATAAAGGAAAAAGACTATAGTCGAGCATGCCACATGTAAAAGTAAATATTAATAAACACAATAAAATTTTGTCTCAAAAAATAAACTGAACAGAAGAAGCCAGTCATAAAAATGACATATTACTTTATAATTCTTTTTACATGAAAGATTAATTGTAGTGATGGTCTATCAATCATACAACCTGTGACTCAGTATGGAGTTGAATTTTACTACAGAAAGACACGAGATTTTTTAGGGGGTCAAGGAAAACCTTTATACTTTATGGTGGCTGTGGATAAGTGTGAATTCATGAGAATATTGAAATGCTATATAGCTATAGCAGTAAGTCATAATTTACTAACGTGATTTAAAATTAGGCAAATGATAGGAACTTTAAAAGAACAATTAAGTTATTAAAAATAGTAAATAATTCAGATAGGAGTCCATGTATATACTGACAAGTAAGTGAATATTTAATAAATACGAAATGCTGTTCTTTCTCATGATAGAATGCTAACTGATCAATATAAATTGAATGAGAGAATTTAGTGTAGATGCCCCTTTCACATAATCTAATAGATATGTTGTACATCCCAGAGCACTCAAACCTCACACAGTACATAGTGATGTCTGAAATTGAATTTATGGGAAATATGTACAAGTCCTTATTTACAAGTCATAAGACTTATTTGTGTGTGTATGCCTTATTTGTGTGTGTATGCCAATCCTGGGGCTTGATCTGAGGGCTTAGGCACTGACCCTGAGCTCCTTTTTCTCAAACGTAGTGCTCTACTAATGGAGCCATAGAACAACTTCCGGCAATTCTTGAATAATTTTTGCAGATAAGTGTCACGGATTTCCATTCCCAGGCTGGCTTCAAAACAGCAATCCCCAGATCTCGGCCTTCCCAGTAGCTAGGATTATAAGTATGAGCCACCATTGCCAGCTTTCTCATTAATATTATTAGAGGAGAAACATCAGTACACACTGATACAATGAATGCAAATATTTCAGAATCTAATCAGGAATACATTTTCAGAGGTAACCTACAACAACTTCTTTTGAGTTTTTATTAGCATATATAGAGACATTTTCATGCAGAATAAAATGTACTCAAATCAAAAGTATTCATTTTTTTCTATCCCTTCTTAAGGCAATTTTAGTAAATTTTACTTGGTTTTATTTTTTTTTGCAGGTCCTGGATCTTGAAATCAGTGCCTGGGAACTATGCCTATGCTTCTTTTGCTCAAGCCTAGCTTGTGACCAAATAAGCCAAAGCTCCACTTCCTTTTTTAGTGGTAGTGTACTGGAGGTAAGACACTCGTTGATATTTTCTGCTCGAATTGCCTTGAAATAGAATCCTCAAATCTCAGCCTCCCACTTAACAAGAATTACACTTGTCATCCAATTTTTCCAGCTTCATTTTTTTGTCAGTCCTGAGGCTTGAGATATGGGCCTGGGCATTGTCCCTGATCTCTTCAGCCCAAGGCCAGTGCTCTATCGCTTGAGCCACTGTGCCACTTCCAGTTTTCTGGTGGTTAAAGGGAGAGAAATGTCTTATGGACTTTCCTGCCTTGACTGGCTTTGAATCATGATTCTTAGCTCTCAGCCTAGTGAGTAGCTAAGTTTATAAGCTTTGACCACCAAACCCTGTCTCATTGTTCATTTTTATATGTGCATATAAAGTACTTTGACCTATATTTAGCCTGTCTACTTGGCCTTCCCCTCTCTCTGCTACCCCCTGATAGCCATATAATAGCTCTCTTAATCAAATGGTTAAAGTAAACCAATCAAAGGGAGAAATAAAAAGGTTGCTCTGACATGAGCACACTATCACTTCAAGTTAAAAATCGATAAACAGCAAATTAGGCAAAACATCTAAGAGATTCAAATTGAGGGATATTGAACAAAGTAAGTCCTCATCTTCATGTTTCAAGTCAAATTAATAGGAAAGCAGAAACTGCTGTAGGCAGTTCTAGGCAACCAGTGAGCCTGAATAGCCAGCCACAGTATGTGATACTATAGTTTGAAGGAGATATGGATAGTAGTAATGTATTGCTTTGTAAAGTCCCTGACATCAGTTGTTGTGCTGTGATGGTGTTGAGAATGTCTTTGTTCATAAGATGTATGTTATGTCTTCAAGGGTATTGACACTGCCATGGCTTTGACTAAAACTTCATTGGGAAATCCTAGCTACTCAGAGGGTGAGATCTGAGGATCATGGTTCAATTGTCTCCATTTAACAACCAAAAAATCTACAGGAGGAGCTGTGGTTCAGGTGGTAAAGCATTAACTTTGAGAGGGGAAAAAGGAAACAGAGACAGATCCCAAGCCCTGAGTTCAAATTTTTAAAAAAATGATTGGGGAAGAACGCAAAAGGATGTCAAAACAAAGAGTGAAATATGTTATCAGAGTTTGGAGATTACCATCTAGGATGCCTTTAACCAAGAATGCCTCTTTTAGATGACTTTTTCTTGTGATTTTTGTTTGTAGGCAAAAAGTATTGAATTACAGAATAAAAATATGTCTCTCTGAACCTAAAACAAAGTTCAAAAAGAAGAACAAGCCTACCTTGTGCATGCCTATAAACCGGTAGTCACTTGAAGGGATTGAAGAGAGCATAAATAACTTAGTACCCGCAGAGAATAGGGTGTCAGACCAGAAGAGCAAAGAAGTAGCCCAGGAACCATTGTCACTCTGTGGCCTCACTTCAGTGATTATGTGCAGAATCATGTGTCCACTCACTGAGTCTAAAGATTTTGTCATGGTTAGGAAACCAAGCTAAGTGCTTACTCAATCTTCTCAATCTTCCCTGTCTGATTTGACAACTTCTTAACTTAGCTCGTGTCTTTCATGCTTTTTGGAAATCATATTAATTTTTCTTAAAGCTTTATTTCTCTAAAATAAATACTCAGCGTGTTAAAGGAGATTTGGTGGATGGTTGAAATGGAAATAGTGATGTTCTGTTAAAACAACAACAAAAGAGTTGGGAAGAGTAAGACCATGGGAAAAGGTGCAATAAAGATAGTGTCTACAGGGGGCTGGGAAGGTGGCTCAGTGGTAGAGCGCTTGCCTTGTATGCCTGAGGCCCTGGGTTTGATTCCTTAGCACCACATAAGCAAAAAGAAAAAAGCCGGTAGTGGCACTGTGGCTCAAGAGGTAGAGCGCTAGCCTTGAGCTGAAGAGCTGAGGGACAGCGACGAGGCCCAGAGTTCAGGCCCCAAGACCGGACCCCCCCCCAAAAAAAAATAGATAGTGTCTACATAATCTCTTCATGGGAATAGTCTTAGCTGTGTGACATCTTCAGCCCATCTATATGAAACCACTGTTCCTTATAAATGGTGGCCTTGGGAATTACCACTCCACAAGGAACTGACAAGTGTCACTGCTTTTTTTGTTTTGCCTTTTCTTCTCTTTTTCTTCTTTTATTGTGAAAATACCATACAGAAGAGTTACAATTACCTGGGCAAGGTAATGAATACATTTCTTATCAAGCATTGTTGCCTCCTCCTTTGTTTCACCTTCCCATCCTTTCCCCCTCCCTCCCTTCCCATCTCACTCCCCCAATGGCCAAAGTTGTAAAGTTTGTTTTTTGACATAATGTTTTGTTCATCTCACTGTCTTATAAAAAGCACATTCCTGGCTTTTGGTCTTCTTAGAGAGGAAAAAATTATGTGTGATTTTTATTGTTTTATATTCTTAAGCTGGGGTATAAAAGGTCTCAGGTTTCTCACAGAAGAGGACATGACTATTTTTCCATGATTAATTCCATTTCAAGAGGAAAAACTGTGATTGGGTAAAATGGCACTCATATATTTAAACTAACTATCTGGTGCTATTGATTACTGAAATGAATGAATAAATATATCAGACAATACAAAAAGAATGAGGATATAATTAGAGAAGCGGAGGGATATGAAGGAGACGTGAAAAACTTAACAATAAAAATAATTAAAATATTATATAGGTATAAAGAGTTAGTACTGCTATTAAAGAATGTAAGTCTAAGAGGTTTTGAATTGATTAATATATTTCTTGATTAATTGTGTACTCTGTGGGGGATAAGGTCTAATAATCGACTACGGGTAATCTGAGGATGTGCAGAACAGCAATTAAGTCTCACAAAGAAGAATGAAAGAGAAGAAAAGGTGAAAAGAATGAGGAAGAAAAAAAGATTAAAAGTTCAGTAGAGCTAAACAAAAAAAAATATTTTTTTTAAAAAGCAAAAAAAAGAAAGAAAACATGCACACACACATATACCCCTAAAATAAAAATTATAAGAGGGAGAAAAAAATGTTACTAGAAAACAATTTTTTAAAAGTAAAAATTAAAAGAAGTTTTAGAAAAAAAATTTATGAAAGGTAAAAAAAAAAAATTCTTTGATTTTTTGGGCAGGGTTAGGAAAGTCCTGTATTTCCCTTGTGTCCATTACTAGCCTCTTGTTGGAGTCTCTGGTCTACTTGTGGTGTTTGATTTTCCTGTGGCTTGGTTGGTTTCTTAAGTCAGTTTGTTTGAGAAGGCACAAAAATGCTCTGCTTTACCCAGGATTTTGTGATCCTCCTCCCAGTATAGTTCAATGGGAGGGAAATCTGTTTTGAGTATCACAAGAGGGAGATGGCTGTTTCCTCTACTTTGGAGATGCTGTGATGAGGCTAGGTTCTGGGTAGAGTGGAGGCCTTTCAGTAAAAAGTAGATTTTCCCTGAAGGGTTAGCTCCTGAGACACTCACAGAGCCCAGCCTGGAGCCATTCTCAGGATTTATGTTTACTGAATTTCAATTGATTGTAGAGTCTGCTAAAGGGATGGACAGCCTGTCGCTCTGTTTCCTAGTGAAGAAAGCCACTCCTGGGTCTGACAGCCTGAGCTGGGTGACTTTTCCCTGGGTTGAGCTGAGTCTGGCACATCAGGTTAGGTCCTTGTGAGCTCCTAAATGACTCTAGTTTTCTTCCAAGGCCTGAGTTGGAGCTAGCAGCTCAGCCAGGCCCTTGTCAGTATCAAAGATGGAGATCTCTGGTAGTGGGGGATGAGAGGTGTCTTCCCTCCTCTTCTCTCTGAGAAGGAGTGAGGACGTCAGGCTTCTACTCACGCCGAGTCTTGGTTCCTGGGTTGTCTCTGGTCTGCTAACTGCCGGATGAAGATGATTGCTCCTTGTCGGTTCTTGCTGGTGTTGAATAGAATTTGCTCACCTGCCGAATCTGGCTCTTTCGTCCCGGACTCTCTGTGTTGCAGGTATGGCGGCTACGGCTGCCACCGCTGCAGCCAAAGCCACAGCCGCGATTACTGGCAAGTGCTCAGATCTGTCTCCTTGCCAGGATTTTCCCTCTCTGGTCTAACTCTCTGTACTGTGATGGCACACTTGTGATTCTCTGACTTAGGACTGTTCACTGGAACACTAAAACTGCTTTTTATGCGAGAGTTGTTTAACCTCCACTTTCTCCTCTGCTATCTTCCTGGAACTCCAAGAATTCTTCTTATAGCCCTCCGCTTTTTCATCCCTGCAGCCTTCTTTGATATTCTCACAAGCAGCAGAACAATAACTACTGCTGAGGGAATGAAAACAAGAATAGAAAGAAGGGCCACAGAGGACAGCATGGTACCAAAACCCCTTTCTGTGATTGTTAGTTCCGTCAGGGGGATGTCATGGTGCACATCTGGGAGATTCTTCACAGCACAGCTGAATGTCCTATTGTCCATCAGGTTAGGGTTGCTTATGCTTATGGATGCATCCCCTTTGTATACATTTCCATCCCAGGAGATCTGATCCAGAAAAGTGCCTGCTGTGGTTGGGTAATGGAAAGACTGATAGTGAAAAATAGATTTTGTGCAACTGCTGCTGGGAGGACGGTACTTACAGTCTATGGTCAGTTTGTCAGTGACATATGAAGATGACTTGAAGGTACATCTCAACTTGACATTTTCTCCAACATAACCTCGTATGTCAGCAGCTGCACTAATCCTGCAAGAGTAGGATGCCTATTAGGGCAGAGAAGGTGCAGCCCTAGCCTCAAGCGGCTCTGATCAGCAGCATCCCGGCTGCTCCTCAGGTACCTGCCTAATTCTTTCTGATGGAGGCATAGAATTCCATTGTGTATATTTTCTTGATCCATTCATATACTGAGGGGCATCTGGTTGGTTCCATATCTTAGTTTTGCTAAATAATGCTGCAATAAACATGGTTTTGCTGCCTTCCAAAGTGGTTGAACAAGTTTACACTCCCCCCAACAATGCAGGACGTTCCCTTTAAGCACATCCCCTCCAGCATCAGTTATTATTAAATTTGTTGATTATAGCCATTCAAACTTGGGTGAGGTGGAATCTCAACGTTGTCTTGATTTTCATTTCTTTTATGGCTAAAGAATTTGATCATTTCTTCATGTATCTATTGGCCATTCCTATTTCCTCTTCAGACCTTTTTCTTTAAGTCTTTAGCCCACTTATTTATCGGGCAGTTTTTCTTTGAGGATTTGTTTTTGGAGGGTTTAATTATTTGAGGTCTAATTATATGTTAGATATGAGATCCTTGTCCATTGTAAGCCTAGTGAAGATCTTCTCCAAATCCTTGGGCTTTCTCTTGATCTTGATAGCTATGTCCTTTGTCGTGCAGACGGTCTGCAGTTTCATGCAATCTCATTTGTCCAACCTTTCTTTGATTTTATGTGTGTCTGGGTCTTTATTAAGAAACTTTTGGCAAGTGCCAAGGAGCCCTGGAGTTTCTCCTTTTCCTTCCTGTAATGTTTTCATGGTATCTGCTTTTGCTCTAAGGTCTTTGATCCCTTTGGAGTTGATTCTTGTTCAGTGTGCTTTATAAGGGTCTAGTTTTAATTTTCTACAGGTGTGAAACAATATATGTTTTATAAGTCTTTGTCCATCTCTGTAGAGCCCTCCACAAGTTTATATGTATTTGTAGATTGGAAAAGGAAATAAGAGTTAAATCAGGACAGTTGGATGCTATGGTTTATAGGGCTCATTTGAGACCCTTTTAGACGGAATGTTAACTTTTTCCATCTGATGTACTACAGATGGCAGTCTTGGTACAGGAATTGAGTAGACTGCTATTGGATAGGAAGCTTGTACTGATTCCTCCTGACTTTCCCCTGAAGACAAGGAGGGTGAAGTAGCCATGGGCATGAATCCGTGTGGGATTTGCAATAAATATCTATTGACTGTGTATTTCTAATTTCTGTTGCCACAGGCAAATGAATGAACGGATTTTTCCTTTCGTACTTTAGCTGTAACTAGATATTTTTCATTTTCTAAATCTTATTTTATTGTGAAGATTCTATAGAAATGCTACAGATACATGAATAAGGCAATGAGTACATTTCTAGTCAAGCATTGTTACCCCTTCCCTTGTTTTTTTCTACTATCCCTTACCTTCCCCTCCACCCTTCCCTACCCAATGTTGTAAAGTTCATTTCTACCATACTGTCCTATGGATATCATTGTTGCAATGGGTCATCCTGTGTCCTTGTTTCAGCAATTTGTTATTTTGGTTCCCCTCCCCAAATTAGAAAAATGTATATACAAGGTGCACGGTATCAAAGTCAATTCAAAGTCAAATGGGGATATATCATAGGGGGAAGAATATACATAATATATTTAAAACAACAACAACAAATGAGCCCCAAAATATAGTAACTTGTTTATATACAACATTTAGTCTAAAACTCCTTAGACATCTTAAGTTTGGACTATTTCTTTTATTTTCTGCCAGTCCTGTGGTTTGAATTTGGGCACTCTACTGCTTAAGCCTCAGAGTGCCACTTTGAGCTTTTTCTGAGTAGTATATCTTATATAGAGTGTGATTACTTTTCAGCCTGGTCAGGTTTCAAATAATGATCCTTAGATCTCAGCCTCTTGAATATCTACGAGTACAAGCATGAGCCACCAGCACCTTGCTTGAATGATCCCACAGTTTTAACTACAGATTTTTCATATCCCCTACCAACTATGCTTCCTGATCCTTTTTTAAAGTTATCTCTAAATAGCTTATGGAGGATTTTGAGCATTGCTTAATCATTTATTCACTTTTATTAGTATATACTAGTTGCACACTCAGAGGTTTGATGGAGTTACTTCCACACACGCATATGATGTACTTGCTCATATTCACCCTACCTTCCCAGTGTCCAGCCCCTTAATTCAAGGCCCAGAACCACTGTACACATGCAAACATTCACTGACACTCTCAAACACACACACACACACACACACATACACACACACACACACACACACACACACACACACAGCAGAGCAATTAGCAAAGGATATAATGTGGACCAGGAACTGCAAGGAAACATGGGAGGGTAGATTGTCTTTTCCCAGTTCCTCTGCCTTCCTCCATTCTCTGCTTTTCCTTAGAACAATTCAAGCCTTACACAACTCACATCTGTCTGTTGTGAACAACCTGAGCCTGGATTCCAGTTTGCCATTCATAGGAAGCTGCCGTTGCTTGGATAGCTGGCCCTCAGAGTAAGCAGAGGCTCTCAGGTCATGTTTTATTTTTCCATGTGTAGTGTGAATGCAGGCCTTGAGACCGTAAGCAGTATCTTGAAGTGTATTGACATCTGTGTTGAGCTACAAGACTCACCTCAAAAAACAAGCAGAGGAAGTGGGATGCAAAGTACAAATCCTAAACCAATGGACCTATAGGTGACTGAAAGTCAATTTCCACATTACTGGAGTAAATACAAGGGCAAGTCCATTTGAAGAGGGGTCTCCAACCATTTCATGGGCCCACATGACATGTCTGGCAGAAAGCCACTTGTGTGTGTGTGTGTGTGTGTGTGTGTGTGTGTGTGTTTGTGTGTGTGTGTGTGTGTGTGTGTGTGTGTGTGTGTGTGTGTGTGTGTGTGCCTGAAGGCGGGTCTGGGGCTCAGGATCAGGCTGGGTGCTGCCTATCCTTATGCGTTTTTGCTCCAGCCGAGTGTTCTACCACCTCAGCCACAGCTCCACTTCTGGCTTTTTTGGTAGTTGATTAGAGATGAGAATCTGATGGACTTTCCCACCCAGGCAGGCTTCAACTGTGACCTTCAGATCCCAGCCTCCTGAGAAGCTAGTATTAAAGGAGGGAGGCACTGGCACCTGTAAAGAAGCCTCTTTTTTTGGGGGGGTTGTCCGTTCGTGGGGCCTGAACTCTGGGCCTGGATGCTGTCCCTCAGCTCTTCAGCTCAAGGCTAGCACTATACCACTTGAACCATAGTGCCACTTCTGGCATTTTTTCTGCTTATGTGGTGCTGAGGAATCGAACCCAGAGCCTCAAGCATGCAAAGCAATTGCTCCACCACTGAGCCACCTACCCAGCCCAAGGAAACCTCTTAAATAACAGATCTATTCATAGGGAGACAGTAAATGCCTCAGTCCAAGAGATGGTGTTGAGTTTTCATGTTTTAAAAGAATAATTACACTCAATAGCAAAGTATGAAGTAATATTGAAGGAAAGAAGACAACAAACTTTCATAAATCTGGGGTTGTGAAAGCCCATCGAACATGAGACTTTCATATAGGAATAACATCTATGTAGCAACACTGAGGCTCACCCATGTGGTCACATGTACTGTTTGAAGCCCTGTTCTCACATGATATGTTTCCAGAAATCTGGGATTCTGCTCTGTAGAAGATGTTTCCCAGTCACACTGGTAATTCTTAGTTCTGTTTTTCACACTTCTCATCCTTCATTCTTAGTATTATCCAAGTATCTTTTCCAATGCTGCTCCAGAAGATGCTTTCAATGTTACTGTAAGGATTCATTTAATAAGAGAAATATGTTTGAAGAACTTTAATACTTACATTAATAATATCATTACTAATAAAGACTAATATTCAAGAACTACTTTAAGATCAATAAAACATGATTTGGAACAGCTATGTGGCTTTGATATTAAAGCTGATAGCAGACATGTATTCCTAGACCATGATGAATCTGTATTTATTGCAATCTTACAATAAAAAAGTTCTTAAGAAAGAAAATGTCGCCGGGTGCTGGTGGCTCACGCCTGTAATCCTAGCTACTCAGGAGGCTGAGATCTGAGGATCGAGGTTCAAAGCCAGCCCAGGCAGGAGAGACCGTGAGACTCCTATCTCCAATAAACCACCAGAAAACCGGAAGTGGCGCTATAGCTCAAGTGGTAGAGCGCTCGCCTTGAGCTGAAGAGCTGAGGGACAGCGCCCAAGCCCAGAGTTCAAGCCCCACGACCGACAAAAAAAAAAAAAAAAAAAAAAAGAAAGAAAATGTCTTGATAATATAAGCAACCCAATAGTTGTTGAATAAGACATATATAGTGAGGACGTCTGTTGAGCTGGTACAAACTGGTTCTTGCTCTGAAAGCATCACCTATCTGTTCTGAGGGACAATCAGGGTTAAGAAGGGACACATGCTTCCAGATGACTGGTCTGCCTAGCATTAACTGCATAAGTCCATTCAGGCCCACAGCCCTATAACCAATATAGGACAATCTTCAGAACAGTCATCTTGTCTTTCAGATTCAAGCCTGTAATCCTAACTCATCAGCAGACTGATACCTGAGGATCACGGTTCAAAATCACCCTAGGCAGCAAAGTCTGCAAGATTCTTATCTCCAGTTAACCACAAAAAAGCCACAGTGAGAGGTATAAATTGAGAAAAAGGAAAGGGGTGTAATTGTCCCCCAAAAATGGATTCTTTACCTGACAACTGTTTAACTGACTTAACTGTTATCCCTCTGAACATCATCTTCCTAATAATATTTTTTTAAGAAAAGGAAAGATGGGGCTGGGAAGGTGGCTCAGTGGTAGAGTGTTTGCCTTGCATGCATGAGGCCCTGGATTCAATTGCTCATTACTACTTAAGCAGAAACAATGCTGGAAATCACGCTGTGGCTCAAGTGGTTGAGACTACCCTTCAGCTGAAGAGATGAGGGACAGTGCCCAAGCCTAGAATTCAGGCCCATAACTGGAAAAAAGGAACAAAGAAAAAGAACTAAAAAGGAAGAGAGTTGCTACCATGCTCAATGGCCAATCTTCTAATCCTAGCTATTCATGAGGTTGAGGATAAGTGATTGAAGCCAACTTGGGCAGGAAAGCCTGTACGAATTCTATTTCCAATTATGTCCAAAAAACTAGAAGTAGAATTGTGGTTCCAGTGGTGAAGTAGTAGCCTTGAGGGGAAAAAATAAACTTCAGGGATAGTGTCCATTTCCTGAGTGCAAGCCCCAGAATGGCACAGAAGAAAAGAAGAAAAGACATTATGAACTTGGTTTATCTGTAACTGTGATGCCTTTGTTACAGACCATTATGGACTGAAACTCTGAACACGGCATACTAGGTCTGGAATTTTTGTGCACAAAATGTGTGCATAACCATCTTAACTCCTTCGCTATCCTATAGTTGCAGGTTTCATTATCTTCTCACCATGGAAGAGGCTTCAGTATTTACTTTCTCTAGAATACCTGCTTCCTTGTCCTCTGCTCTTTACTCACTGACAGCATTATTTTACCTGAGAACACAAGGAGGAGAATTGGCAAGACCATGAAAGAAGGGAAGTTGCTAGAAGTGGGTGAGATGCTTGAGATAATGCCCAGGACCAGGTCAGAATTTTTTTGTGACGACTTGCCATGGTGTGTCAATCTTTATCAATATGCTGAGGGTACTTGGACATGAAGAGGAGGCCTCAATGCCTACTGGTGTCATTCAAACTACACAGATATAAGCCAGCTAATAATGCTCTCACTTTCCCAACATGGAGTTTTGGTCCGTGCGTGTCAAGGGAACTCAGGATCAAGCATGGACAGCTATCCACACATCAAGTTGTGACCTCTACATTGTTACAGCATTGAAAGCAGTTCAGCATGAATCACATGGAGCTTGTCAAAATCATTGAAGGGATGGGAAAGTGCTTCTATGTTGTATGGACCAAAGCAGACAGATCACCATACAAGTTTCCTTTCAGAGACCCCACTTCTGTTCAATGGCCAAGAGAACATACATGAAAAACTCCAGAATGAGGAGGTATGTATACCCCTATGTTTCTAAACTGGACCCTTCACTGCATGATTTCCCAGAGCTTATGGAAACAATGAAACTAAATCTCTCGAAGATCTGGCACTGAAGTCCCGCAGAGACCATTGCCTACATCTGTGAGGAGAGCATAGGAGTTAAAATGGCCTGTCAGAGAGGGGAATACCCACAGAGTGTCTTCACGACATCTCAGGCATCCAGGATTCAGATAATTTGGGGGAGGTAATGAAAGCCTCTTTGGTGTGGATGGTGAAACATTGAAGCAGTTGGGACAGAGGATGGGAAAGCCAGTTGAAGAGTACATGGGTCCCATCAAGTCCCAAGATGGGCAGATCTACTATCAAGACAGCTGGACATTGTGATGGATATGTTACATAACTGCTTTTGCTCATGGACAAGTCTTAGACACATGTTATACTGCAGCGACTCTGTTGTCTACTACCACAAATGCATGGAAGAGAGATAGAAACTTGATACAGTTGCTGACATCATCAAGATCATCCTAAGGAAGAACTTGATAGACATTATCATCTGATTGTGTGTCTGGGTGATGGATGGGGAGATGTGTATGTGTGGAAACTAGGGCTTAAACTTTGGGCCCTGAGCTTCTTTGGCTCAAGACTTGCACTATAGCTCTTAAGCCATAGCTCCACTTCCAACTATTGTGATATTTTATTGGAGTTTCACAAGTACTTACTTACAAGATAAACTTTAATTATGAGGTGATATGATTTTAAAGATGATATACTATACTACTATGCAAATGTAACAAATAAAAATGGGAGTCAAAAAGACACTCTAAGGACTATGTAGGAGGTTTTATGAAAGCCGTGAAGTTATATCTAAAAAAGTGTTATTAGAGACTTAAACAACAGTGCTAAATTTCTTGTACCGGATAAAAGAATGCAGTCAGTTATTTCTGTTTAAATGTCTAATATTATTTTTCTCTTTTTACTGTGTTTGTAATACATGCTATTAATATTAATAGGTGTATTGGACTCAAGCTGAGCTGTTGAATCTAGAAAAGTTTTGAGAGGTTGAACATCACCTCAATAGTACTCTGAAAGGTGACAGCTGGCCATGGAAGGGTTAAAACACAGCTCTGGAGAGGGTTAAACTATTGCCCCTTCCATAGTGCTTTAAAGGCCTTGAAACCTGGGGGATAAAAGAGAAGTCTCCTTTCTCAAAACAATAAGGGAAACAGTGTTACTCACTGTGGTGGCTCTGATTGTAATATTGATGCTTCATTTTTGCATGTATCCATGGTAACCTTCCCAGTGTGAATTCAAATAAATATGATTGCTTGTGTGACCTGGAGCCCAGGTGCCATTGAGCCTTGGTACCCCGGGTCCTCATTGATTTTGTTCTTTTTCTCTACACTTGTCTGTGTATTTTCTAATATTCTTCAGCTTGGTATCCAATTGCACTGCCTTGGGTTACAATTAGCGTCAAATAAGAATATTCTTGAACTGTAAAACATAAAAAGCTTGCAAACTTTCTTATCCCAAATGGCTTCAAACCACAATCCTCAGATCTAAGCCTTCTGAGTAGCTAGGATTACAGGCATGGGCCCCTGGCAACCAGCATGCATCAGAACACTTGATATCAGTGAGATCATTATTGGGGAATGTCTGCACATCTCAGTCCTCCTCAGATGTTCTTTCCTGTTGCTCAAGCAGAGTCAAAAACTTTCACTCTTTATGTTCAAAATCCTTGAGATTATTGAACTGACTTGCCCACCATGTACCTCCTTTCCGTAAATCAATATAAGGTTTTACTCCTTACCATCGATTAATTTTATTAACTAAATTAACTGGGATCCACACAGAGGTGACATGTCCTTTTCTGGATTGCATACTGTACACCTATGTTTTACTTTATCTAATACAGTTAACATTACTTACCTTGTTTGATGCTTCTTACTTTTCCCATATTTAATCCTTCTCATCTCTCTTTCCCTTGCACAGAGGGAAGAACCATTGGGAATGGTGAAGAGTGTGTTTTTAGTCATTCTCTGAAAAGCTTTACCAATGGATCCTGATTTCCAAGTCCTGTGTAACTGGCCTGTAAAATCTTGTTCTTTAATCTCTCCTCAGCTTACACAAATGACCAATTTTATCTAAAAAAGGCTATAGGAGATGAGTTTAGGAATTCGTTTCTGGTTATCAGTCAGGAATCCTTATTACCTGGTCACTGTGCATGAGTTGTTTCTGTTTCGTTTTTATTTGAATAGAACAAGCAGTGTGTACGATTAGTAGCAGAATTAGACTTACAAGTATTTTTTTTTTAATTCAGGGATAGCAGGCTCTCTTATTTGAACCACAGATCAACTTCTGCCCCACTTTCTTTTCTTTTGGTGGTAAATAGGGCAGTGTCCCACAGGAAGCCAAGGGAACTACACAGTATCCTTAAATCTGAGGACTGCAGTTCACAGTCAGCCTGGGCAGGAAAATTTATGAGCGTCTTATCTCCAACTAATCAGCAAAAAGTCAGAAGTGGAGCTGTGGCTGAAGTGGTACAGCAGCAACCTTGAGCATAAAAAAAGCTAAGTGAAAAACAGATCTAGCACTAAGAAAACCACAAAATAAATTTTTAAAAAAGTGGAAGAGAGCACAAAGAGTCTATTAAAAATGATAAAATGACCAAGAAACTGGTGGATCACACTTGTAATTCTACCTACTCAAAACACTGAAATTGAGGATCACCATTCCAAGCGAGCCAGGACAGGAAAGACCATTGTGTGTGTGTGTGTGTGTGTGTGTGTGTGTGTGTGTGTGTGTGTGTGTGTGTGTGTGTGTGTGTGTGTGTGTGTGTGTGTGCATGAGTGTGTCTGTGCCTTTCTGGGATATGAACTAAAAGTATTTGTTTGACCATGTCTGATCTTTTGGAGGTTAATTTGAGATAACAGACTCATGCACTTTCCTTGCTCCTGACGTTGAATCACAATCCGCACAATTCAGGACCCTATGTTAATCTCTATACTTACTTCCAGCTAAACACCAAAACCAAAAACTCAACCAAAGTGCAACTGTTTTCGAGCATGCTATCCTTCAGCAAGATTGGTGAGGCCCTCAAAACAAGCCAGAGAACCAACAAATAAACAAGTGAATGTATGTGAAGAAGAAAAGAGTCAATGAGTTTTTAAAATATAGACGCATACCTTTAATCCAATCTGAAATCTAAAGATCACAGTTCGAAGCCAGCCTGGGCAGGAAAGCCCAACTAACTTGAGTGTGCTAGGCATGGGCTAGAACTTGAGGGTTTTTGCTCAAGTTTAAAACTACTACTTACCGTCACATGTGGTTAAGTTGAGATGAGACTGATGGGCTTTCAAAGCCCAGACTGGCTTTAAACTGTAATCCTTAGATTTTAGGATACTGTGTAGTGCTATTGGTTTCCATGGGACTTTTATTGCCTATTAACCACCAAAAAAAAAAAAAAGATTGAAATTAAGCTAAGGCTCAAGTAGTAGAGCCCGCTAGCTTTGAAATGAAAAACAAAATACCCAAAACAAAACAATCCTCAGGGAGAGTAACTAGGCCTTGAATTCAAGCCTCCAGCCCCACCCAGCCCCCCCCCCCAAAAAAAAAAACCCTCAGGAGTAGAGTTTTTGTTCGTGCTAGCTTTGAGCAAAAAATAAAAGGATTCAAATGGTTTTTCTTTCTTGCTATTTTTCTTAACATATTTATAAGATGATTTCTTTGTTGCTTTGCATGTCCCTTCCCCATGATATAACCCTGTTTCACTGTATGTGATGTTGTTATAATTTGTGGAGGGGAAGGGAAAAAATTGTTTAAATAGGGATACAGGTGGACCCATTGCAACAATGAGATGTACAAGATGTTATGTCAAAAAACGAACTTTACAACTTTCGCATGGGGCAGGGGTGTGGGGGGATGGGAAAAGATGGGAAGGGGAAAGAGAGGAGGCAACAATGCTTGATAAGAAATGTACTCATTACCTTGCTCAAGTAATTGTAACCCCTCTGTACAGTATTTTCACAATTAAAAAAAAAGCCAAAACTCTCATGGACAGTGAAGTCAGTGAAGTAGTGTGGCCTAAATGTAGAGCTTGTTAGTTTTGATCTAAAAAACAAGCCAGGTGCCTCTGGCTCATGTCTATAATCCTCGCTACTCAGGAAGCTTAGATCTGAGGATGACAATTGGAAGCCAGCCTAGGTTGAAAAGTCCCCTGGTGACTGTTTTGTCCAACTAAGTAGAAGTGGCACTGTGGCTGAAAGTGGTAGTGTGCCTGCTTTGTCCCTGAAGGCCGGTGCGTAGACACTGAGTTCAAGCCCTACAACTGACAAAATCAATCAATCGATAAATTAATTAATTACTGAGCGTAAATGGGTATGCCCTAATAATAAAAGACATGAACTTTCAAAAAGGGGGAAGAGACAATCAAATAAATGAAAAGGTGCAAAACGGAGTATATTGAAGCTTTCTAAATAAAAATTGTAATCCTACCTGTTCAGAATGCTTATATCTGAGGACTGTGGTTCAAAGCCAGCCTGGGCAGGAGACATTTTACTGTGTTCAGTACTGAGGCTTGAACTTGCTATGCTTTGCTCATGGCTAGAGGTCTACTTCTTCCTACGTGTTGGGGCTTATTAGATATAATTGTCTCATTGACTTTGTTGCCCAAGACTGGCTTTGAACCATGATTCTCAAATTTCAGTCCTCTCTGTAATGCTCGTGGCTTGCTATTGATATTCTAATCTCCTATTAACCACAAAAGATGCAGAAGTTGAGCTATGGCTCAAGTAGTGAAACCAACTACCATTAAGGTAAACGTAAATAAAACCTCAGGGAGAGTCATCATGACTTAATTTCAAGACTTAACAACCACCACTCACTTAAACAAACAAACAAACAAAAAGAACCTCAGTCACAGTTACCTGAGTTTGAGCCCTAGAAGAAGAGCTACAAAAAAGAGAAACAGCCTGTAGTTTACCTGTGGTCAAAGTTGTAGAGCATGGTAGTTTCAAGAGGAAAGGCAAAACGGAGCATGAGAGCTAGTGTATAAGAACAAATGACAAAAAAAAAAAGAAATAATAAATAACTGAAAAGGTGAAAGAAGAGGTAATTAAAGATTTCTAAATGTTGACTCACACTTATAATCCTGAAGGCTAAGGTCGCTGAAATCTGTAGATCATGGTTCAAAGCCATCTTGGGCAGGAAAGTCCATGAAATTTCCTTCACTGTGTTCAGTTGAGGGACTAAAAGTTGAAGTGTTTTGCTCATGGCTACAGGTCTACTATCTTCTGCCTATTAGTGTTTGACTGGAGATAAGAGTCTCATGGACTTTCTTTCCAAGGCTGACTTTGATCTATAATGCTCCAATTTCAAGCCTCTCTTTACTGTCCTTGACTACCCATGGGACTCTTGCCTCATATTAACCACTTAAAAAAGGCAAAAGTTGAGCTGTGGCTCAAGTAGTATAGCCTTCAATTAAATAAGTAAATCAATAAAACCTCAGAAAGAAATGGGAGGGATGAGAGCGAAAGGCAGAACATCTTACAATAAGCAAAAGGAAAGAAATGTAAATATCACCTGGAAGAAATAATTGTATTGTCAAAGCTTATGGAATTGTATTGTCAAAGATTACAGAATTCACAAAATTTAGACCATGATAATGACAATTTACCTTCTGAAGGTTAAAATACATTTGTGATTTCAACTAAATATTACTTTTCCACAATACTCTGCAATAAGAAAAATTTATGTAATCACCTTGTCACAATAATAATATAAACCTCAGAAAGAGTCACTAGGAATTACTTTCAACCCCCAACTCAACAACCTTTCCCAACAAGGGCCACAAACAAAAATATACTATGAGCAGGAGCTGAGTTTTCACGCTCTGAGCAAAAGCCAAATGAAGCAAAAGGTAGACAGTGGTAGACCTAAGGCGCAAGTAATAAAGCAAGCTACTTTTTAATTTTAATTTTTATATTTTGTGAACATACTGTACAGAGGGGTTACAATTACATGGGCAAGATAATGAGTACATTTCTTACCAAGAATTTCAGCCTCCTCCTTTGTTTACTCTTCACATCCCTTCCCAGCCTCCCCCCTTCCCTCCCACCGAATACTCCCCCCCCCAGGACCAAAGTTGTAAAGTTCGTTTTCAACATGAAAACTTGTACTTCTCATTGTTGCAACAGGTCCACCTCTATCCTTAAACAACTTGTTTTTCCCCATCTCCTCCACAAATTATATCAGCATCAAATATAGTGAAAGCAGGGGTTATACTGTGGGGGAGGGACATACAAAGCAACAAAGAAATAATCTGATAAATGCATTAGAAACAAATGAATGAAAGAAAAAAAATTAAAATACATATCTAAGGGTTCATTTTCCTCACATTACATTATCTGACCTTTTCGGCTTGACTCATATATACACTTGATATTACAAATAAGGGAAACCATGGGACCTATGTTTCTTTGGGCTTGGCTACTTCACTAAATATAATTTTTTCCAAGTCTTTCCATTTTCTAATAAATGAGGCAATGTCATTCTTTCTGATGGAGGCATAGAATTCCAATGTGTATATATACCACATTTTCTTGATCCTTTCATCTACTGACGGTCATCTGGGTTGGTTCCATATCTTAGCTATGGTAAATAATGCTGCAATAAACATAGTTGTGCTGGTAGCTTTAGTGTGGTCTTGTTTGTAAACATTTGGGTAAATGCCCAAAAGTGGGATTGCTGGATCATAGGGTAGGTCTATGTGAAGTCTTTTGAGGAAACTCCATACTGCTTTCCAAAGTGGTTGAAAAAGTTTACACTCCCACCAACAATGCAGTAAGGTTCCGTTCTGTCCACATCCCCTCCAAAATCTGTTGTTGTTAGAGTTCTTGACTTTTGCCATTCTAATTGGAGTGAGGTGGTATCTCAGTGTTGTTTTGATTTGCATTTCTTTTATGGCTAGGGAGGTGGAACATTTCTTCATATGTCTATTAGCCCTCCTTTCTTCTTCAGAGAAGTTTCTCTTTAAGTCTATAGCCCACTTATTTATTGGGCAGTTGTTTCTTTGAGGATTTGTTATTGGGGGATTTAATTTTTTGAGTTCCAAGTATATTTTAGATATGAGACCCTTGTCTGTTTTATGGCTAGTGAAGATCTTCTCCCAATCCGTGGGCTTTCTATTTATCTTGCTAGGTATGTCCTTTTCCAATGCAGAATCTCTGCAACTTCATGTAATCCCATTTGTCCTACCTTTTTTTGATTTGTTGTGTTTCTGGGTCTCTATTAAGAAAATTTCAGCCTGTGCCAAGGAGACCTAGGGTTTCTCTTATTCTGTCCTGTAATGTTTCCAGAGTGTCTGCTTTGACACTGAGGTCTTTGATCCATTTGGAGTTGATTCTGGTGCAGGGTGATATATAAGTATCTAGCTTTAGTTTTCTACAAGTAGTTATCCAATTTTACCAGCGCTATTTACTGAAGAGGCTGACTTTCTTCCATTCTATTTTTTTAGCTCCATTATCGAACATTAGGTGGCTATAGGTCTTTAGGTTCATTTCTGGGTTTTCAATTCTATTCCATTGGTCCTGAGGTCTGTTCTTATGCCAGTACCAAGCTGTTTTGATTACTATGCCTTTAGAGTAGAGTTTGAAATTTGGTATTGATATTCTTCCAGCAGTTTTCTTTCCGTTGAGGAGCGTTTTTGCTATTGGGGTCTTTTAATGTTCCATATAAATTTTTGGATTGCCTCTTCTATTTCCTTGAAGAATGAGGTTGGAATTTTGATAGGTATCACGTTGAATTTTTAGATAGCCTGGAAAATATTGCCATTTTCACGATGTTAATCTTTCCAATCCAGAAGCATGGGAGGTTTTGCCATTTTCTAAGTTCTGTTTTGATTTCCTTTTTCAAGATTTTAAAGTTTTCATCATAGAGGTCCTTCACAACTTTGGTTAAGTTAATTCCTAGGTATTTAATTTTGGGGGTCTATTACAAATGGAGTTGCTTTCCTAATTTCAGCCACACTTTTCTCGTTGTTGGCATAAAGAAAGGCCATTGATTTTTGGGAGTTAATTTTATACCCTGCTACTTTGCCAAAGTTTTGAATCAGCTAAAGCAAGCTACTTTTAAGAGAAAAAAAAAAGAAAACCTGAGTATGAAGGCAAGGCCCTAATCCCCTGACTTCCCAGAATGGAAAGTGGATCAGTCACGGAATCCAACAGTTTGTGCTTATTCTTTGTATCACAGCTGAAAAATGCCCCTTCAGTTCTAGGCCCTCCAATCAGAAACGGAAGTTAGGCTTGTTCTTTGCTTCTGGCACACAAGTACGTTGTGTAGAAGAAACCTATCCTCTTGCTTCCTAGATTCCAGGGTTCAGCCTCTCTTGGGAATCACGGTGGGAGGTGGATGGCAGTGTGACAAGAGGTTCCAAATAGAGTGGCAACAATGCTAATGAACTTGCAGCTGGCAGCTGGATGCCAGGGCTAGGTGGCAACTTGTAGTGCCCTCTGATTACGCAGCAGTAGGGAGACTGACTTGGAGCACCTGCTGGCTCTGCCTATCAAGTCTACCCCACCACCAGAGGTATAAATGGGGATCTGAGTTGGCTGTGTCAGATTCCTGCTCCCCAATGCTACCCGTTTTCCTCTGTGCATACCACTGCTGAGGACACACATCCAAATTCTCTATAGCCTTGCACAATGAGGGAGATTGTGTACATACAGGCAGGCCAGAGTGGCATCCAGATTGGCGCAAAGATGAACATGGCATTGGACTAGGATCCTAGTCTCAAATATAGGGGGAGGAGGAGGAAGAGGACAGGGTTGGAGGGTGAAAAATGTGGTGGTCTTGGCTAGTCTGAGGTAGATGGGGCTCCATAGTAGTCCGTAACCTTCTGCAAATAAAGTCCCCTAGATAGCTTCCCCAATTTCCCTAATTTGTGTGGCCCAGGTGGGTGTGGTTTTTAAGTAAGGCTGGGGTAGTTTCAAATCCCTTGCATGACTTAGTCTTACCTGAGACTCAAGTCACTGTACTTAGTTTCCTGGAAGAGAATAATCCATTTGGGGTCTGGTTTGAATGAAAGGAATTCAGTGTCTTTGAGCTGACAGATACAGAGGATTCCCTTTCTGCTAACTGATGAGTGTCAGATAACTGAGAACAGTTCTTCCACCTTAATGGAAATTTCTCTGAGTTCTCATGCCTCATTTCAGCTCCCTTAAGTTGGTTGATCTCTAAATCAGTAATTGTTGGTGTATGCTCTGAGGACCCTTGGAGTTCTGGAGACACCTCTAGCTGAGTCTTCAAGATACTGCTTTGGCGGATGGCCAATAGACACATGAAGAAATGCTCAACCTCCCTAGCCATAAAAGAAATGCAAATCAAAACAACATTGAGGTACCACCTCACTAGAGTTAGAATGGCAAAAATCAAGAACTCTAACAACAAAAGATTCTGGAGGGGATGTGGATAGAAGGAAACCTTACTGCATTGTTGGTGGGAGTGTAAACTTGTTCAACCACTTTGAAAAGCAGTATGGAGTTTCCTCAAAAGACTTCACATAGAGATGCCCTATGACCCAGCAATCCCACTTTTGGGCATTTACCCAAATGTTTACAAACAAGACCACACTAAAGCTACCAGCACAACTATGTTTACTGCAGCATTATTTACCGTAGCTAAGATATGAAACCAACACAGATGACCGTCAGTAGATAATGGTTCAAGAAAATGGGGTATATATACACATTGGAATTCTATGGCTCCATCAGAAAGAATGACAAGAAAAACTTGGAAAAATTATATTAAGTGAAGTAAACCGGGCCCAAAGAAACATAGTTTCCCTTATTTGCAATATCTAGTATATGTATGAGTCAAGCTGAAAAGGTCAGATAATGTGATGTGAGGAAACTGAACCCTTAGATATGTATTTTAATGCTTTTTTCTTTCATTCATTTGTTTCTAATGCATTTATAAGATTATCTCTTTGTTTCTTTGTATGTCCCTCCGCCACAGTATAAACCCTGCTTTCACTATATTTGATGCTGATATAATTTGTGGAGGAGATGGGGAAAAACAAGTCGTTTAAGGATAGAGGTGGACCTGTTGCAACAATGAGAAGTACAAGTTGTCCTGTCGAAAACGAGCTTTACAACGTTGGTGCAGGAGGCGGGGAGAGGCTTGGGGGGAAGGCTGCGAAGGGATGTGAAGGGTAAACAAAGGAGGAGGCTGCAAAGCTTGATAAGAAATGTACACATTATCCTGCCCATGTAATTGTAACCCCTGTATACAGTATGTTCACAAAAAATAAAATAAAATAATATTTAAAAAAAAGATACAGCTTTGGCAATATCATCTCCATATAAGGCCACGTTCTTATCATAGAATCCAAACAGAATATGGTATCATATAAGATGGAATACTCATAGAAGAATCTAGAGGTCTTTTATTAAGCCAGATCGCAAAGATTAACAAAACTAAAATACCACCAATTTCTGTGTTTTTTTAATTTAGAAAATGTAGTCATTTTCACAAATATATTAGTGTCAACGGACATGGGTTTCTTATAGTTACTTTAAAATTCATTGTTCGGACAGTTAACGTCCTAGGCCATAATACACTTCCCTTTCCATCTCAGTTTTAGGAAATACTAAACGATGAGCACAGCATTGACTGCACTGCCAACTACTATGGAGACAGCATCTTATAGCTGCAGAGAATCGAGGTATATTACAATGAGGCAGATGGTGATTGTCTCCCATCTGGCTTCCCACACCATGGCAGAATAATTCCCTGAGGAAAACTAATGACAAGGAAGGAGTTGGTGCCTTTCTAAGGGCAGTATTTTAGTTTGAATTTGAGACCTTTATCTTGTAAGTGAAGTGCTGTATCCACGTGAGCCACTCAACCAGATATCTTAATTTTTGAGTATACACTTGGGAATTTCCCCAGGACGCCTTATATGTGAATTCCCCCTACCTCTTCTTGCTGACGAGCTACAACTGGATTTTTTTTTGTCGGTCATGAGGCTTGAACTTTGAACGTAGACACTGTCCACCAACTCTTCAGCTCAAGACAAGTGGCACTACCAATTAATCCACAGTGCCACTTCCAGTTTTCTGGTGGTTTATTGGAGATAAGAGCCTTGCTGGCTTTTCATGCCCTGCCTGGCTTTGAACCATCCTCCTCCATCTCAGCCTCCTCAGTAGCTAGAATTATAGGCATGATCCCATTTTACATCATTAAAAATTAGACGGCCTAAATATGTATTCTAAAACAATTGATAAAATATAATTTAAATACAATCCAAGATAAGGACTCAAATGTTTTTCTTTCTTGGTATTGTTTCTAACATATTTATAAGAAGATTTCTCTGTTGCTTTGTATGTATCTCCCCCATGGTATAACCCTCTTTTCATTGGATGTGATGTTGGTATAATTTGTGGATGGGAAGGGAAAAATCAAACTGTTTAAAAAGGTATACAGGTGGACCCATTCCAACAATGAGATGTTTAAGACGTTATGTAGAAAACAAACTTTACAGCTTTGGTGTTTGGGGGAAAGGAATGGGAAGGGGTGGAAGGGGAACAAAGGAGAAGGCAACAATGCTCAATAAGAAATATACTCATTACCTTGTTCAGGTAATTTTAACCCCTCTCTATGGTATTTTCAAAATGAAAAAAATTGTAAAAGAACAAATACAGTCCAATGCCGTTTTATTGTGTGCTAGTCATCCTTCTAAGCTCAAGATCTTGGCACTGACCATGAGCTTCTTTTGCTAAAGGCTAATGTTCTACCTCTTAAGTCACATCTCCACTACCAACTATTTTGGCTAATTTCTTAGAGATGAGAGTCTCCCAGAGTTTCCTACCCCAGCTGGCTTCAATTTGCGATCCTAAATTCTCAGACCTTTGAGTAGCTAGAATTACATGCTTCAGCAACCAGAGTCCAGTTACATTGCCCTCTTTAAAATACAGATTGCATTTCTAAAAAAATATTTTTAATTCAAAATTTAAAATTTTTGGGGGGGTCCGGATGTGGGGACTGAATTCTGGGCCTGGATGCTGTCCCTGAGCTCTTCAGCTCAAGGCTATTGCTCTATCACTTGGACCACAGCACCACTTGTGGCTTTTTACTTTTTGCTTATGTGGTGCTGAGGAATCGAACGCAAGGCCTCATGCATGCAAGGCAAGCGTTCTACCACTCAGCCACCTTCCCACCCCCAATTTTAAAATTTTAAAGAGGGATGTTCAGTCACTAATATGCATGAGAATAGTCCAAATTACAAAGCATAAATAAATTGTTTCACCCTGAAATCTATAACACTTCTGGTCTTGAGCATTTTGAATATGAATACTTAGCCAACAATAAAATCTTTTTAAGGTTTTAAAGTAAGAAAGCATTCTTCTGATGTAGAAAAACTAATGTGTAAACATTGTTTTAAATGATTAATATTATCTTTCCTAATACAGACAACCTAACTGAAGTCTACAGATTAGATTTTGAGTTTTTGTAACAGTCAATGTAAAGTTTATTTAATTTTATATTAAGAGTTTCCATTCTACATTAGTGTATAAAAACAAATCATGGGAAATTGGCTTTCCTGTGTAATAAACCAGTGAACAAGTTCAAACAAAAGGATAAATATATTTAATTTATTTGATTTATGGATCTACATTTTGGGATGTCTCACCTTGATATTTTGTGTAAATATTGTTTAAATAACGTCTAAGATTCAATCTTCTAGTTCCTTGGTTGAAAGTGGTTGTGGGGATTGTGTCACTCCTATGAACAATATTTTAGGTTGTGTCTTTATTAGATCCTGTATATCCAGCAAGATGGCCAGTTTTCTTTATGTGAATGTTTAGAAAACGGGGCATTTTCAAACTGGTATTTTATCATTTTAAATGATGTCCTTTGGCCAACTCAGGTTAAATGGCTAACTGCAAGTAATTGCCCAAGTTTCCTCTGAGTATTTGAATACAGGGACATGTGCTATTTAATAACCATTATTGTAACATTATAAGACAAGAAATATATATTGTGTATATTTTTCCCCAGGAAAGACTTATACTTGAATTCCCCCTACATCTACTTGCTGAATAGCCACACTTGGCTCTTTTATTTTTGTCGGACATGGGGCTTGAACTCTGGGTCTAGGCATTGTCCCTCAACTCTTCAGCTCAAGGCAAGCAGCTCTACCACTTGAGCCACAGTGCCATTTCTGGTTTTCTGTTAATTTATTGGAGATAAGAGTCTCATGGTCTTTTCCTGCCCGGGCTGGCTTAGAACAGCGATCCTCTGATCTCAGCCTGCAGAGTAGCTAGGATTACATTCATGAGCCACTGTTGCCTGGCACCTGTCTTATTTTCTTGAGAAAGCTAATTGGATAAGGGAAAGAATAGTGGGATAATAACAAAGGGAGGGGTAACAATTTTTGAGAAGAAATGTAATTTCCTTACTCATGTAACTGTAACTCCTATATGCAGCACATTTACAATAAAATAAAATTAACAAAAAAGCAAAAGGTTCTTGCTTATAGGCGCTGGTGACTCACACCTGTAATGCTAGCTACTCAGGAGGCTGAGATCTGAGGATCAGGGTTCAAAGCCAGCCTGGACAGGAAAGTCCCTGAGATTCTTATCTCCAATAAGTCACTCAAAAAAACTGTAAGTGGGGCTGTAGCTCAAGCGATAGAGTGCTAGTCTTGAGCTGAAGAGCTAAGGGACTGTGCCCAGGCCCAGAGTTCAGCCACATGACCAACCAAAAAAAAGTGGTTCTCATCTTTCTTTTGCCCTATTAGGCTCAAACCCTGATGCTCATCTTTGCCTCCTGAGTAGCTGAGAATTTGGCCACCATGCCCAAACAAAGGAATGAATATTCATGGAAACAGACAATTGCAAATGTTAAAGTTGCTGAAACCTTTTGCATGTTGATTCATGTTCCCTTCTTATTACCATTTTATGTGATCCGTGGTCTGGATCTCTGAGCCAGGACACTGTTTCATAGCTTTCTCACTCATGGCTGGTGCTTTACAACTCCAATCACAGCTTCACTTCTGTTTTCTTCTTTGGTTTGCTGATGAATTGATGATAAGAGACCATAGCCCTCAGATTTAATCTGTCTTAGTATTTAGGATTACACACAAAAACCAAAAACTCATGAATCATTTTGCAAATTTAATTGGATTTTCTTATACTTTTTTTTCTATTTTTTATTTCCTTATGTATGCTGGGCTTGGGACTATAAATCAGAGTCTAGGTATTGTCCCAGTACATTTTAAAGACTGGCACTCTAATATGTGAGCCACACAATTTGTGGTTTTCTTTACTCTAATTGGCTAATTAGAGATGAGTACATGTCTTCTCCTGACTGGGCTGTCCTTGAACATTGATCCTCAGATGTGAGAATCCAGAGGAACTACAATAACAGGTGTGAACTACCTCAGTTTTGCTCATTTTAACCTCTAAAATTATCTCTTCCTATTCTTCTTCCACCTTTCTTTTTATTTATTTATTTTATTATTTTTGTGTGTGCTGGTCCTGGAGCTAGATCGCAAGGTGTGGGGGCTGTCCCAGAAATCATTTTCTCATTTCTACCATTGGAGCCACAGGTCAACCTCCAGCTGTTATTTTCTTCTTTTTGGTGCTTAATTGGAAATAAGGTGGCTCAGTGGTAGAGCACTTGCCTTGCATGCATGAGGCCCTGGGTTCGATTCCTCAGCACCACATAAGCAGAAAGTAAAAAGCCAGAAGTGGTGCTATGGCTCAAGTGGTAGAACGCTAGCCTTGAGCTGAAGAGCTGAGGGACAGTGCCCAGGCCCAGAGTTCAGGCCCCATGACCAGACCCTCCCCCCACAAAAAGAATCTCATGAAAAGCACAGAATGACTCCGAAAATTGAAATCCGAGGATCACAGTTTGAAGCCATCCTTCACAGTAAATTCCATGAGACCCTTTATCTCCAATTAGCTGGTAGGGATCCCACCAATAAATTGAGAGTGATAGAACTCCAGCCTTGAGTAAAGTAGAACATGTTCAACCACCATGGCTGGCACACAAGGGAAAAATGCCCCATGGACTTTCTTGCTTGGGCTTGTCTTTAAATGGTATTTTCTGACTTTAGCTTCCTATGTAGCTAATACAACATTTGTAAGCCACCAGTGACTGACTAAAACTCTGTCACTGTTATTCCTTCTCATCTTCTATACTTCATTTCTTTTGTGGTGGACCTGAGGGTTGAACTTGGGGCATCAGTGTTGCTCTTTTTATGTCTTTTATGTAACATTTTTTCAGTTTTGTTGCTCTAAGGTTTTATTTTCTATATGGCTTTTTATTTCTTATACAAGTAAATTTTTATATCTTACAAAAATAACTTTTATGGGTACTGGTGGCTCATAACTCTAATCCTACTCAGGAGGCTGACATTGAGGATCACAGTTTGAAGCCAACATAGGTAGAAAAGTCTGTGAAATTCTTATCTCCAATAAACAACCAAATATCCTAGAAGTGTTGCTATGAATCAAGTAGTAAAGTGCTATCCTTGAGCAAAAGAAATCAGAGCCCAGGAGGTGATTTCAAGCCCCTATACTGGCACGAAAAGAAATTCATTAGCTTTACTAGGATTTCTGGTGTGAGCCACCAGTTCTGGGCTTAAGAACCAACTTTCGTAGCAGTTGCCACTTTTGATCTTTTCCTTAGGAGCTTTAATGATTTTTTTTCCATGCCTACATTTACATTCCACAAATGGCTTTATTTTTTTGGTTGGAGGGACAGTTCAATAATTCAATAACATATCAAAAAAGGCATGTCTTGAATTTTTTATTTTAAATAGGAATGCAAACCATATGCTTAGTCTGAGACCAGCAGAGTGTGAATGCTGGTTTGATTGCAGAGCTGTGGAATGTATTTCAGGAAGTGGGAGCCTACCAGTTTGGGTGTTTCAGTTGTCAGGTCTTCCTGCAGCTTCACAATAAACTTCTATGATGTCACGGCCATCTTTGCCATCACAAACCTCAGGTGTCAGGCACTGATCTCACCCTTATGTGGACTTAGATACACAGGAAGGAAAAAAATAGAAGAAATGACGATTGACCACAAGACCACAGCTTTATGAGCTTTCCTGATTGAATTCTGAGATTTCATGAGCAGAGCAGGCTCATCTCCACACAACACTCCTAAGAACTAAGGACCAAGCACTGTTGTAGACAACTGCAGAAACAGATGTGAATACAACTGCAAATGGCCTGCCTCCATGTACATTTCATGCTGAAGGAGAAAACCAGAAATCATAATGAAAACGTCAAACCATCAGAAGGATGGTGATCTGGGGAGAAAGCTTCACATTGGAGGATCAGAGGAAAAGACATATGATCTAACAGCACGGGCCATCATCCATGCAATTAATGCTTTTCCATGCTGGCTCCAATCTCAATCCAAGATCTCATCCTCCTGAGATGGAAACTGTAGGTGTGAGGCACCTGGGCTCTTTGATAAGAATATCTATTACCAATGTGTGCTAGGTTTCTTGGAATTTTCTTGTAAGGAAGGTTCAAAATTAAACGTATTATACTTCTTAAACTTTCTTTTCATTATCTTCTAATTATTTGAATTTGAGTTGTCTTCTTGACTTCTTGGAAAAATCAAGATAATATTTTTCATTGTTAAAATCCTGGGGAGGGAAGGAAGATCACAGTTTCTTTGCCAAAGTACTAGAATGCAATAGTCATTTTCACTGATCAGTTTTACCAAATAATGTGTCTTGTCCTTGATGGACTTTTCATCTTCCCTAATATTAGATGAATGAAACTATAAATAGGGGGAAAGCAACCACAGAGTAGCAAGTTTATCACAATGACAAATATAAATTGTCCACCTTCGACCTAATGAAAACAGTTGCCTGAAGCATTAAAAACTTGAATAAATACTTGGAGATTCTTCCACTTTATACAAAGTTGTTTTTTTCTTAATTCCTTTTTTTTTCTTTTTTTTTTCTTTTTGGTTGTTCGTTGGGCTTGAATTTTTACCCTGGGGGCAGTCCCAGAGCTATTCAGCTCAAGGAGAGCGCACTACCACTTGAGACACAGCACCACTGCTGGTTTCCTGGTGGTCATTTGGAGGTAAGTCTCACCAACTTTCCTGCTTAGACTGGCTTTTAAATGAATTCCTCAGATCTCAGCTTCCTGAGTACTAGTACTACAGACATGAGCCACCAGCACCCGGCCAAAATAGTATTTTCTTTTCAGTTTGGCTAGTTTGAATGATTACCAAGGAAAAAATATAGAACCTAAAATTTTTAGCTTGTGTTAAAATTTGCAATAGTTTTGCCGTAAAGAATAGGGAAATATTTAGAATTACATATTTTGAAAAATGCAGCTGATTAGCTATTATTGATTTAAAATACTACAGCATATCTTTTTTGGTAGACACTGAAGTCAGTTCAGAACTTGTTGGTGAGCATTCTGCTCTGTGAGCCAAATCCATCGGGACCTTTTTAATTTGATCATCGATTAATTAATTTGAAACTTACAAAGCATCTTTTGGTAACAATAAGTAAAATAAGCCTAAACTCCCGCCTTTTGTGTAATGGAAGAAATCGTAATATCTAGAATGTATAAACTCAAAAATTAAACACCCGTGGGGGAGAGACATGCAAAGCAAAAAAAAAAAAATCTTCTGAATATGTTAGAAAAAATCTCAAGAAAGAAGAACCGTTTGAATCTTTATCTTGGGGTTCATTTCACCTAACACCAACTTATCTGCTCTTTTCTGCTTCTTTCAAAAATATATACTAGTTATTGCAAATAAGGGACCTATGTTTCTTTGTGCCTGTCTAACTTCACTTAATATAATTATGACCCCTGTTTTCACTGTATTTGATGTTGGTATAATTTGTGAAGGGGAAGGGAAAAAACAAATCATTTAAATAGAGATACAGGTGGATACATTGTTACACAAGTCGTTATGTGAAAAACGAACTTTAGAACTTTGGCCTGGGGAAATTGGGAAGGTGGAGTGTGAAAGGTGGGAGATGAGAAGGGATGGGAAGGCGAAATATAAGAGGAAGCAATAATGCTTGATAAAAAATGTGCTCAATACCTTGCCCATGTAATTGTAACCTCTCTGTATTGTATTTTCACAATAAATAAATAAATATGAAATTCCCAAAATCAAATAATCTTATTAATAAATAGGCAAGTGAATTGACTAGATAGGTCCAAAAAAGATATAGATGTCTAAGGAATACCCGAAAAAATTCTACATCTTTAGTAATCAAGGAAATGCCAATCAAATCTATGTTGAAGTTCCATCTCTACATAATCAGAATGTCTATTATCAAAGAAAACACAAATACCAGAAAGGAGTTGGGGAAAGGTACTCTACACAATGTTGGAACTTAGTGAATCAGTGTAGCCACAACAGAAATCTTGGGTGGAAGTTCCACCCAAGAAAACCTATATATACACTTGAAGAAACATAAGTCAGCCTTATGGTAGAGTTATCTGTACACACATTTTTTACACATTCCAAATAGTCACGTTCTACAATAAGCCACCACAGGTAGAAAAGTATGTAAAACTGTTATCTCCAATTAACAATAAAAATAAATCTGAGAGTAGAGCTGTAGATCAACTGGCAGAGTACCAGCCTTGATGGAAAAAATGCCAAGCAAGAGATGAAGGCCATAAGTTCAAGCTTCAGGACTGCTAAACACACACACACACACACACACACACACACACACACACACACACACACACACAAAACCAATGCTACCTATATTCTTTTAGCCAAACTTCTTATTCTCTTATGATTCATGCACCTATGACAGAGCTAAATACAATGAGAAAGAGATATTTATAATGATAAACTTTTCACCTAACATCTGTTTTCATGGTATTTGATGTTGTTATAATTTGTGGAGGGAAGGGAAAAAACAAGTTGTTTAAAAAGTGATACAGGTAGACTCATTGCAACAATGAGATGTACAAATTGTTATGTCAAAAAACCAATTTTACAACTTTGGCAGGGGTGGGGATGAGAAGGGATGGGAAGGGGAAACAAAAGAGGAGGCAACAATGCTTGATAAGAAATGTACTCATGGGCTGGGAAGGTGGCTCAGTGGTAGAGCGCTTGCCTTGCATGCATGAGGCCCTGGGTTCAATTCCTCAGCACCACCTAAGCAGGAAAAAAAGCCAAAGTGGCACTGTGGCTCAAGTGGTAGAGTGCTAGCCTTGAGCTGAAGTGCAGAGGGACAGCACCCAGGCCCAGAGTTCAGGCCCCACGACCGGACCCCCCCACCAAAAAAAAAAGAAAAGAAAAAGAAATGTACTCATTATCTTGCCCATGTAATTGTAACCCCTCTGTATGGTATTTTCAATAGAAAAAGAATGATTTACAAAATTCAAAAAAGAAAAGGTAAACTTTTACTGAAGAACCCAGGTATATTTCTTGTGTTGTTTTGTTTTTGTTGTCACTGGACTTGATCTCACAACCTGAGTGCTGTCCCTGAGGTTTTTACGTTCAAGGTTGATTCTCCACAACTTGGAGCTACAGTTCCACTTCTGGTTTTGTGGTAGTTCATTGGAGATACAGAGTCTTAACAACTCAGTCTTCCACATGCTGATTTCTAACTGCAACTCTCAGATTTCAGCTTCCTGAATTGGTAGGATTACAGGCCTGGTCTGCCAAAGCTGAGCCAGAACCTGAGTATTTTCACCACTGATCATTGAAAGAGTTCAATTCTTTTTCCTCCAGACTGCTTGCCACGCACATTTCTCTCTGGATGGCAATTGAGAAAATAAAGAGTTTCCAGTAGTTCACACCTATACATCCTAGCTACTGAAAAGTCTGAGATCTGAGGATAGTGGTTTAAAGCCAGCCCAGACAGCAAAATCTGTGAGACTTTTAGTGCCACTTATCCACAAAAACATCTGTATGTTGAACTATGGCTCAAAAAGTAGAGCTCTACCTTGATCAAATACCCCTGGGATAGACCTCAGGCCCTGAGTTCAAACCCCAAGACAAGCGCACAGGCATATGCATGCGAATGTGTGCTCGCTCGCGCGCAAACACACACACACACACACACACACACACACACACACACACACACACACACACACACACACACACACAATTTTATAACAGAGTTCTCAAACCTAGCAAGGTGCCATCCTAATTCCTTAATGTCCTGCTATGCTATGGAATTAGAAGAGCCTAACCTCTGGCTTGGGCTGCAATCCCTGCTGGTAAACAGCATCTGGAGGGATGAAGTAGCTCTGAGCCAAGACTGACTCACGCAGACCAGAAGCAGGAGTGAGGTCGTACAGGCAAGTCGCCCCTACTCACCCAGAGTGGAAAGGGGAGTGAGGTGACATGGACACATGGCCCCACTCACCCAGACCAGAAGTAGGAGTAAGGTAACACAAACATGAGGCCCCCACTTACTCAAACTAGAAGGAGGAGTGAGGTGACAAAGGCATGTGGCCCCCACTTACTCCATTTACTCCCTCTTCTCCAGGAGGGGAAGCAGGAGTGAGGTGACACAGACACACAACAACTACTTAGCCAGACCAGAAGTAGCAGTGTGGTGGTGCAAGAATGTAGCCCCCACTCACCCTGACCAGAATCAGGAGTGAGGTGGTACAGGCACATGGTCCTTACCCACCCAGACCGGAAGCAGGAGTGAGGTGACACAGGCATGGGCCGAACTTTCAGTCAGGAAACAGAAGTGAGGTGATGATCTCATGCCACACCAAAGGAGCCTTGAGAACCATGGAAGCCCCCTGAGGAGGAAGGCACAGTTCAGAGACCATCCAGCCTTCTCTCCTGCCTTTTGTGAAGGCCTGCTTGGTTCCATGGTGCACTCAGAAGGTCATAGGGCTTGAGCCATGGATGCCGCTGTCCTTTTCCCACTGGTGTTGCACCTGCTGCAGCTACAGTAGCAAACTCAAGAAGTTCTAATTCACAGAATGTATACTATGAACCATTAATGTCTTCAGTTACCATGTGCCACTTGCTAGTCACTTAATAAAAGAGTTGCCAATGTCTTCAGTGTTCACTGACTTGTAAAAATGCTGGGTTGGGAATCTTAATATTACTGATTGTCTTTTAATTCCTAGGAATGATGATTTTTTAAAATGGCCATTCTGTGTTCTATATCTACTAAAAGACTTGTGCAAAGATCAAATTACTTACAGCCTGGTTGTTAAGAGTATAGACTCAGGGACTGGGAAGGTGGATCAGTGGTAGAGTGCTTGCCTTGCATGCCTGAGGACCTCGGTTCCATTCCTCAGCACCACATAAGCAAAAAGAAAAAGCCAGAACTGGCACTGTGGCTCAAGTGGTAGAGTGCTAGCTTTGAACTGAAGAGCTAAGGGACAGTGCCCAGGCCCAGAGTTCAGGCTCCACGACCGGACCAAAAAAATAAAAAGTAAAAGATATAGACTCAGATTCAAATAAATTCAAATTCAATTTTGTCTACTTACTGGCTTTTGGTTAAAGAGGAAGGCACTATAACACTGAGCTTTATTCACTTTTGTACATATGTGAATTGAGCCAGGGACAGGTAGCTCATGCCTATAATCTTACTCAGGAAACTGAGGGCGAAGGATTGTGTTTCAAAGCCAGCCCCGGCAGAACAGGCCCTATGAAATTTTTAGTTCCAATTAATCCCTCAAAAACCAGAAGTGGGATGAGAAGGTGGCTCAAGCATGCTTGCCTTGCATGCATGAGGCCCTAGGTTTGATTTCTCAGCACCACATAAGCAGAAAAAGCCAGAAGTGGCACTATGGCTCAAATGTTAGAGTGCTAGTCCTAACCTGAAGAGATGAGACACAGCACCCATTCCCAGTGTTCAGGCCCCATGAACAACAACAACAAACTCCATGACCAACTAAACAAAAACAAAATCAGAAGTGAAGCTGTGGTTCAAGTGGTAGAGTGCTAGAAAGTGGATAAGGAACAGGCCCTGAGTTCAAGTCCCACAATGTACCAGAAAAAAACAAAGAAAGAAAGACAGAAAGAAAGACAGAAAGAAAGAAAGAAGGAACGAAAGAAGGAAAGAAAGAAGGAAAGAAAGAAAGAAATGTAATTGGATACTGGTATTTCCCATCTCCTAGGGTTTATGAATATTCAATAAACAAAATTTATTGAGCATTTCCTATTGAAAAGAGGGATTTTGTCTAACCATTAAGTGATTTATGATGCTGCAGAGCATGCAATGGATACCCTCTACTTCAGTGGAAAGTTGAATGTAAATTTTGTGAGTCCTATTTGAATAGCTGGTGAGAAGCCAAATTGATGAGCCACAGACTCTTCTGAAAAATGGTTTCCTAAGGAAGATTCAGTTTCCCACATGTCAGTTTGCCTTTCTGCTTCTAGTCAGAAAATCTCTAAGGCTCAGGAAAGGATTCAAGCTCTCTGTTAAACCATGCTGTAGCCATTTTTATTTTTATTAAAGGAATAAGTACTCTAGACATAGGTGGATACTGCCTATTATCCTCCCTGCATAGGAAGCTGAGATTTTGAGGATCATGATTTCATACCAGCCCAGGCAAAAAAGTCCATGAGACTTGTCTCAATTAAGCAGTGATAAACCCAGAAGAAGAGGTATGGCTTAATAATTAAAGTATCATTCCTAAGGAAAAAGCTCTGTTTAAGTTGCCCTAATGCTTCAGGTCATAGGTTGGGACATTGCCACCTACAATACTGCTGGACCCTGCCTTCCCTTGGTGTGATGGCCTACAGCCTGGCTTTCACTCCTGTGCATATAGTCTGTTTGGCCATCGACATTGGGGGTGGCATGATCCGTTTATGGAATATACTGCCCATAAAAACTAACTATGATGTAAACAAAGTTTGACAAGTTGTTAAGTCCAAAGGTACAGTGATAAGGATGATTACTATTTAGCTTTTTTTTTTTTTTTTGGGGGGGGGTCCTGTCGTGGGGCCTGAACTCTAGTCCTGGGCACTGTCCCTCAGCTCTTCAGCTCAAGGCTAGCACACTATCACTTGAGCCACAGTGCCACTTCTGGCTTTTTTCTTTTGGCTTATGTGCTGCTGAGTAATTGAACCCAGGGCCTCATGCATGCAAGGCAGGCGCTCTACCACTGAGCCACCTTCCTAGCCCTAGCTTTTTTCTTTAAATAGTTAATTGCTTTTTGAAGTTTATTTGCTTATTTAATCTAGGAAATCAAAAGTTAATATTTGGGTTTTTGGTGAAATTTGAAACTAGGCAATTTAAAACACTCATTGTCCTCAAATTGAACATTTAAAATTATTAAAACTTTGTTCATTTGTTTTAGTTGTCAGAAATTTGAGCCACGCATGGGAGCTCATACTTGTAATGCTAGCTGCTGGGTCTTGACTGATACAGAGAGGATTATGATTTGAGGATAGCCCAGGGAAACATTCACAATATTGGATCTAAATCAATATCTGAACCCAATGCATTGTGCTTTATATTTCATCTACTCAGAAAAGGTAAAAAGAAGGATTGTGAACCATGCTAGCATGGTCATAAACAGAAAACCCTGCCATAAAAATGGATAAAGCAGGGCTGGGAAGGTGGCTCAGTGGTAGAGCGCTTGCCTTACATGCATGAGGCCCTGTGTTCAATTCCTCAGCACCAAATAAGCAGAATAAAAAAAAGCCGGAAGTGGAACTGTGGCTCAAGTGGTAGAGTGCTAGCCTTGAGCTGAAGAGCTGAGGGACAGTGGCCAGGCCCAGAGTTCAGCACCCCCTCCCAAAAAAATAAGGCTAAAGCAGAGCTGGGCTCAGGTGGCTCATGCCAGGAAGCTACTCAGAAAGTTGAGATCTGAAGATCACAGTTCAAACCCAGTCTAGGCAGGAAAGTCTGTGCGACTCTTATCTCCATTAAACCACCAGAAAATCAGAAGTGGCACTGTGGCTCAAACAATAGAGCACTTGCCTTGAGCTTAAGAGTGCAAGGACTGTCTCCAGTCCCAGAATTCAAGACACATGACCAACAAAAACAAAAGTGACTAAAGCAAAAAGAGCAGGTATGTGGCTCACCTTTTACAGGACCTACCTTAAGTGCATGAAGCCCTTAATTTAACTGCTAGTATAGAATGGAGGAAAGGATATGAAGAAAAGAAGTAAGGGAGGAATTATGATATAATCAAATACTGGAATGATAAGTATTAAATAAAGAGATTACAGGTATTTTATATTAAAAGATACTGATTGTTTACTAAAAGGAAATTATAAAATGTGGAATTAAGGCTGAAATACAGATACAACTTTTGTTTTTCTGTAAAATGATACTTATGTGCCCCTTTAGTTTAAAAGTAGTAAATGAGTTTAAAACAATATGAGTGGTTAGAAATGAATCATTATTTCTTATCAATTTTTCTGCTATATTCACCACTTACAAAATCCAAACAATGTTGATCATTTTAATTATTAATTCATTAATTTAATCTTTCATCTTTAGTGTATAGTCTATTGTGCACATCATTTAAATGTTTGAACTCTTTTCGTTTGTTTGTTTTTTGTCCATCATGGATCTTGAACTCTGGCCTGAGCACTGTCCCTTCGCTCTTCACCTCAAGGCTAGCACTCTACCACTTGAGCCACAGAGCCACTTCTGGCTTTTTCTGCTTATGTGGTACTGAGGAATTGAACCCAAAGATTCAACATGCAAGGCAAGCACTCTAGTACTGAGACAACTTCCCAGCCCTGATCTCTATTTTTCCTTCAGACATGGGACTTGACCACAGGGCATGGGTACTGTCCCAGAACTCCTTTGCTCAATGCTAGTACTCTACCATACCAGTTGAAACCACAGTGCCATTTCTTGTTTTTAATGGTTAATTGTAAATAGCAGTCTCATGGGAACTTTTCGGCCCAGGCTGTCTTTAAAACACCAAATTCATTTCTCAGCCTCCTGAAATGGTAGGATTACAGGTATAAGCCACCTGAACCCAGCTCCTCATTTTTTTTAATGTTATATGTTTAGTTCCCCCTCAAATACATACAAAGTGAGATGCAAATTAACTTTAAATGAACCACCAATTGAGGATGTTGAGATTACAAGTGATTGCAATTTTTTTTACATTCTTTTATATGTGGGCCTTGAACTCAGGGCCTGGGGGCAGTCCCTGTTCTTTTGTGCTCAAGGCTATCACTCTACCAGTTTGAACCAGTGCTGCTACTAGTTTCTTGCTAACCAGTTTATGAGATAATAGTCTCACAGACTTTCTTACGCAGGTTGTCTTTAAAGCTCAATTATCAGATCTCAGCCTCCTGTGGTGCTATGATTACAGGCATGAGCCACTGGCACCAGATTTTTAAAAAAGGGACAACAATTCATATGCCAGAAGCTTTGACTTATGCCTATAATACTACCTACTCTAGAGGCTGAGATCTGAAGATGATGATTTGAATCTAGTGGTGCAAAAATGTCTCTGTGAATCTTTTATCTCCCATAAACTGTTCAAGAAAATCCAGAAGTGAAGCTTTGGCTCAAGTGGTAGAGTGTACACTTGAGCAAAAAAGAAGCTCATGGATAGTACCTAGATCCTGCAATCAAACTCCATTCTTACACACACGCACACACAAACACACACACACACACACACAAACATACACACACACACACACACACAAACCCAAAAGCAAATAGAAAATATGAAGAAATCAATGAAAAATTTTAATATTCTAAGGACTTTTGGGTTTAGAGGTATGACTTAGTTGGTAGGACAATAGCTATTGATTGAAACTATCAGGTACCAAGGACATAAAAATGGAATTATCTGCTCTGTATTTTCCTATTCTCATATGTTCTTATTAGGGAACTCTCTTCTTTTTAAAAAAATTGTTTTAGCGGTGATATAGAGCAGGGTTACCTTTCTGTATGTCAGGTAACTAGTACATTTCCTTCCTTTTACGTAATCTCATCTGTTCCCCCATTCTCTTCCATACCCTCTCTCCCATCTTGACCCTTGACTTGCATGGTTCACTTTCATCAATGTCCAGTACAGACAGAGGGCTCTGCTGCTGCAATATTCTGTGTCCTTCCCCCATCTTCCCTGTATATTATGTGAAGAATACAGACTCATCAGAAAATGAAAAGACAAATTAAGAAAAGTCCCTTTGTTTTCTTATTGGAACTCATATATATATACAGAGAGAGAGAGAGAGAGAGAGAGAGAGAGAGAGAGAGAGAGAGAGAGAGAGAGAGAGAGAGAGAGAGAGAGATAGAGAGAGAGACAGAGAGTATTATATAGAAAAGGTGCTTGAGTATTACAACTTGGTGATTTTCGCCAAAGGATTCCTCTTCTGTTCTTACTATATATGATGCCTAGAGTCCTGTACAGTATGTTATATCCCATTGTGTTTTAAACCTTTCTTCTACATATCAGGGGAAAATGTACCATTTGTCAATTTGATGTTGGTTAACTTTCTTAATATGATTTATTCTAGTGTCCTCCATTTCCCTGCAAATTTCTTTATTTTATCCTTTCTAATGGCTCTGTAAAATTTCATTGTATATAGAGAGCATAATTATTGGTTCCATTCATTTATTGTGGGGCATCTGGGTTGTGTACATTTCTTGTCACTGTGAATTGAGCAGCAAGGAACATGGTTGTGCAAATGTCCTTGCCATTTTCTAGTTTCTCCACTTCCACACCATCATTTGCTGTCCTAATTCAAGATATTTGGATAAGATGGTATCTCAGGATTACTTTGATATTTATTTTCTTTATGGCCTGGGATGATGAACCTTTCCTGAGATGTTTCTTTGCCATTCTTACCTCTTCTTCTGAGAAGTCTCTCCTTAGCTCCTCTGCCAATTTGGTGATTGGTTTATAAGTTTTGGGTGGTGTAGTTTCCTGAGATCCATGTATACATTGAAAATTAGCCCTTTGTCTAATGTATTGCAGGTAAATATCTTTTCCCAATTTGTTGCCTGTCTTTTTAGTTTAGTGGCTATGTCCCTAGCCTGTGTAGGATTTTCATGTGATGTAGTCCCATTTGTTGGGTCTCTCTCCTACCTGTTGTGCCCCTGGAATTCTATTCAGGAAGTTCCTGCCAGTACCTATAAGTTCTTTTTTTTTTTTTTTGGATCCGGGCATGGGCCTGAACTCTGGGCCTGCGCACTGTCCCTCAGCTCTTCAGCTCAAGGCTAGTGCTCTACCACTTGAGCCACAGCAACATTTCCGGGTTTTTTTCTTTTTGCTTATGTGGTGCTGAGGAATCGAACCCAGGGCCTCTGGCATGCAAGGCAAGCGCTCTACCACTGAGCCAACTTCCCATCCCCAAGTTCTTTTTTTTTTTAATGATTACTTTAATGGTAAAAATTTTATTTACTTTTATAAATACATTGCTAGACAAAACTTTTCAAAAATACTTTCCCCCCCCAAAAAATTTTAAAAATAAAGGAAAGCTCGTAATAGGTAGGCAGACTGTCTTGAGTCCTCTTTTTGTTCTTAAGGAGAGCTCTCTGCAGTGTAGGACAGGACAATTGCCGCACACCCAATACTGCCATGGGTTAGGCCTTGGGGAGAGAAAAGGCCAGCCTGGACTGAGTGTCCTCTCCTGGTCACGGCCATACTTACACGTTCTAGTATCTATAACACTATCTTTGATTATCTAGTATGGATCCTATTATAGTTGGGCTATGCTGTATACAATGTTAACCATTGAGAACATATATCTCTCTCTGCATTTATGTCTGAATTATAAAGTGTAAGTTCGACTCCAAGTTCAACAAACACAAGTTATTCTCTATGTGTTCCCAGTGTCCCTATGAGGATCTCTCAACAGCTGTTCATTTTTCCTGTTTAGATAACATTAAACACCATAGTTTTGCTAGGTCAAGAATAAAGATGAGGGGTGAAAATAAACTTTTGCCTTTAAATAGCTTATGATCCTCAACCCTAAACGAGGAGTTAAATTAGAAAACATTTTGTTGTTGTTGTTGTTGTCTCCAGAGCGATTACTCCATTACTGGTGAGGCCTGTGAGGTGTGGGGTACACACCCAGCCTCCCCCATGCCGCAGGCAGGCGCGGCAGGTGGAGGCGCACACTGGGCCACCCCGTTCGCATCACAGGGCTCACAACGCAGGAAGGGGCCCACGTCACAGGCGGCCCGCGGAGCAGGGCCAGGGGGTGAGCAGAGCTGCCCCTAGCACGGGTGTGCCTGATGCATGGCAACTGTCGCAGGGGCCATCTGGAGTAAGTGGTTACAGGGTCGAGGCACACAGTGCAAAATTGCGGGAAATGGAGCGCATCTACCGGTGCTCGGCATGCAGCTGCCCAGCTCGCACCTCAGCACCTATAAATTCTAATGTCATCCTTATTCTGTCTTATAGTAGTTTGGCTGATTTTAATGTAGGTAATCCATTTTGAGTTGATGTTAGTGCAAGCAGAGATCCACTTCTAGTTTTCTGCCTATAAATGTCCAGTTTTCCCAACATCAATACTTGAAAAGGCTATGGTGTGTGTGTGTGTGTGTGTGTGTGTGTGTGTGTGTGTGTGTGTGTGTGTGTGTGTGTGTGTGTGTGGTGTCGGGGGGGTCGTGGGGCTTGAACTCTGGGACTCGGAGCTACCCTTCAGCATTTCATCTCCAGGCTAGTACTTGAACCACAGTTCCACTTCCCATTTTCTTGTGGTTTATTGGAGCTAAGAGTCTCATGGACTTCCCTGGCCCTGCTGGCTTTCAACAACCATCCTCAGATCTCAGCCTTCTGAGTAGCTAGGATTAATGGCATGAGCCACAGGCACCCGGCAAGGCTATGTTTTTTCCACACTACATCTTTCGCTCTTTTGTCGAATATCAGATGATTGTAAGTATGTGGTTTTATTTATGTGGTCTTTTCATCTTTTTAAATACTTTTTTATTGTAAAAATAATGTGCAAAGCGGTTACAGTTACATAAGGTAGGTAATGAGTTCATTTCCTCTCAAGCATTATTACCTCCTCCTTTGTATTCCCCCTACCATCCCTACCCTTCCACCTCCACAACTACTCCTTTCCATCCACCCTCCCCACTCCCTGCCTAAATTGTAAAGTTCGTTTTTGAACATAGTGTCTTGATCTCATTGTTAAAATTGGTCTATCCCTAGTTAAGCATTTGGATTTTTCCCTTCACCTCCCAGTGCTAGAGAAATGTATATACAAGATACAGGGCACCAACATCAAAGAAACAAACAAACAAACAAAACACATAACTTAGGTTTCAAGATTGGGTGGAAGAATGATTACTGTTGACTTAATTTGATAAGTGTTCTTTAGCTTTTAATGGTAAGGCTTATTAACTCAAAGGGGGAGCAAAAACATTCAGAATAGTAGAATGTGGCTACTACTCATTTGATGTGTGTGGATAGATTATGATTAATAAAAATATATCTATTAATTCCCAGTGGTAGACTGCTATGCTAACTGGGAGGAGACTTTGGTAATGCCAGGGGTTTGAATACTGGTAATGAAGCAGAATATAAGGGGAGATCATTTGCTAAGGATGTAACTTCCTAGGCTCGTAACAAATACATTGTAGTAGAATGCTAAGTGATGATCAACTGAGCACCAAATTTTATTTGTTGACTTCTTTGTTTTGTGAAGTCCAGGGGTTTGAACCTAGAACCTGGGTGCTGTCCCTTAATTTTTTCTCAAGGCTAGTGTTCTACCAGTTGAACCACAGCTTCATGTCCATAATTTTAGTGGATAATTGGAGATCAGTCTTTCCAATTTCCGCTTTGGGCTTGCTTCAAACCTGATCTTCAGGTATCAGCCTCCTGAGTAGCTTGCATTCCAGTTGTGAGCCACCAGAGCCTGGCTAGAATCACATGTTAAAAGTATTCACTAGGTGAATCAGACGTGTCTAGCTACTATTTGAGAACTTTGGTTCCAGTGGGTCATGTCAGATTTAGAATAACATCAGAATTTTTCTTCTTGTAACCTGCAGCATCCAATATATATATCATTTATTCCGATCTTCATGTCTGATCTTTTTTTTCTTCATTGTACCTTTTTTTCTTACTTCACAAGCAAGCACTTCAGTGATGTTTTCCTTTTCTGAAGCAAGTTACGTCCTTTCCCATCACTGAGGGATGTACTTGCTGTTCTTACTGCCTGGAGTACCTGCTTCTAGTTAATTGCATGGATGATGGCTCTCAGGTTAATTGTCTCCTCCTCAGGGATATCTCCTCACATACCTGCTGTGAAGTTGTTGCCACAAAACTACCAATGTCATGTCTCTGATATATAGAAATTATCATTATGATTTCTGGTTTTCTTTTCAGCATGAAATTGATGAGGTGAGAGCCACATTCACTTGTTTCTCCAACACCTATAATAGTGCCTGGTCCTTAGTGCTCAGGAGCCTTGCATGGGGATCAGCCTTTTCCAGCTCAATTTATCCTAGCTTCTGGTCAGGACAGCTCTTGAAGCTGATGCCTGGTGGTTAGCAGTCATTCCCTCTCGTTCTTTGTGCCTTTCTGTGTTGCTGAGTCCACCTCAGAGCAAGATCAGTGCCTGACACTTATTTGCTGCTATGGAAAGATTGGTATGACATCATACAAGTTATGGGAATTGTTTTGTGAAGCTGTGTGAGGAGACGCATCCCCATACAAGTTCTCCAAGACAAGTGTTTCCCATGCCCAGGAGTGCATTCCACAATTCAGCATCCAAACTATCACCTACTCCCTGATGCACTCAGTGTATATTCCCATTTCCATTAAAAAAAGAAAAATTCAAGATATGCCTTTGATGATTAGCAATTGAATTACTGAAACAAAGTATATAATTTGGGGGCTGGGAAGGTGGCTCAGTGGTAGAGTGCTTGCCTTGCATGCATGAGGCCTTGGGTTCGATTCCTCAGCATCTCATAAGCAAAAAGAAAATAAGCCTGAAGTGGCACTGTGGCTCAAGTGGTAGAGCGCTAGCCTTGAGCTGAAGAGCTGAGGGATAGCGTCCAGGCCCAGAGTTCAAGCTGACAACCGGACCCCCCCCCAAAAAAAAGTATATAATTTTATGTATTTGTAAGTCTTTGTCCATCTCTCTTGAGCCCTGGGCATATTTCTATGTGTTTGCAGCTTGGAAAGGGAAATAAGGTTTAATTCAGTATAGTCAAAAACATTTTGGGAGGGAATACCAACATTCCATCTGATGTTCTACAGATGGCCATCTTGGCAAAGGAACTAACTAGACTGTTATAGCATAAGAGACTTGTCCTGATTTCTACTGACTTTCCTCTGGGGTCACAGAGAGTGATCCTACTGCATATGTCTCCCTTGGCTACACCCGAGGGACCAGGTCTCCTCTGAAAATCTAATGGCATGGGGGTAAAAGAAATTAAAACACAGAACCCAGCTTCCCACATTACTAGGATTACAGGCCTAAGTCTCATATACTAACTCATAACTGCCTTTTTATACATCGTGTAGCCTTTTTCATTATATTCAACTCATAGACAGATATACAAATATATGTTAATATTTATTGATCTATTTATAATCAGTGTTATATCTAGAAACACAAAAATATATATTCAAATAATTATAATCAAAGTTATATTACCACTTTCCCCAATAATGTTTTACACTAATATTATGTGAAAAAATGCTTACTATTGAAAATGTTAAAAGCCCTTGTAGTATGAAAAATCATATTCGATCTTATACATCATATAATATACTATATAAAATGTAATGAATATAGCATGTATTTCCATATATCTGATTTAATTACTTCCTGATGTTGTGATTGTCCATCTATGTAAGCCTTCTTTCTTCTATTGATGATGGCTTATACTTTCCAGTGTTGATATTTCCTATGTATTTTGTCAAATATATTCAGCCCTAAGTAGATTTTTTATATTAACGGAGCCAAATTTTTCTTCAATATTTCCCAAAGCACAATGAATATGTATACAGGCTTGAACTCATTGTTGGAAGAAAGTCCCACATACCACTATAAGTATTGTAGCATTTGTTCCAATTGACAGAACAGCTTTCTAGGTCATCTGATCTGGTATGTCCTAAAGCTTTTGTAACCACCTTATCACCCCATGCAGGCATGGCCTGGCTTCCTTGCAACTCCCTGTGCACTTAACCGTTCCCTTTATATCCAGTAGGCTCTCTTGTTCAGCCCGCTGTCACTTTGTGTTTGCCCACACACAGAACACATGTGCATGGTGCTTTACATTGTAGGTGAAAAAAAAAACACATTTAAGACTCATGAATTGTATAACATAACATAGACATTGACATTTTAATAACGTTAGAAAAATAATAGAGATGTGGAGAGAGTGGGCATCCTTGTCTTGTTCCTGAGTTAAGTGGAAATGGCTTTAGTTTTTCACCATTGAGTATAATGATGGCTGTAGGTTTGTCATATACAGCCTTTATTGTATTGAGGAATGTTCCATGGATTCCTAATTTTTCCAAAACATTCATCATGAAGGGGTGTTGGATCTTGTCAAATGCTTTTTCTGCATCTATTGAGATAACCATGTGGTTCTTATTCTTGCTCCTGTTGATGTGATGAATAATATTAATTGATTTGCGTATATTGAACCAGCTTTGCATCCCTGAAATGAATCCTGTTTGATCATGGTGTATGATTTTTTGGATGAATTGTTGAAGTCGATTGGCCAAAATTTTGTTGAGAAGTTTTGCATCAATGTTCATCAAAGAAATGGGTCTACAGTTCTCTTTCTTTGAGGAGTCCCTGCCTGGTTTTGGGATGAGGGTTATGACTGCTTCATAGAATGTGTTCGGTAGTGAGCTTTCTCGTTCAATTTCATTGAAGAGTTGGAGGAGTATTGGTGTGAGCTCTGCTTTGAAGGCCTTGTAAAATTCTGCTGTAAAACCATCTGGTCCTGGACTTTTCTTAGCTGGGAGGTCTCTTATTGCTGCTTGTATTTCAAAGCTTGATATGGGCCTGTTAAGCTGGTTTAACTCATCTTGGTTTAGTTTTCCATGTCAATATTTGCTAGGAAAAGGTCCATTTCTGTCAAGTTCTCAAACTTATTAGCATAAAGTTTTGAGAAATATTCCCTTATAATTTTCTGAATGACATAGCTAGCAAGATCAATAGAAAGCCCACCGATTGGGAGAAGATCTTTACTAGCCATACAACGGACAAGGGTCTCATATCTAAAATATACTTGGAACTCAAAAAATTAAACCACCCAACAACAAATCCTCAAAGAAACAACTGCCCAATAAATAAGTGGGCGAAAGACTTAAAGAGAAGCTTCTCTGAAGAAGAAAGAAGGATGGCCAATAGACACATGAAGAAATGTTCAACATCCCTAGCCATAAAAGAAATGCAAATCAAAACAACATTGAGATATCACCTCACTCCAGTTAGAACAGCAAAAATCAAGAACTCTAACAACAACAGATGCTGGAGGGGATGTGGACAGAAAGGAACCTTACTTCATTGTTGGTGGGAATGTAAACTTGTCCAACCACTTTGGAAAGCAGTATGGAGGTTCCTCAAAAGAATTCACATAGATCTCCCCTATGATCCAGCAATCCCACTTTTGGGCATTTACCCAAATGTTTACAAACAAGACCACACTAAAGCTACCAGCACAACTATGTTTATTGCAGCATTATTTACCATAGCTAAGATATGGAACCTACCCAGATGCCCCTCAGTAGATGAATGGATCAAGAAAATGTGGTATATATACATAATGGAATTCTATGCCTCCATCAGAAAGAATGACATTTCCCCATTTGTTAGGAAATGGAAAGGTTTGGAAAAAAATATATTAAGTGAAGTAAGCCAGGCCCAAAGAAGCATAGGTCCCATGGTTTCCCTTATTTGCAATATCTAGTATAGGTATGAGTCAAGCGGAAAAGGTCTGATAATGTGATGTTAGGAAAATGAACCCTTAAATATGTATTTTAATGTTTTCGTTTCTTTCATGCATGTGTTTCTAACGCATTTATAAGATTATTTCTTTGTTGCTTTGTATGTCCCTCCCCCACAATGTAACCCCCGCTTTCACTATATTTGATGTCAGTATAACATGTGGAGGAGATGGGGACAAACAAGTCGTTTAAGGATTCAGGTGGACCTGTTGCAACAATGAGAAGTACAAAATGTCATGTCAAAACCAGCTTTACAATGTCGGTGTGGGGGGGGAGGAGGGTATGATTGGGTGGGGGTAGGGGGGAGGCTGGGAAGGGAGGTGAAGGGTAAACAAAGGAGTAGGCTGCAATGCTTGGTAAGTAATGTATGCATTATCCTGCCCATGTAATTGTAACCCCTCTGTACAGTATGTTCTCAAATAAAATAAAATTAAATTAAAAAAAATAAGTAGAATGATCATTTTACAACAATCAGGACCAAAAAGAAATATAAAGATTTTCTAAAGAAGAGGGGAAGCAATCTCTAAATCTGGATTGTCTTCTAAGTTGCCTTCAGACACATATTCTGCCTCAGACTCCTCAAAGGGATCTACTTCCTCATTAAAGGCAGTATTTTCTTCCTGAGTCTAGGGAGGGACAGATTCTTATTTCTCAATTGGAAATTGGATCTCCAGCAGCAGGACAGATTGGTCTGGATAATCTGTGAGGACAGATTCCCTTTCCTCAACTGAATCTAGACTTTGAACCTAACATTGGTTTTCCTGATCTTAGACTGGGGTCATTTTCCATTAGCATATATTTACCCTGCACTCCAAAACCAATACTTTTTTACTGGTTTGGATGTGATCTAGGTGAATTGTGAACATCAATGGAAGACATGCTGGATCATCTTCCTTGGTGGTATGTGCATGTACACCTACATCACATGTGGCGTTCAGAACCAGTGGGATGTCCACAGGACTCAAAACCTACTTGAGCCTTTCTACACATTGAAAAAACCTCTATGTTCACATGCTTTCTGGAGTCCAGTATTGGCTTCCAATCTCCATCAGTCACCATAGGCGACATCACAGATGGGTTTTTTTATCTGTAGTTCAGCAGGAAGTTCTCTACATTGACAGAAACATAAGAATGGAAATAGGTACAGGAGTCTTAGAGTAGACTCTAGAAGTTAAAGTGTGACTAAACTTCTATGAGGATTTAATAGGAGAAGCTGTAGAACTTGAGTTTGGACTAAACACTGATGAGAAGGTAGGGTGTTTCTAATGAGTGGTTATGTCCAAGTTCTTTTAAAACGGGAACAGACATTACTAGGCATAGAACATCCATATAAGGACATTTTGCCAAGCTGGGTAGTACAAAGGGCTCTTGGACAAGCAGGCCCATCCCTTGAGACCTACGTTCCATCCCTACTCACAAGCTCTAAGGCATCTAAACAAGTACTACTTACTCTTTTTCTTGGTCTCATGGGTCATGCTTTGCTCCAGCTGGTCCAGAAGGATATGTAAGCAGGACAGCAATTCTGAAGAGGGCATGTTGAGCTTGTCATACTTTGTAAGTTTTTTTAGGATGTCAAGTTTCTTGTGCTCAAAAATCATCATGGTAGAAGTTCATCCAAATAGTTAAGACGGAACAATCGATGCTGTTGGCAAATTGTTGACAAGGAAAATGAGAGTCCGCCCTCTCCATCCTGAGCTTTCTACCATAGACCCTTTCTGGCAGGACTAGAATGTTGGGAAGTGGGAAGAGACTCCTGGAAGCAGGATGCTGCTCACAACCCACTTCTAGAAATTTCTAATACAATCCTCCAAAATTCTCCCTGTGATGGACAGAGAAAATTGTTTCCCCACTGTATCTGACTTGCTACACACAACCCTCCCTGTCATTGAGGGATTGTGATCCATGCGGGCCTGGTCATAAACAGAAAACCCTGTCATAAAAATGGCTCAAGCAGAGCTGAGCTCAGGTGGCTCATGCCTGTAATCTTAGCTACTCAGGAGGCTGAGATCTGAAGATCCCAGTTCAAAGCCAATCTAGGCAGGAAATTGTGTGAGACTCCTATCTCAATAAACCACTAGAAAACCAGAAGTGGCACTGTGGCTCAAACAGTAGAACACTCGTCTTGATTTGAAGAATGCAGGGACAGTGTCCAGGCGCAGAGTTCAAGTCACATGACCAACAAAAACAAAAGTGACTAAAGCGAAAAGAGCAGGTGTATAGCTCACTTTGTAGAGCACCTACCTAAAATACATGAAGCCCTGAGTTTAATTGCTAGTATTGAAAGGAGGAAAGGATATGAAGGAATGGAATGAAGAAAAGACGGAAGGGAGGAATTTTGATTTAACCAAATATTGGAAAGATATGAAGTATTAATTAATTACAGGTATTTTATATGAAAAGATACTGATTGTTTACTAAAAGGCAAATTATAAAATGTGGAATTCAGGCTAAAATACATGTACAAATTTGTTTTTCCGTAAATTGATACTTACATACTTCTTTTGTTTAAAAGTAGTAAATGAGTTTAAAAAATCGAAGAGTTGTTAGAAATGAATCATTATGTCTTATCACTTTTTCTGCTACATTCACCACCTAAAAAATTGAAACAATGTTGATAATTTCAATTATTAATTTATTAATTTAATCTTTCATCTTTCGTGTATATTCTATTGTACACATCATTTAATTATTTGAACTCTTTTTTTGTTTGTCTTTTGTCAATCATGGGTCCTGAACTCTGGGCCTGGGCACTGTCCCTTAGCTCTTCACCTCAAGGATATCACTATACCACTCGGACCAAAGTGCCACTTCTGGACTTTCTGCTTATGTGGTACTGAGAAATCGAACCCAAAGGCTCATACATGCAAGGCAAGCACTCTACCACTTAGCCACCTTCCCAGCCCTGAACTCTGTATTTTTTCCTTTAGACATGGGGCTTGAATACTGGGCATGGGTGCTGTCCCAGAGCTTCTTTGCTCAAAGTTAGCACTCTACCATACAAGTTTAAACCATAGTGCCATTTCTTGTTTTTTAATGGTTAATTGAAAATAGCAGTCTCATGGTAACTTTTCTGCCCAGGGCTGGCTTTGAAACACCATCCTCATTTCTCAGCCTCCTGAGAAGGTAGGATTACAGGCGTGAGCCACCTGTACACTTGTGCTCATTTGTTTTTCTTTTAACTGTAATAAAAGTTTAGTTCCCCCACCTAAATACGTGCACACTGAGATGCAATTTGGCTTTAAATAAACCATTAGTTGAGGATGCTGAGATTACAAATGATGGCAAATTGTTTTTAACTTTTTTTAATATGTGAAGCTTGAACTGAGCGCCTGGTTGAAATCTCTGTTCTCTTGTGCTCAAGGCTATCACTCTACTAGTTTGGCCCACAGTGCCCCTTTTAGTTTCTTGGTAACCAGTTAATAAGATAATAGACTCACAGACCTTCTTACCAAGGCTGTTACTAATCCTCGATTATCAGATCTCAGCCACCTGAGTTGTTATGATTACCGGCATGAGCCACTGGCACCAGTTTTTTAAAAGGCAATAACAGATTACTTTAGGGGAGGTTGCAGGAGGAAAGAGCTAGAGGCTAAACAAGCTCTCACATAGAAAATAGTTGTAGTGTTCCAGTGAAGAGTCCTAGGCCAGAGAATTACTAAGTGTGCCATCACAGTACAGAGAGTTTGGCCAGAGAGGGAAAATACAGGCAAGGAGACATATCTGAGCACTTGCCATTAGCTGCAGCTGCAGTGGCGGCAGCAATGACAGCAGCCTAGCCACCAAACGAACAACACAGATTCTGGGACAATGGTGCCAGAAACAGCAGGTGACAGGATTCTTCTTAAAACCAGAAAGGGCTGACAAGTAGCAGGTATCTTCTTCCTGCAGATCACAGACCAGAGACAACCCAGGAACCAAGACTCCAGGGTGAGTTGAATCCTGACATACTCACCCGCACTCACCCCCGGAGGTCTCCATATTTGATATTGAAAAGGCCCAGCTGAGGAGCTAGCTCCAACTCAGGCCTTGGAAAAAAAACAAACGAGTCATTTAGGAGGTCACAGGTACCTGACCTGACCTGCCAGGCTCAGCTCCTCCCTGGGAAAAGTCACCCAGCCCAAGCAGACAAAGCTCTGCCATGAGGGGAGTGACGTTCTTCACTGGGTAAACAGAGCCAGAGGCTGCCCCTCCCTACAGCAGCCTAGACAATCAAGTAAAATTCAGTAAACATAAACCCTGAGAATGGCTCCAGGCTGGGCTCTGTGAGTGTCTCAGAAGCTACCCCTCAGGGAAAAGCTACAATTTGCTGAAAGGCCTCAGTTCTACCCAGAACCTAGCCTCATCACAACTTCTTCAAACTAGAGGAAACAGCCATCTCCCTCTTTTGTGAAACTCAAAGCAGATCTCTCTCTCATTGAACTAGCCTGGGAGGAGGATCACAAAATCCTGGGTAAAGCAGAGCATTTTTCTGCCTGCTCAAACAAATTGACTTAAGAAAACAATCTAGCCACAGGCAAAACAAAAAACACAAGCAGATTAGAGACTCCATCAAGAGACTGGTTACAGACACAGGGAGATACAGGATCTTCCCATCTAATCCCTCCCCGCCCACCCCCAAAGAAAAGAGCTCTTTGTTGTACCTTTTTTGTTTTTTTGTTTTTTTTTTAAAATTGTTTTCTATTAATCTTTTTTTCTCCCCTCCTATTTTTTATTTTAGGTGTATATGTGTGTGTGTGCTTTGTTTAAATCTCTACTGACCTTTTAGTCCTTTTTTCCTTTTTTTTTCTTTTTCATTCTTTTCATTTTTCTTCTGTTTCCTTCTTTTTTGTGTGACTTAATTGCTGTTCTGCTCATCCTCAGATATATGCCGTCATCAAATATTAGACTGAAAGACCATAGTCCCCTAGGATACTTTCATCAATGGGAGGGCACCCCAGAAACTCAGGCTCCAGGCCGGGAGATGCAATAAACAAGTGGAGTTTATTTGACGTTTGCGCAAACGGACTCTCTGCCATGGTCAGTCAGAGAGCCCTGAGCAGCGGTTACAAGCCTTTTTAAAGGCAAAAAAAAAAAAAACAAATGATTAAAGCATAACACAAAGCATCCCATGATTGGTCCATTTAAAGGTCACCATATACGCCAAAAATCACTTTGCCAAGCGGGAAATTTTGTAACACTCTTTGTAAAACATTTGGCTCATGGTTGGTTTAAGGGGGGTTTACATGGTTACAGGCCTATGATTGGTTGACATTTGGCTTTGCTTGGGGTCTTGCCAGGTGGTCGTTATCTCAAGGTCCTGTCTGGGGAATTTCTAAATGGGAACTGAGGAACACGTACTGTCTGTTCTTTATCTATGACCACTGACCTTGTCCTGGGGCCGGCATCTGGTCTCTGAAACTTCTTAACTCATTTCTGGGAAGGGAAGGGTCAGTGCTAGCGTAAGCAAGTTTACAGAAGCACAATCAGCAGTTAGCAAGTTAGTAATGGTAATGGGCAATTTTTTATCTTTCATTCCCCCCTTCTTCTCTCGACTAATTTTAATCTTAAAATTCATGGTGTCTCTATATTATCTTGTGGGGTGTCAGTTTTTCTCAGTGCTTGGTATTGAGATCTCAGAACTAATAGATGGACTGTGCTGATTTTTTTTCTTTTACAAAAGATACCAATCTGTTGAGTATACCATTTGCAACACACTCCTACCATTTGCTACATACTTAAACTTTCTGAGGTTTGTCTTAAAGACAATTTTTAAATTTATCCAATTCCTTTTCCAAGGCTTTCTTTACCATTTGCTACATACTTGAACTTTCTGAGGTTGTCTTAAAGACAATCCTTACTTTTTAAATCCTTTCTTCTCCAAAGAGGACATTTTTTCCCCAATTCCTTTCTCAAAACTCTCTTTACTACCCTCCTCTTTGTTACAATTCCTTGAGCTTCTTTGTGGCTAGAGTTTAAAACTTCCCAATTTTTCCTGTGGCTTGTGAAACCAAGTTATCTCAGAACAACCTCAAGGTACCACTGGGCTGGAGAAGCTTGCTAGATTTTAAGGCTAAGACTATTACTTCCATTGATAACACACTCAGGTTATTACCATACCAGAGACAAACTAGGCTGTGACCATAGAGTGGATTTCCAGTCACTATGCACTGAAGTACCTAAAGCAAGCAAGCCAGTGATATCCTTGTCCCCAATATCCACTGTGGGAAGAGAGGGTTTCTGGATATCACCCAAAAGAATGTCCCACAAGATCTTAGATTTAGCAGCAGTCAACCAGGAAGCAGACTCAGGTCATGGAATCAGGAAGGAGTTTCTCCAGGTGGGTGTCAGGACGTCATCCAACTTTACCCATTAGGGTATGCAACAGCAGCAGCAGCAGCAGTAGGGTCTCTCAGTGGCTCAAAGGGACTGTCATACCTCATGCTGGGCTGTAAATTCCTACACAGACTGGTTAAGGATACATTGCATAGGCTTGGCAGACTTTGATCCTGCTAGTTTTTAAGATCTTTAAACAATAGTCCAGGACAATTTACCAAAATCTCAACTTTTTTATTAACCAGATATTTTTGTAAATAGACTCAGAAGGCTCAGAAGGCTTAGTCTTGTAACCATCTCTGACAGATGCAGTTTCCACACCTTGCACACCGACAACTATTAACACTATTCTTTATGCCTTTTTAAAAAAAAATTATTTTATCTATTTTGCCTCATTTTTTCAAAACTGACTATGGACCCTTGATCTTAAAATGGGGGTAGAAGGGCGAAGTTCCATCTTCTGTAACTTCTTCAAGCTGACTTCAGGGGCATTGATCTTACTTAGCCAGGAACCTATAACCTTAGCCTATTTTACAAAGAGGCTATCAGGGTTAGATGTCATTAAGAACAATATTTAACTTTTGACAACTGCACAGACCTTTTCTCCAGCTACAGCAATGTAGCTTGTTTAGCACTCTGGTTTGCAAAAGCATCTTTCTAGATGGCTTAGGAATGTGATCTCTAATGATCCCAACAATGCCTAAGTTATCTTTGCAGGCCTTTAGACAGATATCAATAGAAATACACTCTCAGGTTTACAAAATTTTTCCTGAGCAGATGAACTTCATGTAACTAGTGTCAGCTCAATTAGAGCTGCCAATTAGAGCTTTTGGCACATAAAGGGGTTGAGATTTAAACTATCCCCCACACTTTATAACATTAATTTTTTACTATCACAGAGGACTGGCAAGTTCCTGTCCCTTACAAGGTAGTCATGAACATTAGGCATGCTTACAAACTATCTCCCATGACCTCCTGGCTCTGACCAGTTTTGAAGGGCCACACAGAAATGATTCTAGGATCTGACATTTCTGCCATCCAAGCAGTGGCTTACTGTCTCTAGATGTTCCTCCATTGCTTTTGTCCTAGGAGTGTCTTCTCCACATTGGGATAAATGCCTCATTGGCATTTTCCTTTAGCTGGTCTCTGGACCTGAACTCGGGGCCTGAGTGCTGTCCCTCAACTGTACAGTTCAAGGCTAGTACTCTGCCACTATGAGTCCCAAAGCAACTCTGCTTGCTCTTTCAGCACTCTGCTGGCTGAGTAGAGGTGACAGTCTCACAGGGACCTTTTTGTGCCTGGGCTGGCTTTGAACCAGTTTGCAGATCAATGAGTCTTATAAAAGGCCACCTTACTCCAATTAAAAGCAACAAGGCTGTCAACATAGAAGTAGCTTTTAAGCATGCTCTTACCTGAAACGTATTAAGAGTCAAAGTTACATCAAACAAACTTGTAAGAATCCTCTGTGCTTTGCTCTGGGCTTTGCTGGAAAATTAAAAAAAAAAAACCCCTATAAGAGCAAACTAGAATAGCAATCGTTTTGATAATACTAATCTTTTTTCTTTGTGTACATTGAGGCCAATGTTAAGAACAATTTTACATTTAAACTTTATATCCAAAAATCCATTTCCTATTTTTTAAGTCTCCTTTAATCTTCTTTTTAATATTGTATACCTCAGTTTTTATTTGCATTTTGAAAATGTCCCTTGAAATCTTGAGGCCAAGTGTCACTCATTACCTCTTGGCTGCTTGTTTTATAACAGATACACATTAAGATTTTTAAACTCTAACCAAAAAGCTAGACTTAACACCTTTATAACTTTTAAAAACATCCTAATTGCAGAACATAATTGAAAGTAAGCCACATTATACAAATAACTTTTTAAACCTCTTTTTAAGGCCTTCCTAATTTTAATGTTAACACACACAAGGGAAGTTTTAGCAATACTAATCAGATCATCACATCACTCATTTTAACCATCATGTTTTCAGTGTCTATCTGCAGGGAAAAGAGAGAACAAAGATGGGCCACTCAGCCACTTCTATGGAATGGGCACACACCCAATCTGACTCTTTAGGTTTAGATGAACTGCGTTTGTGCCAGCTTGCCCTCTTTCACCATGCGTGGACTATTCCCAGGGCTTGTCCCACCATGCATGTCCAGCTGAACTGAACTTCTGCTTGTTCACCCCTCACCCCTAAAGATAGGTCTTCTGTTGGCTTCTAAGTTTTTCCCCTTTTCTTATCTCTTGGTTTTCGAATGAAATACACAGTTTTTAGACAGACAGAAAAAGTAATATCTTTGATGGTGTTAAACTAACCTTTATATTTAAATTTTTAATATTTATCCCCAAATTTTAGCCAAGGGAACTAGATCCCAAAAAGCCAATGCATTTTTGTTAAGCCAGATAACTTGATTACAGTATAAACAGTCTTATGCATTTAAAACATTAGTTTTTTAAAATACCAGATTTTCTAATTTGCAAGTTAAAGAAACTTTAAAGAGCCATTTAAAACAATGTGAAAAATTTTTAAACATTTTTGTTAATGTCCAAACCTCATAACCTTTTGAACTTTTAAATTTAAACTCACCCAATTGTTACAGCATGCTGACAATTCTTATCTTTGAACACATTCACAGACACACAAAAAACAGTCATACTCTGGTTTGCAAAAGCATCTTTCTAGATGGCTTAGGAATGTGATCTCTAATGATCCCAACAATGCCTAAATTATCTTTGCAGGCCTTTAGACAGATATCAATAGAAACACACTCTCAGGTTTAACCTTTTGAATTTTTAAATTTAAACTCATCCAATTGTTACAGCATGCTGACAATTCTTATCTTTGAACACGTTCACAGACACACAAAAAACACTCACACAGATCTTAAAGCGCGAAAAAATCAAAATCAGTCATACGTACACCTTTTAAAGTTTTTAAACAAAAATTTAAGACAGTATTTCTTTTAAACTAGGTATCTTTGTTGGGCTTTATTTTCCCAGAGCTTGTTTGTCTAGCAAGGCAATTCACTAATTAGTCTCTTGAATCCCTTCTGTTGGAGGAGCGCTGGGGGAGGAGGTCACCTAAATCTAAACTAGTCAGATTTTTTTAATCCAATTTTAGACAAGAGCACTTCACAAATTGTTACATTGTCAGGACTAGCTGAAAAAGTCCAAACCAGGCACACAGCCTTCTACACCCTCCTTGCCGGCAGCCTCCACAAGGAGAAAATGCAGCCTGAGGCTTGAAGGGAACCAAACTAGCCCAGCTGGAACTTTTATTCTCCCAGAGATGTTTAAATAAATAAATAACAAAAATACAGATAAACACAAAAAACAAGGATCCACATTTAAAACTGATACCAATTCTAAAACAGAAATAGACAAAAACTGAAGGCTGAGTTGGGGACTAATGGGCCCAAGTTCATTCCTACCGGAACCCTGTGCTGCTCCCACTTAGCAAGCTGAATCCAGAGTCTGCTGAGTGAGCCTGCCACACTCACCCAGAACTTCCCTACCCCAGAAAACATAAAACAAACACACACACTAAAGTAAACAAGACAAACAAGTGGCCACAAAGACAAAATCAAGACTCAGTGAATGGGGCTACATCTCACCACCATTCGCTTACCAGGGGACTCAACACCCCCTACTCCCCTCCGGAGGATTTTTCTTTTAGAATCCTGCAGACGTTGACTGAGGGGCCTTCCAAGGCAGAGGAGAATTCCCAGTCATATTGGGGCAAAGGAAAAGTAAAACCCCTAGCAGCCGTCCCCTCAGACTGACAGGTTCTCCCCCACGCTCAGACCCCCCTGAGCCAAGGCCCAAGGCTGAGATCTAACTTGGGCCACTTGCAGGTGGTCAGTAGCAGCTTCATAATTGACAAACAAGCAAGTTACAAAAGCAAAACCAGCAGTTTTTGTTTTCAAACGAACTAGGACAGGGTCTCGGGGTGTCCTAGGAGGGGACTCACTTGTTGTCCCATCTCTATAGAGAATACAAAACACACATTAAAAACGATTAACACTAAACAGAGACAGACAGAACCAGATGCCGCGCAGCAACCAAGTGAATACAGATGAGGAAGGAAATTACAGATGGGAGTGGCCAGCCGTGCCTTAACTCCCCAGAACAGAGAGACACTCGGATCTCTTCCTTCATCGAGACGACCCTGGAGCAGCACTCCAGGGCAGGACCAGGGCACTGGGCACGTCTGCTTTTCCCTCTGGCCCAAATACAGATTCAGAGGACCCTGGAGCAGGGCTTCAGGGCGGGACTAGGGTACTGGGCACGTCTGCTTTTCCCCCTAGTCCAAATACAGATTTGGATCCCAGAACGCAAAACGAAAGTGACAAACACACAAGACAAGAGCTCTATCTTACCTCTTGCCGGTCCTGGAATCTGGGGTTTGGGGGCGCCTGGTTCCTGGCCAATGCACCAAATAAAAGACCCTAATCCCCTAGGATACTTTCATCAATGGGAGGGCACCCCAGAAACTCAGAATCCAGGCTGGGAGATGCAATAAGCAAGAGGAGTTTATTTGACGTTTGCGCAAATGGACTCTCTGCCCCGGTCAGTCAGAGAGCCCCGACCAGCGGTTACAAGCCTTTTTAAAGGCAAAAACCCACAAGATTAATGCTTAACACAAAGTATCCCATGATTGGTCCATTTAAAGGTCACCATATACGCCAACAATCACTTTGCCAAGCGGGAAATTTTGTAACACTCTTTGTAAAACAATTGGCTCATGGTTGGTTTAAAGGGGGTTTACATGTTTACAGGTCTATGATTGGTTGACATTTGGCTTAGCTTGGGGTCTTGCCAGGTGGTCGTTATCTCAAGGTCCTGTCTGGGGTATTTCTAAATGGGAACTGAGGAACACGTACTGTCTGTTCTTTATCTATGACCACTGACCTTGTCCTGGGGCCGGCATCTGGTCTCTGAAACTTCTTAACTCATTTCTGGGAAGGAAGGGTCAGTGCTAGCGTAAGCAAGTTTACAGAAGCACAATCAGCAGTTAGCAAGTTAGTAATGGTAATCATCAATTTTTAATTTTTCAATACCTTACCCCCATTGTATACACACTTAATCAAGAATTGTATTACTCAATTCAAAACTTCTTAACCTTAAATTCTGTAATAGCAGTATTATCTCTTTATACCTATATAATTTTTGAGAATCTTTATTTTTTAGTTTTTCATGTATCCTTTCTATCCCTCCCCTCCTCTCATCGTATCCTTTTCTTCTCTCAATATCACCTTAAACGTAGATAATTTTTAAGATTCATTTTTTAAATTTAAATATTCGTTTTTCCCATTTTTCTTGTCTGTTTTATCCTCTCTCCTACTATTCTGTCCAATCCATTTCCCTCTTTGAGATTAGAACTTGGTTAAATTCACTCTCCTTTTGCCTCTCCACATTCTTCTAATCCTATTTTTCCTCACATTTGTCCCTAAATATAATAATTTCTGGTTTGCCAAATTCATCCTTGCTGTTGTTAGCCCATTAATCCATAGTTGTTTGATGTTGAATAGATTGTATCTGTTGAACTAGATTATATCTGCGTACTTTTGCCTGTGCCACTACAGGACTTTGGTTGATGCATGCCTTGAAAAATGTATTCTAGCAGAAAACTGGTGTCACTTCATATCAAATGGGCAGAACAAGCCAGAAAAACACAAGAAAAATGCAGGTCCTGGTATCTCAACTCCCACTCATGATAACCAGGTGACAGAACAGATAATGTGTATTCCAGAGGAGAGTTCCCCAAAAGCTCTATAAATATTACTGGAAAACATGGTGAATGAACATGAATAAAACCTTCAAAGGACTCGGTGTGAACATGATAGGGAGAGAGAGGAAGCAAACCAAAGATCAATACAGTAATCTCATGAGCATGAGGAAGCTACTCAAAGATTGATACAGAAATGCATGAACAGGCTGAGAACACTCAAAGAGAAATACAGGAATTGTATGAACAGGCTGAAAACAGACAAAGAGAATGTCAGGAATTGAGTGAGCAGGCTGAGAAAAGTCAAAGAGAACTACAGGAATTGCATGAACATGAGGAATCTAATCAATGAGTAATACAGGAATTGCAAGGGAGGGACGAGAATAAACAAAGATCAATAGAGGCATTCATGGAATCCTTAAACAGACACATGAAAAAATTCGGGGAGACCACAAAGGGAATGCTGAATGGAACCTGACAGAAGGAATGGGAATATAAGGAAACCATAACCAAACAACTAAGTGATTTGAAAATAAGCACTGAAGACCAAGTTAAGGAAGTAAAGAAGCTCATACGAGATCTAAAACAAAGCTTCAGCAAAGCATTTGAAGTCATCAAAGACAAACAATTAGAGGAAAATGAATAAAAAACAAAGAAGAAAGTCTTGACAGTAGATTAGACCATGCAGAAGATCGAATCTTGGTGACTGAAGACAGCCTAGATATTATAGAGAAAGAATATACAACTATACAAGACAAATCCAGAAATAGTTTTAGATATATTCAGCAATTGGAATACACCATCAGAAGGCATAATCTGAGAATAATGGGTGTAGAGGAGCACCTAGAGACAGAAGAAAATGGTCTAGGAAATTTGTTTAACAGGATCCTAGCAAAGAAATTCCCAAACATGCAAAAAGATAAGCCTATTCAGATACTAGAAACTTTTAGAACCCCAAATAAACCAGAAGAGAGCAGGACATCCCACTGTCATATTATAATATTCACAAGATCAATTCAGAACAAGGAAAAGATCCTTAAAGCTGTCAAGGAGAAAAGATCAATCATCTATGAAGGGAAACAAATTAGAATAACTTCATTTTTTCAGCAGAGAAAATTAAAGCAAGAAGAGACTGGAATGATGCATGCCATGACCTAAAGACAAAATATGAACCAAGAATACTGTAAACAACAAGACCACACTAAAGCTACCAGCACAACTATGTTTATTGCAGCATTATTTACCATAGCTAAGATATGGAACCAACCCAGATGCCCCTCAGTAGATGAATGGATCAAGAAAATGTGGTATATATACACAATGGAATTCTATGCCTCCATCAGAAAGAATGACATTTCCCCATTTGTTAGGAAATGGAAAGGTTTGGAAAAAATTATATTAAGTGAAGTAAGCCAGGCCCAAAGAAGCATAGGTCCCATGGTTTCCCTTATTTGCAATATCTAGTATAGGTATGAGTCAAGCGGAAAAGGCCAGATAATGTGATGTTAGGAAAATGAAACCTTAAATATGTATTTTAATGTTTTTGTTTCTTTCATGCATGTATTTCTAATGCATTTATAAGATTATTTCTTTGTTGCTTTGTATGTCCCTCCCCCACAGTGTAACCCCCGCTTTCACTATATTTGATGTTAGTATAACATGTGGAGGAGATGGGGACAAACAAGTCGTTTAAGGATTCAGGTGGACCTGTTGCAACAACGAGAAGTACAAAATGTCATGTCAAAACCAGCTTTACAATTTCGGTGTGGGGGGGGAGGGGGGTATAATTGGGTGGGGGGAGGGGGGTAAAATTGGGTGGGGGGAGGGGGGAGACGGGGAAGGGAAGTGAAGGGTAAACAAAGGAGGAGGCTGCAATGCTTGGTAAGAAATGTATGCATTATCCTGCCCATGTAATTGCTGCCCCTCTGTACAGTATGTTCTCAAATAAAATAAAATACAATTAAAAAAAAAACAAAAACAAAAACAAAAAAAAAAAAAAAGAATACTGTAAACAGCTAAATTCTCCTTCATAACCAAAGGTGAAATAAAAACCTTCCATAGCAAGGAAAAACTGAAAAAATATATCTCCACCAAACCGGTCCTACAAAAGATACTTAAAGATGTCCTACACAGACAGAACCTACAAGATGACAATAAAGGCAAAGAATCAACACCCAAACTGAGAATCCAAAAACCATAGGAAGAACCAAGTTGCTGCAGCCCCCAAGAAGGTGGATAAAATTGCAGAAACTAGCAAACACTTCTTAGTCCTTTCTCTCAACATTAACGGACTTAACTCTCCAATTAAGCGACATAGACTGTCTAGTTGGATTAAAAAGCAACATCTTTCTATCTGCTGCCTTCAAGAGTCAAATTTTGCCCAAAAAAAACAAAAACATTTTCAATGTTAAAGGCTGGAACAAAATCTACCAAGCAAATGGTCCCCATAAACAGGTGGCAGTTGCAATCCTAATATCAGATAAAATAGACTTCAAATAAAAATTCGTGAGAAGAGATAAAGAAGAACACTACATACCAATTAAGGGATAATTCTTTCTTTCAGGAGGGTATTACAATAATAAATACTATTCGACAAATAATGGATCACCGAAATTTATCCAACAAACACAATTTTCCCCAAAATCTCAAATTGATCCAAAGACAAGTGGTGCCGGGGGGGGGAGGGGAGAAGGGAGGATTGGATAGGGGGTGGGGGGAGGCTGGGAAGGGATGTGAAGGGTAAACAAAGGAAGAGGCTGCAATGCTTGTTAAGAAATGCATGCATTATCCTGTCCATGTAATTGTAACCCCTCTGTACAGTGTGTTCACAAAAATAAATAAAAAAAAATAAAATAAAAATTTAAAGAAAAGAATTGTTGGGGCCTTTAACAGACCACTTTCCACACTAAGATTAAGTAGACCAAAAACTCAACAGAGAAACTGCAGATCTAAAGAACTGCCTAAATCAACTAGATTTAACAGCCAACTACTGAATATTTTGCCCAGCAGCCTCAGAATTCACTTTTTTCTCACCACTACATGGAACATTTTCCTAAATAGAGCACTTTTTTTAATTGTGAAAATACTGTAGAGACGGGTTACAATTACATGGGCAAGACAATGAGTACATTTCTCATAAAGCATTGTAGCCTCCTTCTTTGTTTCCCCTTCCCATCTCATCCTTTCCCCGTCCTACCACCCAACCCTCCTCCCCACCCCACCAAATTTGTAAAGTTCGATTTTGACATAATGTATGTCTCGTTGCAATGAGTCCACCTATATGACTATTTGAACGATTTGTTTTTTCCCTTCCCCTCCCCAAATGATAACAACCTCAAATACAGTGAAAGCAGGTGTTATACAGTGGGGGAGGCACATACAAAGCAACAAAGAAATAATCTTATAAATGTGTTAGAAAAAATTGCATGAAAGAAAAAAACATTTCAATAAATATCTTAGGGTTCATTTCCCTAATATCAACTTATCTGACCTTTTCTGCTTGACTCAGATATATACTAGTTATTACAAATAGGGGAAACCATGAGACCTATGTTTCTTTGGGCCTAGACTTTACTTAATACAATTTTTCCCAAGTCTTTCTATTTCCAAACAAATGGGGCAATGTCATTCTTTCTGATGGAGGCATAGAATTCCATTGTGTATATATACTACATTTTCTTGATCCATTCATCTGCTGAGGGGCATCTGGGTGGATTCCATATCTTAGCTATGATAAATAAGGCTGCAATAAACATAGTTGTGCTGGTAGTTTTAGTATGGTCTTGTTTGTGATCCTTTGGGTAAATGAAAAAAAGTGGGATTTCTGGGTCATAGGGGAGCTTTATGTGGAGTCGTTTGAGGAAACTCCATACTGCTTCTGTTGTTATTAGCGTTCTTGATTATAGCCATTCTAACTGGGGTGAGGTGGTATCTCAATGCTGTTTTGATTTGCATTTCTTTTATGGCTACAGAGGTTGAGCATTTCTTCATGTGTCTATTGGCCATCCTTCTTTCCTCTTCAGGGAAGTTTCTCTTTAAGTCTTTAGCTCACTTATTTATTGGGAAGTTTTTTCTTTGAAGGTTTGTTGTTGGGGAGTTTATTTTTTTTTGAGTTGCAGATATATTTCAGATAAGAGACCCTTGTCTGTTGTATGGCTAGTGAAGACCTACTCCCAATCCATTGGCTTTCTATTGATCTTGCTAGCTATGTCCTTTGCCATGCAGAAACTATGCAATTTCATGGAATCCCATTTGTCCAAACCTTCTTAGATTTGTTGTGTGTCTGGGTCTCTATTAAGAAAATTTCGGCCTGCGTCTTTGGATCTATGTCTGATTTGAGGGAATGTAGTGTTTCTTGGAGAAATTTGGGTGCTCCGTTGTATGGTGAATAGATATTTAGAATTGTAATATCCTGCTGAAGGAGAGATCCCTTAATTAGTATGTAGCGACCTTTTAATTTTTTCTCACTAATTTTAATTTGAAGTCTATTTTATCTAATATTAGGATTGCAACCCATGCCTGGTTATGAGGGCCATTTTCTTGGCAGAGTTTGTTTCAACCTTTCACATTGAAAATGTGTTATTTTTACGGGCAAGATGTGACTCCTGAAAGGAGCAGATAGAAGGATGTTGCTTTTTGCTCCAAGTAGACAGTCTATGTCATTTAATTGGAGAGTTAAGTCTGTTAATGTTGAGATTTAGGACTGAAGTATTTGGGAGTTGCTGCCGTTTTATCCATATTCTTGATGGCTGTGGTTACTTGGTTCTTCCTATGGTTTTTGGATTCTGTTTGGGTGCGGTTGCTTGGCCTTTATTGTGATCTAGTTGGTTTTCTATGTGTAGCACATTTTTAAGAATTTTTCGTAGATCTGGTTTGGTGGAGATGTATTGTTTCAATTTTTCTTTGCTACGGAATGTTTTTATTTGACCTTCGGTTATGAAGGATAGTTTATCTGGTTACAGTATTCTTGCTTGATAGTTGTCTTTAGGGCATGGCATAGATCATTTCAGGCTCTTCTAGCATTAGTTGTATCTGCTGAGAAATCTCAGGTGATTCTAATTGGTTTCACTTTATAGGTAATTGATCTATTCTCCTTGACAGCTTTAAGGAACTTTTCCTCAGTCTGAATTGACCCTGTGTGGATTATAATGTGACTGTGGCATGTCCTATCCTGATCTGGTCTATTTGTTGTTCTAAAAGTCTCTTGTATCTGAATAGACTTATCGTTTTGTGTATTTGGGAAGTTCTCTGCTAGGATCCTGTTAAACAAATTTACTAGACCATTAACTTCTGTCTCTAGGTGCTCCTCTACACCCATTAGCCTCAGATTAGGCCTTCTGATGTTGTCTTCCAAATGTTTAATAGCTCTATCATATTTCTTGGATTTGTCTTGGATGGTTGTATGTTCTTTCCCTATAATATCTAGGCTATCTTCAATCCCTGAAATTCGATCTTCAGCATGGTCTAACCTACTATCAAGTCTTTCAACTTTGTTTTTTATTTCTTTTCCTTCTAGTTGCTCGGCTTTGATGGCTTCAGAATCTTTGTTGGAGTTTTGTTTTTGATCTTGTATGGACTTCTTTACTTCCTTAATTTGGTGTTCAGTGGTGTTCTCAAATCACTTAGTTGATTGGTTATGGTTTCCTTGGACGCACATTCCTTCTGTTGGGTTCCGTTCAGCATTCCCTTTTGTGGTCTCCCTGACTTGTTTGAGCTCTCTGTTCATGAATTCCTTGAATGCCTTTAGTGATCTTTCTGTATTCTCATCACACTCTCTCAATTCCTCTATTACTCTTTTATTAGCTTCTTCACATTCACACAGTTCCTGTAGTTCTCTTTGAGTGTTTTCAGCCTGCTCAAGCCATTCATGACTTTCTCTTTGACTGATCCCAGCCTGTTCACACAATTCCTTTATTTCTCTTTAAGTGTGCTCAAGCTACTCTCGCAATTCCTGTATCAATCTTTGAGTAGCTTCCTCACACTCATGATATTCTTTATTTTGCCTCCTCTCTCTCCCTATCATGCTCATACAGAGTCCTTTGCAGGTTTTCATTCTTTTCATTTACCTAGTTTACCAGTAGTATTTGTAGAGGTTTTTGAGAACTCTCTTATGGATTATTTGCCATCTTATTTGTCCCCGGATTATTATGAGTGGGAGTTGATATACCTGGCCTTGCCATTTTTCTTGATTTTTCCGGATTGCTCTGCCCATTTGGGATGAAAATAAACCAGTTTTGTGCTTGCACACTATTTTAAGGCAAGCATCAACCAAAGTGTGTAGTTGCACAGTCAAAAGTCTACAGATATAATATAGTTCAATAGATATATCTATTCAATATCAAACAACTAAGTATTAATGGGCTACGAACTGCAAAGAAGAATTTGGCAGACAGAAATTATTAGGTTTAGGGAGAGATATGGGTAAAAGTAGGCATAAAGGGATGTGAAAATGCAGTGGGAGAGTTAACTTACATAAATACTAAATTCAAAGCGGGAAATCGCTAGGATTAAATGATAGTAGTCAGAGAAAAAAGAAGAAACTGAAAGAAAAAAAGGCAAGAAAAAATAGAAAAACAAACATTAAAAATTAAGAAGTATAACACTTAAAAATCATGCAAATTTGAAAACATAATATTTGGAGAAGAACGTGGATAGAATAAGAGAACAGGAGGGATAGAAAGGAGATGTGGAAAACTTAAAAATAAAAATCCTTAAAATATTATATAGGTATTAAGAGGCAGTACTGCTATTAAGGAAGTTAAGTCTAAGTAGTTTTAAATTAAGTAATAAATTTCTGGATTAAGTGTGTACACAATGGGGCTAAAGTCAAATAATCAACTACGGGTATATGTGAGGATGAGAAAAGTAATTAAGTCATGCAAAGAATGAAAGAGAAGAAAACGTGAAAAGAAGGAGAAGGAAAGAAAAAAAAGGATTAAATGGTCTCTAGAGGTAAACACAGCACATTTATTTTAAAAGAAAAACAGAAAAAATACACACATATAACCCCAAAATAAAAATTATAAGAGCAAGAAAAAAAAGTTAATAGAAAACAAAAATTTTTAGTTAAAAATTAAAAATTAAAAAAAATGTTTAGAAAAAAATTATAAAAGTTAAAAGAAAAGAGATCTTTGATTTTTTTGAGGGGATGGGATGATCCTGTATCTCCCTTGTGTCCATAACCTGTCGCTTTTTGGAGTATCTGGCCTGCTTGTGGTGTTTGATTTTCCTGTGGCTTGGATAGTTTCTTAAGTAAATTTGTTTGAGCAGGCAGAAAAATGCTCTGCTTTACCAAGGATTTTGTGATCTTCCTCCCAGGCTAGTTCAATAGGACAGAGATCTACTTTGAGTTTCACAAAAGAGGGAGATGACTGTTTCCTCTAGTTTGGAGATGCTGTGATGAGGATAGGTTCTGGGTAGAATTGAGGCCTTTTAGCCAACAGTAGCTTTCCCCTGAGGAGATAGCTTGTGAGACTCACAGAGCCCATCCTGGAGCCATTCTCAGGTTTTATGTTTACTGAATTTCAATTCATTGTCAAGGCTACTGTAGGGAGGGGCAGCCTGTGGCTCTGTTTACCCAGTGAAGAAAGACACTCCTGGGGCTGGGGGCCCAAACTGGATGACTTTTCCCAAGGAGGAGCTGAGCCTAGCAGGTCAGGTTAAGTTCCTGTGACCTGCTAAATGATGCTTGTTTTCTTCCAAGGCCTGAGTTGGCGCTAGCTGCACAGCCAGGCTTTGTCAGTATCGAAGATGGAGATCTCCAGTAATCAGAGGGGAGTGTTGGCCTTCCTTCCTCTGCTCCCTGAGAAGGCGTGAGGATGTCAGGCTTCTACTCAAGCCAGAGTCTTGGTTCCTGGGTCATCTTTGGTCTGTGAACTTCAGGATGAAGATGTGTGCCTCTTGTCAGTTCTTGCTGGTGTTGAGTAGAAACTGCTCGCTTGCCGCGTCTGGTGCCTAAGTCCCGGACTCTCTGTGTTGCAGGTATGGCGGCTATGGCTGCCACCGCTGCCGCCGCATCCATGGCAACTAGCAAGTGCTCTTATCTGTCTCCTTGCCTGGATTTTCCCTCTCTGGCCTAACTCTCTGTCCTGTGATGGCACACTTGGTGTAATTCTCTGGCTTACGACTATTCATTGGAACACTAAAATTGCTTTCTATGCGAGAGCTTCTTTAGTCTCCAGCTTCTCCTCTGCCATCTTCCCAGAACTCATCAGAAAATAACATTTAAAGGCAAGCCCATGCAGGAAATTACATGGGACATTTTGCTGTGTGTGCCAGTCATGGGGGTTGAATTTGTTCTACTTTACTCAAGGCTGGTGTTCTATTACTCTCAGCTAATTGGTGGGATCACTATCAGCTAATTGGAGGTAAAGAGTCTCATTGAATTTACTGTGCAGGCTGACTTCAAACTGATAATCAGATTTCAGCTTCTTGAGACATTCTGTGCTTTACATGAGACTCTTATCTCCAATGAACCACCAAAAAGAAGAAAAAAAAAACACCTGGTGTTGAGCTGTGGTTCCAATGACAGAAATAAGACAATGATTTCTGGACAGCACCTACACCTTGAGATCAAGCTCCAGGATCAGCACACACAAGAATAAAATAAATAAATGAAAAGAAAGGTGGAAGAAGAAAATGGGAGCCGATTTCAGAGTTTAAAATGAGCAAAACTGAGTGAGCTTACACTTGTTACTGTACTTACTCAAGGGTCTCACATCTGAGGATCAGTGTTCAAGGCCAGCCAAGGCAGGGGTGTCCATGTACTCAACTCTAATTAGCCAACTACAGTTTTTTTTAAAGCTCCAAATGTGCTGTGGCTAGTATTAAAAATATACTGGGACGGGGCTGGGAAGGTGACTCAGTGGGAGAGTACTTGCTTTGCATGCAAGAAGCCCTGGGTTCAATTCCTCACCAACACATAAGCAGAAAAAGCCAGAAGTGGCGCAGTAACACAAGTGGTACGGCTCTAGCCTCAAGCTGAAGAACTGAGGGACAGCACCCAGGCCCAGAGTTCAGACTCCATGACAGGCAAAAAAAAAAAATAGAAACTGGGACAATACCTAGGCTCTGATTTATAGTTCCTAGCCCAAAATATATATGGAAATAAAAAGTAGAAATTAAAAAATGTATAAGAAAATCCAATTAAATTTTCAAAATGAGTCATGAGTTTTTGGTTTTTATGTGTAATCCTCTTTTTTGGTCGGTTGTAAGGCTTGAACTCTGGGCCTGAAGGCTGTCCCTCAGCTCTTCAGTTCAAGGATAGTGCTCTACCACTTTAGCTACAGTGCCATTTCCTTTTGTGTGTAATCCTAAATACTAATATAGATTAAATCTGAGGGCTATCGTCTCTCATCTTGAAATCACAAGCAAAACAAATAAACAAGAAAACAGTAGTGAATCTGTGATGGAGTTGTAAAGCACCAGGCTTGAGTGAGAAAGCTATGAAACAGTGCCCTGGCTCAGAGATCTAGCTTCAGGATCACAAAAATGTAAATAAGAAGAGAACCTGGAGCTGGTGACTCATGCCTGTAATTCTAGAACTCCAGGAGGCAGAAATATGGGTATCCAGTGTAAAGGCCAACCCAAGCAGGAAAGTCCAGAAGACAGTTGTTTGTGGGCCATCCTGGGGCAAGAACTGTAGTACTCCCAGATTTTTGGCAGTTAATTGGAGGTAAGGATTTTAGACTTTCCTGCTCAGCCTGGCTTTGAAGCATGAAGGTCCGATTTCAGCCTCCTGAAACAAGCCAGGTCTTGCATGAGTTCTGGCTCCAGCACCAGCACACTCACAAAAAATGAAATGAATACACGCAAAGAAGACTAGAAGAGAAAGAAGAACCAATAACTGAGGCTGCAATGAGTCAATCAGCCCATCACTGGTGGCTCATAACTGTAATTCTAGTTACTCAGGAGGCTAAACTGTGTGGATATTATTTAAAGGCCAGACCGAGTAGGAAAGTCCGTAAGATTTGTGTGTGTGTAAGTATGTCTGTGTGAGTCCTGTTGCTGGAACTTGTACTGTTTTGTTCAAAGCTCTACTAATCTCAGCTTTTTAGTGGTTATAATTGGAGATACCATGTACTTTGCTGCCCAGGCTGCCAAACTTTGATTCTCAGATTTCAGCCTCATAAATCTGGTCTGGCTCTACATTATATTCATTTCTAATTAAACACCGAAACAGAAAAAAAAATCCTGGAGTTTAGCTGTGGTTCAACTGGCAGAAGTGGGAAAATTTCTGGGACAGCACCCAGACGCTGAGTTCAAGCTGGAGGACAAACTCAGAAGAAATAAAAAGAGGATAGAAGTACAAAAGGAAGAGTCAGTGACAGAGGTTGAAATGAACCAAACATTGGTTTCTCACACATGTTGTACTAGGGACTCAGGAGGATTAAATCTAAGATTCACGGTTCATGGTCAGCCCAGGCAGGAGAGTCCATGAGACTCATATATCTAATTTGCCACCAAAAAAATAAGCTATAATTTGTACTTCGGCTCATTCGGTTGAGTGCTAGTCTCAAATAGAAACTTTGGGACAAAACCTAGGCCCTGATTTGAAGTCCTAGACATACATTTCAAAACAAACAAACAAACAAAAATATCCCATGAATTAAAAAATGATGGGAAAAAGAGAAAACTAAGGTTTAAAAATGAGCCATGTTTTTTGGTTCATGTGTGTATTCCTATCCATTCTAGGTTCAAAGCTAGACTGGGCAGTAAACCCCAACTACCCAACCAAAAGCTGGATGTGCAGATATGATAGTAGATGTAAAGCACTGTATTTGGTGCAAAAGCTAATTTAAAAACTGCTGACCCAGAGTTCAATTCTTAGTGCTAAAAAATTGTAGGAGAGTGAAAAAAGACCAATTGTAAATTTAAATATAAGTCTGGGGTTTGTTGGTAATGGCTGTAGTTGATCCCTGGCTACAAAAATCTTCGGATCAAGTTTAAAGGCCAACCCAAAAAGCAAAGTTCAGGAGATTTTGTGTGTATATGTGTGTATGTGTGAATGTTTGTGTGTGTGTGTGTGTGTGTTTGTGTGTGTGTGTGTGTGTGTGTGTGTGTGTGTGTGTTTCTATTTGTGATGTGTGTGCTTCTGTAGTATCCTTTGCCTAGTACCCTAGCATTCTCAGCTTTTGTGTGGTGAATTGGAGATAAGAGTGTCATCGACTTTCCTGCCCAGACTGGCTTTGAAACATTGTCCTCAGATTTCAGCTACTTTATTTAGCTGGAATTTGAGCAGTGGCTTAAGTGGCAGAACTGGGAAAATATTTTCTGGAACTGCATGCAGACCCTGAGTTCAAGCCCCAGGACATACACAGAAGAAATAAAGAGGAGTCGAAGTAACCAAGGAAGAGCGAGTGACAAAGGCTTAAATCAATCAAGCATCAGTGGCTCATACATGTTTTACTAGCGATTCAAGAGCCTGAAATCTGAGGATGATGGTTCATGGCCAGCCTAGGCAGGAGAGTCCATGACTTTTGTCTCTAATTAATCAACCCTCAAAAAAGTGCCAAATAATTATGATCATCTCATGTAATAGAGGATATGCTTGAAAAAAATCTTCTAGGACAGAATATGAGCCCCAATTTGTTGACCCAGGATCAGCACACACAAATGCAAAAAATAAAAAGTAAACAAAAGAAGGAAGTGGCAAGCACATATTAACGTTTTAAAATGACACAACGGTTGTTGGTCCTGTGTATAATCCTAACTACACAAGAGCCTGACATCTGAGGATTGTGGTATCAAGTAAGCCTGGGTAAGAACGTGCTTGAGATGCTTATCCCAGCTACCTAACACAAAGCCCTGAGCTGGAGCTGAGGTGGTAAAGCAACACCCTTCAGTTAAATAGCTAAGAAAAAGTCCCCAGAGGCAGAGGTCAAGCTGCAGGACGACTAAAAATTACAAATAACAAAATCAATACAAAGGAGAGCAGATGAAGAGAGACTGAAATCTGAGGATCCACGATTTAAAGTTAATGCATGCAAGAAAATCCATGAGACGTTCTGTGTATGTGTGCATGTGTGCCATCTTGAAGCTTGTGTGTGCCTCCTTGAACTTGTGCTGGTTTGTTCAAGGACAGAGCTCTACCACTCCAATATTTGCAGTGGTTAATTGGAGGTCATGGTCTAATCGACTTTCCTTCTCAGCCTGGCTTGATTCATGTACGATTTCTTCAGATTCTTTTCTCCAATTAATTGTCAAAAAGAAAAAAAGCCTGGGAATTGAGTTATGGCTCAAGTGGCAGGATTGGGCAATCAGTTTCTGGGACAGCAACCAGACCCTGAGTTCATGCCCCAGGACAATCACAGGAGGATTAAAGAAAGAGAGGCTATAAGTGCAGAAGGAAGATCCAATGACAGACGTTTCAATAAATCAAGCATTCGTAGCTCACCAATGTTCTATCAGCTATTCAGGAGGATGAAATCTGAGGATCACCATTGAGGGCAAGCCCAGGTAGGAGAATCCATGAGACCCTTATGTCTCATTTGTCACCAAAAATATGACACTAGCTGTGCTCTGTTTCATGTGGTATATTCCTAGTCTTATATAGAAAGCTCTGGTACAGCACACAGGCCCTGGTGCTGAGGTCCCAGCACAAAAACATACAAAAACAAAGAAAAAAGAGCACAAATTATGAAAGATGAGAGAGAGAGAAAATTATCATTTCAAAATGAGCCATGGGTTGTTGGTTTATTTGTGTATACTGAGGAAGTTGAAATATGAGGATGACAACTCAAAGCCAGCCTGGCTAGGAAAGTGATTGAAATTCTTATCTTCAACTACCCAGCAAAAGCTGGAAATGAAGGTGTGATAGTAGTTGTAAAGTACTGAAATTCGGTGAAACGCTGGAAGTAGTTTCCTGGTCCAGAATTCATCCCAAAGTCGACCAAAAACAAAACTGAAAGAAGAGAAGAAATGACCATTTGAGATTTAAAAAATAAGCCTGGCGCTGGTGGTTCATGCTTAAAATTTTAGTTTTCAGGAGGCTGAAGTTTGAAGATAGTATTTAAAGGTCAGTCCAAACAGGAAAGGCATGGGGCTTTGTTTTTTCTGTTTGTCAACCTAGGGGTTGAATTTATGTATGAGCTCTACCACTCCCAGCATCTTGGCAGTTGATGAAAACAATCTCATGAACTTTCCTGCTCAGGCTGGCTTCAAACTATGATACTCAGATTTCAGCCTCCTGAGTCTTGCTGGGCTTTACATGAGACTAATCTCCAAAAGGAAGACAAATAAAACCTGGCGATTGAGCTGTGGCTCCAATGGCAGAAATGAGAAAATAATTTCTGAAACAGCACCCAGACCTTGATATTAACTTCAGGGCCAACATACATACAAAGAATAAAATAAATGTGGAGGAGGGTGGGAGAAGAAAGAGTCAATTTTAGAGTTTAAAATGAGCCAAGCGTAGTGGGCACACACCTGTGATGGTAGCTACTCAGGAGGCTCAAATCTGAGGATCACAGTTGAAAGCCAGACCAGATAGGAGAATTCATATATTCAACTCTAAGTAGCTATTTAAAACCTAACAATATCAACAAATAGCCACAAGTTGTGTGGTGGCTCATTTGTTAATTTGCTAGTCTTGAATAAACACCTCGGGGATAGCACCTGGGCTGATTTGTGGACCCAGGACCAGCATATACAAGGAAATAAAAATACAAATAAAAAGGTGTAAGTATGGCAGAGAATATAGCTTAGTGATAGCGTGCTTGCCTAGCATGTTTGAATTCCTGGGTCTGTTTCCTCAGTACCTCATAAATAGAAAAGCCTGGAAACGGCACTGTGGCTCAAGTAATAGAGTCCTCAACTTCAGTAAAAGAAGCTCAAGAACAGTGCCCAAGCCCTGATTTCAAGCCTCAAGGCCAGGAACAAAAAAGAAAAAAAAGGTGGGAGAAAATCCAATTAAAGTTTAAAAATTATCCCTGAATTTTTGCTTGATGTGTTTAGTCCTAGTGATTCAGAAGGCTGAAATCTAAAGGTTGTTGTTCATAGCCAACCTGGGCAGGGAAGTGCCTAAGTCTCCAACTAATCAGCAAAAAAATCCAGAAATGAGGATGTGGTTGTATTTGGAAAGTACCAGCCCTGAGGAAAAAAACCTATGATAAACAGTGCCCTGGCTCAGAGATCCAGCCTCAGGATCACAATAAGAGAAATAAATGATTGGAAGTAGAGAACCTTGGACTGTTGGCTCATGTCTGTAATTCTAGAAAAGCAAGAAGCTAAAATATAAGATCGAGTGTAAAGGCAAACCGAGTCAAGAAATTCCAGGAATCCATGTGACCTATGTTTCTTTAGGCCTGGCTTACTTCACTGAATATAATTGATTTCAGCCTCCTTAGTAGTATTGGGGTTCGCATGAGACTCTTCAAAAAGAAAGCAGCTGGAAGTTGAGCTGTGGCTCAATTGGCAGAACTGAGCAAAATCTCTGAGACAGTGGCCAGTCCCTAGATGGAGAAAAAAACATAAAAATTTCAAAAATAAATAATAAATTGTAATACAGAAAATATCATGTTTAATATGACACAAAGGAAAACTTTTTTTTTTAAGTTCAGCAAACAAGAACATACTACAATGTTTCAAAATGACATACTGAGAGTAAGGGGAAAAAGAAAAATTTTAAAATTCATGTAAATATTAAATCCAAACTGTCATGACCAAAATCTAATATGATCAGAAACGTATCTCTCACTTGTAATTGCTTATAAACAATTGTCCCTCCAGTTTCAGCACTAGCATGGGGATTTATGTAGGACCTCTCTATGCAGCCTTGATTGAATAGGGATCTTCCTGCTTTAGACTCTTGAGTTAGAAATACAGGCTTTGCTCTTTTTTTTTAATACACAAATTACATTTTAAAGCTCAACATCAATATTTAAATAATGGATTATGGGTAAAAGCATGAAAAAACATCCACCAGAGAACCTCTGAGCAATACTATCATAACAGTAGAAGAGCACCTACCACTTAATGTAGGTAACAGAAGGAAGATTTAGCATTTTTTTGGAAGTACAGGGGATTGAACACAGGGCCTCATGTTTGCTAGGTATAAAATTCAGTGACATTAATTATATGCACACTACTTTTTAACCATTACCTCTGCTTGTTAACTTTCCTTTCAATACTAATGGAATCCACACAATGACCTGCACCAGAAACTTTTGTTTTGTTTGGTTTTTGGTCGGTCATGGGGCTTGACCTTTGAATTGGGCACTGTCTCTGTGCTCTTCAGCTCAAGGCGAGTTCTCTACCGCTGGAGCTACAAGACCACTTCCGGTTTTCTAGTGTTTTATTGGAGATAATAGTCTCACAGAATTTCCTGCCCGGGCTGGCTTTCAACTGTGATCCTCAGATCTCAGCCTCCTGAGTATTTGGGATTACAGGTGTGAGCCACCCTCGCCCAGCCCCAGAAACTTTTAATCTTCACTATTTCCCTTAAGAAATTCTTTAGTCCATTTATTTTACATAAATTGATTATTTTGTGTCCATCCATGACAGACATATATTAATTGCAGCCTTTTGTGGATGAGTTATAATTTATGCACACCTCATTTTATAAACTTATTCATCTGGGCCCACATTTAGCAGCTTGTTCTGAGAAGAATGGTAGCTATTTTGCTAGCCACCTCTATCCTCTGCCATTTCCTATTCAAATTAGTCTTTGGTATCAGTTTGAGTCTGCTCAGAGGGTAGAGCCAGCCTGGCCTGGCTTTGAACCATGATCCTCAGATCTCAGTCTCCTAAATACCTAGGATTACAGGCTTGAGACATCTGCACCAGGCCATCATTTCTTCCAAGAACATTTCAGGGGGATGGAATAGCACAGCACCACATACATTTATTAGCAACTGCCCCTGGTGAGCCAGATGCTCAGACCAAATCCACTGACCTTGATATTGTCTTTGGTGTCCAAAAGAATATTGTTGGAGTTAAGGTCTTCGTGTATGATTTTGTTTTGTTGTAAGTAGTGAACAGCACTTACATGTGTGACAAGCCTCCTGGTTTCATCCTCATATAGGCGGCAGAATTTTCAGATCCACCACAGGAAGTATCCCCTAGTGGCCAGTTCCATGATGAGATACACATTCTCTTCCTTCTCCTTTACCTGGTACAACCTGCCGATGTGTTTGTGCCATACCTTCTTAAAAATGTCCACATTTTCTTTATCCAATGATGAGGACTCTCACTTCCAGAGTATTTTAAATACCACGTCCTTGTCTGTGAGGTGGGAATGGGTCAGCTTCACTTTTCCATAGGTACCTGTGTCTAAGAGCTCTTTCTTCTGGTATTGTTTGATGATCTCCTCCTTCAAGGAGCTTGAGAGTGATTCTTTCTGTACTTCCATCGTTCTGCTACAATGGCAGGTAGCAAGTCTACCTAAATAAATTAAATAAAGTAAAGGAAAACCCAGAAAGAGTAAAAAGAAATAACTAAATCCAAATAACACCCCGTCCCCACTAACAAAAAATCATTTAACTTTGATTCAGTGTAGTGGGTCATCAAGCAAGAGCTCCAAGCTCTGTTAACTGATATAGGTTGGAGCACAGTGGCTTCCTATATATCTTTCATGACCTCACACAATGGAGCAATCACAACCAGGCATAGTGATGTCATAGAAGAAATGGACCAATCAGAGTCTGGTCCAGTGAGGTCAGAGAAATAGTGGACCAATCACAGCCTGCCAGCATTGACACTCTAGCTCTTAGACCTCAAAGACTGTTGCTAAGGAATCCATGAGGTTTCTCTTGTTGTTCTCGTGGCATTTCTATCTGAAACCACTAGGAGAGTGGTTAAAATCCTCTGATTTTCTGGAGGACTACTGAATCTTATAAATTTCTTCTCTGGAGACACTAGCTAATAGCCTCCATTCTTGATGGCCACCTTATCCAATGTCTTTTTCCAGCAATAGCACTGCACAAAGGACTCCGCCCTTCTCAAAGACAGCTGTGTCCTACAAGTTCCTCCTGAGGGGACAAGTTCCAGGGTGTCTTTGAGCCACCACCCTCACAATTCACCTTCCTGAGTTAGGATTATAGGCCTGACCATCGGTAGGTACTTAGCTCATCTCTTACATTTGGAGGAAGTATATTTGCTAGAAAGGTGGTTTTAGATGTGTCCTTTTAACCCTTTTAATTTGTTGTTCTCTGAGTAAGGTTATCTACAGACCTCAGAGCACACCTTGGCTTTCTCTCTGAATATTTAGTTTCTGTGAAAGACTCGTCTCAGGCCTAAGTGTTTAAGGCTTCAAATGCTTTATAGGTTTCCAGACATATCCAGGGCTTGTTCTTTTTCATCTTTCAATGACAGCTCTAATTTCCTCCCTTAGTCATGGTCTATTGACCCCTTTGACTCTGGCATAAATGAGGGAAGACAGGCAGGGCTGTTGTGTTGCTAAGGAAAGCAGACAGAGCTGCCTTGTTGCTGAGAAAAAGAGGCAGGCCTGTCTTGTTACATAGTTTCATTTTATTCCCCAATGTTGGTAAATAAAACCTCCGGACTGGACTTCAGTAGCTGTCCATGATCATTGCTCCATTCCTTTTCCCTGCTCTTACCATACTGCCTTTCTATTTAAATTCATATTTACTTTTAATTTTTGTTAGGAACAAAGATGCAATTAAAAATCTATATGTAATGTTAATTTTTATTCTTGAATTACTAAAATACATGAAGAACATGTCAATTAAAGCAGCATAAAATGGCAGATGACGTGAGCTTGATCACTGTCCCTCTAATCTGTCTCTCTTGCTCTACCTTGGGGTGACTACTGCAACTATTTAGCTTTGTAACCCTGCATCTAAACCAAATGTGCACAAAGTTCAGGCTATTAAAAAGAGACTTGCCCACAGCTATCCAAGTCGCTCAAACTGCTATCTTTGTAAGAGGTTAAATTTCCATTCACACTATGGAGATTCAAACGTCTACACTCAGGTTCACAGACCTGAGCCAAGTCTGTGCTGCAACCAGGACTGAAGGTGGTAACTTATTGTTCACTAAGGGAGAAGTCTGTAATAGCTAGAAATCTGCATTTTGCCTTTCCTACTAAGTCACAGTATCAGGTATGAGGATCAAGGAGTTACACAGGCCTTTTAGAAGTTACTAGACTTTGGGTTTTAACTTTTGTAATTCCAAGTTTCTCTTCAGATTAAATATTGGGCCTGCACAACAGCAGCCCATGAGGAAGTGATGTCCAGAACTTGTGTAAGTGTCTGAGACTATTTGAATTTGTTTTTACTGAATTGTCTTTTTTTCTACAATTCACACCTATGGCCAAATAGAGTGTAGAAAAACAAGGCCATTTCCACCAAACCAGATTGTTGGTGTTCAAGACCTAACTTGAGTCAACTCCATTTGATGCAATACTGTTCAAAGGAACATTCATTCAGTGAGGAGTAAAACATTGCACATCTGTCAGAGATAGACGTTAACAGATATCCTTGACTTTTAACATTATATGTGGTATTTGAGACAGATGATGGTGGCATATACCTGTAATCCTGGCTACTCAGCATTCTAGTTTGAAGCCACCCAGGTCCAGAATGTCTGTGAGAATTTTATCTCCAATTAACCACCAATAAGCCCAAAGTAGAGTTGTGGTTCAAGTGGTAGAGCAATAGTCTTGGACACAAAATCTCAGGAACAGCACCCAGGCCCTCAATTGAAGTGCCAGGCAAGGCTAGCAAACACATACCAAAAATGTGGTATTTGCAACCAAAGAATAAATTTCAATTTGATCTCTTTTTAGCCAATTTAATGTCTGAGCTCTTGATCTGCAAGCCTCTTTGTCACTCTACTCTTGGAGAACAACAATTATTCAAGTGGAAAAGAAGGATCTAGAATTATTCTCCATTAGAGATACTGATGTTTGAAAGACTATGCGAAAAAAAATACTTCAGTCTCTAAAAGAATATAGCACTCACAGTGGAACCTCTGAATTTGTTAATTGATGGTCAGTATCTAGGCTTGAACTCAGAAGCTGGGCTTAGTCCCTCAAGGCTAGCACTCTACCACATGAGACACATCTCCACCTCTAGTCTTTTTGGCAATCAATTGGAGTAAGAGTCTCATGAATTTTCCTATCTGAGCTAGCTTTGAATAATGATCCTCAGATCTCAGCCTCTTGAGTAGCTAGGATTACAGGCTTGAGCCTCTGATGGCTAATTGAAATTTAATGGTACCTTCTACCAGAGATGGTAGTTAAGACCTTTACATCCACCACAAAAGTCCAAGTTAATTTCAGCTTTGGTTTCTCCAACACACTTAAGAGAAAGATAAGTAGATATCTACCATTAAACATTAATAGTAGAATTCAAATACTCTTGGCTTATTTTTTCTTAATTGTGAGAATACCACACAAAGGAGTTAAAACTACATGGGCAAGATCTTCGTTTATTTTGAGTCCTGCTAAATCCTTGATGTCCAGATACAAATCCCAAAATACAAGTGTTAGGAGGTCAGAGACAGGAGAGTTCCCAGAAATTGCATTAAAATTAATACTAAAAATAATATCATTTATTGAACTACCAATCTAATAAGTACATTTAATATAATTTTTTCCAAGCCTTTCCATTTCCTAACAAATGTAGCAATGTCATTACTTCTGATGGAGGCATAGAATTCCATTGTGTATATATACCACATTTTCTTGATCCATTCAACTACTGAGAGGCATCTGGGTTGGTTCCATATGTTACTTATGGTAAATAATGCTGCAATAATAAACAAAGTCGTGCTGGTAGCTTTAGTGTGGTCTTGTTTGTGATCATTTGGGTAAATGCCCAAAAGTGGGATTGCTGGGAAATACGGGAACTCTATGTGGAGTCTTTTGAGGAACTTCCATATTGCTTTCCAAAGTGATTGAACAATTTTACACTCCCACCAACAATGTAGTAATGTTCACTTCTCTCCGCATCCCCTCAAGCATCTGTTGTTATTAGAGTTCTTGATTATTGCCATTCTAACTGGGGTGAGGTTGTATCTCTATGTTGTTTTGATTTGCAATTTTTTATGGCTAGAGAGGTTGAGCATTTCTTCATGTGTCTATTGGCAATTCTTCTTTCCTCTTGAGAGAAGTTTCTCTGAAAGTATTTAGCCCACTAATTTATTGGGCAGTTGTTTCTTTGGAGATTTGTTATTGGGGGATTTAATTTTTTGAGTTCCAGGGTATATTTTAGATATGAGGCCCTTGTCCATTGTATGGCTAGTGAAGATCTTCTGCCAATCTGTGGGCTCTCTATTGATCTTGCTAGCTATGTGCTTGGCCATGCAGAAACTCTGCAATTTTGTGCAATCCCATTTGTTCAACCTTTCTTTGATTTGTTGTGTTTCTGGGTCTCTATTAAGAAAATTTCACCCTGTGCCAAGGAGACCTAGGGTTTCTCCTATTCCATCCTGTAATGTTTTCAGATTGTCTGCTTTGACTCTGAGGTCTTTGATCCATTTGGAGTTGATTCTGGTGCAGAATGATATATAAGAATCTAGCTTTCATTTTGTACAAGTAGTTAACCAATTTTGTCAGCACCATATATTAAAGAGGTTGTCTTTCTTCCATTCTATTTTTTGAGCTCCGTTATCGAAGATTAGTTGGCTATAGGTCTGTGTGTTCATTTCTGGGTTTTTAATTCTGTTCCATTGGTCCTGAGGTCTGTTCTTGTGCCAGTACAATGCTGTTTTGATTACTATGGCTTTGTAGTAGTGTTTGAAATTTGGTATTGATATTCCTCCAGCCCTGTTCTTTCTGTTGAGGATTGTTTTTGCTATTCGGGGTCTTTTACTGTACCATATGTATTTTTGGATTTCCTCTTCTAATTCCTTTGAAGAATGAGGGTGGAATATTAATAGGTATTGCATTGAATTTGGAGATAGCCTTCGGAAGAATGGCCATTTTCACGAAGTTAGTCTTTCCAAACCAGGAGCATGGGAGGTTTTGCCACTTTCTAAGTTCTGTTTTGATTTACTTTTTCAGGTTTTCAAAGTTTTCATCATAGATGTCCTTCACTTCTTTGGTTAAGTTAATTCCTAGGTATTTTATTTTTTGTGGGGCTATTACGAATGGAGTTGCTGTCCGAATTTCAGCCTCACTTTTCTTATTGTTGGCATACAGAAAGGCCATTGATTTTTGAGTGTTAATTTTATACCCTGCTACTTTGCCAAAGTTTTGAATCAGCTTGAGTAATTTGGGAGTGGGGTCTGTGGGATTCTTTAAATACAAAATCATGTCATCTGCAAAGAGGGAGAGTTTTACTTCTTATTTCCCTATTGGGATCCCCTGTATGTTTTCATCTAATCTTATTTGTAGCTAAGCATTCTAATACTAGATTGAAGAGAATTGGAGATAGTAGATGTCCTTGTCTCGTTCCTGAATTAAGAGGAAATAGCTTTAGTTTTTCACCATTAAATGGAATGCTGGCAGTTGGTTTGTCATATACAGTCTTTACTGTATTGAGGAATGTTCCATGGATTTCTAATTTTTCCAGAACCATCATCATAAAGGTGTGTTGGATCTTGTCAAATGCTTTTTCTGCATCTATTGAGATAACCATGTGGTTCTTATCCCTGATCCTGTTGATATGATGAATTATACTAATTGATTTCTGTATATTGAACCAGCTTTGCATCCCTGAAATGAATCCTGTTTGATCGTTGTGTATGATTTTTTTTGATGAATTGTTGAACTCAATTGGCCAAAATTTTGTTGAGAAGTTTTTCATGAATGTTCATCCAAGTAATGGGTCTATGGTTCTCTTTCTTTGAGAAGACCCTGCCTGGTTTGGGGATGAGGGTTATGATGGCTTCATAGAATGAGTTCCGTAGTGAACTTTCTCTTTCAATTTCATTGAAGAGTTGGAGGGGTATTAGTGTGAGATCTGCTTTGAAGACCTTGTAAAATTACACTGTGAAACCATCTGGACCTGGGCTTTTCTTAGATGAGAGATCTCTTATTACTTTTTATATTTCAATGCTTGATATGGGCCTGTTAAGGTGATTTAACTCATCTTGGTTTAGTTTTCGAATGTCAGTATTTGTTAGGAAAAGGTCCTTTTCTGCCAATTTTTCAATCTTATTAGTATAAATTATTGAGTAGTATTTCCTTATAATGTTCTGAATCTTTGTTGTTTCTCTGGTGATGTTTCCATTCTCATCTCTGAGTTTATTTATTTGGGTGTGTTCTTTTATTTTTCTGATAAGATTTGATAATGGTCTGTCAATTTTGTTATTTTTTTCGAAGAACAAACTCTTTGTTTCGCTGATTATTTCTATGGCTTTTTTGTATTCTAATTCATTTAATTCTGATTTAATTTTAATTCTTTCTTTCTGCTCATTGGGTTGGGGTTTATCCTGCTGCTCTTTTTCAAGGAGGCTCAGATGTGTCATTAAATTGTTGGTTTCAGATCTCTCCAATATGTTGATGTAGGAACTCAGAGTATAAACTTGCCTCTGAGTATTGACTTTGCTGTGTCCCAGAGGAGTTGGTAATTTATGTGCTCATTTTTGTTGAATACCATGAAATTTGAATTTCATTTCTAATTTCTTCCATGACCCACTCATGATTCAGCAGTGTTTTGTTCAACCTCCATGTGTTACAGGACTTTCTTTAGTGGCTTTTTGTGCTGAGTCCTACTTTTAATCCTTTGTGGTCTGAGAGAATGCAAGGTATAATTTCAATATATCTGAATTTGGACAAGTTTGCTTTGTTGCCTAAAATGTGGTCTATTTTTGAAAATGTTCCATATGCTGCTGAGAAAAATGTCTATTCTGATGCTGCTGGGTGAAATCTTCTGTAGATGTCTTTAAAATCTTGTTGATCTATGCCGTTGTTTAGATATGCAGGTTCTTTGTTGTGTTTTTGCCAAGTTGATCTATCTAACGGGGATAGTGGTGTGTTAAAGTCTCCCACAATTAATGTCTTTGGATCTATGTGGGATTTGAGGGAAAGTTGGGTTTCTTGGATAAATTTTCGTGCTCCGTTGTTTGGTGAATAGATATTTAAAAGTGTAATATCCTCCTGAAGGAGAGATACATTAATTAGTATGTAGCAACCTTCTTTATCTCTTCACACTAATTTTCAATTGAAGTCTATTTTACCTGATATTAGGATTGCAACTCATGCCTGTTTAGGGGGGCCGTTTGCTTGGTAGATTTTGCTCCAGCCATTCATATTGAAAATGTGTTTGTTTTTATGGGCAAAATGTGACTACTGAAGGCAGCAGATAGAAGGATCTTGCTTTTTAATCCATCTAGACAGTCTATGTCAATTAATTGGAGAGGTAAGTCTGTTAATGTTGCGAGATAGAACTGACAAGTATTTGGGAGTTCCTGCCATTTTCTTCATCTTGGGGGCTGTGGCAACTGGGTTCTTTCTATGGTTCTTGGATTCTCAGTTTGGCTGTTGTTTCTTGGACTTTTTTGTGGTCTTGTTGGTTTTCTATGTGTAGGACATCTTTAAGAATCATTTGTAGGGCTGGTTTGGTGGAGATGTATTGTTTCAATTTTTCTTTGCTGTGGAAGCTTTTTGTTTGACCTTCCTTTATGAAGGAGAGTTTAGCTGAGTACAGTTTTCCTGGGTGATTGTTGTTTGTCTTTACAGCATGGCATACATCATTTCAGCCTCTTCTTGCTTTGATTGTCACTCCTGAGAAATCTGGGGTGATTCTAACTGGTTTCCCTTTGTAGGTGATTTATCTTTTCTCCTTGACAGCTTTAAGATTCTTTTCCTTGGTCTGAATTGATCCTGTGAGGATTATATTGTGATGCTGGGTTGTCCTGTTCTGGTCTGGTCTATTTGAAGTTCTAAAAGCTTCTTGTATCTGAATACGCCTATCTTTTTGCATGTTTGGGTAGTTCTCTGCTAAGATCCTGTTAAACAAATTTCCTAGACCATTAACTTCGGTTTCTAGGTGCTCCTCTACACCCATTATCCTCAGATTAGTCCTTCTGATGGTGTCTTCCAAATGTTGAATAGATCTATCATATTTCTTGGACTTTTCTGGGATGGTTGTATGTTCTTTCTCTATAATATCTAGGCTGCCTAAATGCCTAAGACTTCGTAGGGACATAATAGATATCATTGAATACTAGATGCACGGCTCTGGCAATCTCTACTAATATGCATTTATTGGCATACTACCTATCCATGTATGGCTATTTTGGCCACCTCTGGGGCTTGATCTCAGCACCTGCCAAGAATTTCATCCTCGAGTAAGAAGACAAGTGTGACACCTGTTTTCCTTTTCTGGGAGAGTGCTGGGTGTCAGGTATGATGAAGAACAAGTCTACAAATCTAGATGCAATGTGATAGCATGTAAACAATGTCAAACATGTTTAGGTGTCCTCACTGTCGGTAAAATAAATGGTAAATAAATGAATAAAACAGCAAATACAATGAATAACCACACTAAACATGATATAGACTGAATATCTATATGGAAGTTCAATCCTATCTTTAAAATATATATAAGGAGTATGACTGGGGCATGAATTCAGGCCTAGGGAACAGGCCTGAATTTCTGGTCTTCAAGCACAGTGACCTTCCCCTTCCCCCACAGTGCAACACAGTTAACCAGTTTCTAAGTTTGAATCCCAGGCCTTGCCTACAAAAAATCGCACATTCCAAGCCAAGGAGTTTCATTAGCTTTTTTAATATTATTTTATAGTTCACTTTGCCTTTATTTGAAACATTTTGATTTTATAACATGAGAGTTTTTCAAAAAAGGGGTTTAAACTTTTACATTTCAGCATAGCACATTGGTGTTTTTGACCATCTGCCATGAAGAGTGAGAATGAAAATGAGGATATTATTTCTCCCTAGAAGGTTGGGACAGTTGATGTTATTTCTTATTTTTTCTTTCTTCTTTTTTTTTTTTTTGTTGGTCGTGGGGCTTGAACTCTGGGCTTCGGTGCTGTCCCTGTGCTCTTCAGTTCAAGGGAAACACTGAAGCACTTAAGCCACAGCACCACTTCCAGTTTTCTAGAGGTTTATTGAAGATAAGAGTCCCACAGACTTTCTTTCCTGGCTGGCCTTGAGTCGCCTTCCTCAAATCTCAGCCTCCTGCATAGCTAGGATTATAGGCATGAGCCACCCGTGCCTGGCAGTTGATGTTATTTCTATTTAGAGTTATTCTTGTAATTATAAAATGTCTGCAATTGTGTCCTGTGAGTTTTCCTCAGTGCCTACCACGAAATAGACTAGGGGAGTCCTCATACCACCAAAGGTTGAGTTTCTGAATAAACACTCACTTCTGTGAGGACAGTAGGTACTTGTAAGCATTTTGGGACTAAACTGGATTGTAAAATGAAAAACAAAAATATTGGTACTAAGATGTAGCTCAGTAGTGGAGTAGTTGCCTAAAGAGCATAAGACACTGGAAGAAAAGTTTCCTAAAGCTCAGAATTTTAGAATTTTGTCTGAACAAACTTATTTCCTTCCTTTTTTTTGGTCTGTGGTGGGGCTTGTACTCTGGGATTGGGCATTATCCCTGCACTCTTCACCTCTTTGCAAGCACTCTACAGCTTGAGCCACATCGCCACTTATGGTTTTCTAGTGGTTTATTGGAAGTAAGAGTCTCCCGGACTTTCCTGCCCGGACTTGCCTTGAACCGACATCCTCAGATCTCAGCGTCCAGAGTAACTAGGATTATTTGTGTGAGCCAATGATGCCTGGTTCATGAACAAATATTTTAAGATTGATTCTAAAGAAAGAAACCTCGAACAAAGTTTTTTTTACAAATAATTTATAATGCCATAGTTAAGGCACTAATTCAGAAGTATTTTTTCTTTGGCTGGTTTCTTAGTTTATTTATATATATACATTATTAATTTATATACACACATATTATTAAAAACATAGCTTTGGAGTGTACCTAAGAATATATGTGCTCATGTAAAATTATACAAATGCACAAGCTTGATTTTTTTTCAGTTTTTTGGTGCCACAAATTAGGTGGGATTTGTGTATTGTTATTTTGTTCTCTGATTTTGGGGGATTTCTCTCCCCTTTATTCCCCTACCCCCCTCTCCCTGCAATTGAACTCAGCTTGCTCTTTCTTTGCTTGGTTGTTCGGAGCTGATTTTCTAACACTTCAGCAATACCTGTTGACTGGCTTTTTGCCAGTTAATTGGAGGTGATATATCTCAGGCTTTGCTGCCTGGATTGGCTTTGAAACTTCATCTTCCAGTTCTCACCTCCTGAGTAGCTGGGATTACAGATGTGAGCCACTGGGGTGTGTAGGGATAAATTAATTTGGTTGATGTGTTCTTTCTGTTTTTCTAAGCATGGAATGATCTACTATAGAATTTCAATGAATGTCCTGGGTCTGAAGTAAGATATATAATACATATGCAAATCTGTATAGTTCTCATAAGATGTAATCAATTTAATACATGTTATAAGTGTAATAATAGTCAATAAAATAATGAATGAATAATACAAAAAATAAAATAAATACACTCAAAGCAAATTGCAATAAACATAAGTATGTAGATATTAATCATTATTTCAAATGTGAATGAATATTGCATTAACAGGGCTGGGGATTGAATTCAGGCCTAGGGAACAGGCCTGAATTGTTTGTCTTCTAAGAGAATGAGTTTCCCCATCCCCCTAGTGAATTAGTGTTACCCAGACTCTGAGTTCTATTCCCAGGCCTGGCAGAAAAAAAAGGCATGAATTCCAAGCCAGGGAGCTTCATTAGTATTGTATGTAAGTATGTATGTATGTATGTATGTATGTATGTATGTATGTATGTATGTATGTATGTATGTATATATGTATGTATATATAAATATATCATGGGACTTGAATTCTGGCCTGGCCTTGGGAGCTCTCCTTGTGCTCTTCAGCTCAAGATGAGCGCTATAATGCTTAAGCCACAGCACCACTTCTGGTTTTCTAGTGGTTTATTGGAGATAAGTGTCTCAAAGTCTTTCCTGCCCTGGCTGGCTTTGAACTGTGATGTTCAGATCTCAGCGTCCTGAGTACCTAAGATTACAGGCGTGAACCATAGCCAGTGCCAGGCTATTTTTAATATTTTTAAATTATTTATTTATTTTTAATGTTTTTTTTTTTTGCCCAGCATGGGGCTTGAACTCATATCATGGCAACTCTGCCTCAGCTAACATCAACCTAGGCTGGGATGGTGCAGCCTCTGGACCCACAGCCCATCCTGGGATCCTAGGACTCAGGGGCTGACAGGAAAACAAAATGAAAACGGCACCAAAAAGAAGCCAGGAACCACCTACGGATCGCAGTTTCTTGGTTTTCCTTCCTTGCATGGTGACGATCCCGGGTCCAAAAAACACTGCTGCAACTTGTAGGTCACCTGACATTGCTGAAGGCTGACGGGCTGTCAGCGAAGCCATAGGCCAACCTGGACACGTAAGCCCTGAGTTTGAATCCCAGTCATGCTACTTACAAAGGGCTGGAGAGCCTAGGAAACTATTGCTTGTCCATAGGAACGTCAGAGAAATGTGATCAATGTCATGGTTGGATGAGTAGTTCATCAATCAGTATAGTATAAATTTAGACCCAATAATCACAGAACATACATTGATTTTCATGCATACTTTATTATGCATTAAAAGAATACTATTCAGTAATGACCTGAGAATCTGTACGAACGTAGTATATGTCATTTAATTCCACATAGACATCATTGACAGTATCAAAATATCTAAATATATATTTATCTGTATACCATCGTCTGAATAGAAAGGTACTGCTATTTTGGCCAAACCTGTGGCTCCATCCCAGGTCCTGGGATCCACTTGGCAGCTGAATGGGCTAGAGACGCCATGCTGACACTCACCCATTCATGAATTGGGACTTCTAGGCCCTCAGTTCAGGTGCCAAAAATTTCATCTCGGAGTAAGATTCCAAGTGAGACACCTGTTTTCCATTTCTGTGCAAATGCTGGGTGTCAGGTATGATGTACATAATATGTGTGCAAAACTACATGCTATGGAATAGATTAGAAGAAATGTAATAAATGATATAGGTGCACTCACAGTCCATAAAATAAATGTTAATTCAATCAATCAGTAATAATATATAATGAATCACTCCAACAAACACGATACAGACTGAATATATAGATGTAAATATAAATCACATATTTAAAATGTCTATAAATGTTATATTTTGTGGTCTGGTGCTTGAATTCAGGCCTAGGGAAGAGTTGAGAAGTTCATGCATGATTCACATAGGAAATGATAGGCAAGACCTCTGGCACAACAATTATTTTTAATTAAGATTTTCACGAAATGTGACAATAATAATTACAATCGGTAAATCGAGGAATTGGGAAAGATCCAAGAATTGGTAGTCACATGGTAGATAGGATTCCAACATAGCTTGCCACATCTTCTCTATACAAATAGGTACTTATTAGCATACTAGCTTCAGCTTTTGAAGGGATGAATATGGCTCACAAACCCCACCCCGGAGCTCAATCTCAGGTCCTGGGTAGGGCCTAGATCTTTAGTAGCTCAAAAGCTGTTGTGCTCATATGGACCCTTTAGAAAGTTGGCCCTGCTAGGCCCAGAGTTCAACTCCCAGCAATGCCAAAAGTTTCATCCTGATGTGAGAAACCAATCCTTACAGCTGTTTTCCTGTCCTGTGAAACCCTGGGCCTCATCGAGGATGGAGAATGCTATATAGGCAACTCTATAGCCATTGGAATATGTTGTCATCCATGGCAACACAGATATACCTGTCATATATACTCAAGAACATACATAATACATCCATGAATAGCATACCAAATAGAGAGGATAACTACGCTCAATGCATGAGGCAGTCCACACACAGATGTGAATATACATCCAAAGTTTCAATGATGCATGGAGTGCGGGGAGCTGGGCAAACGCAATTAGACTCTGCCCACTCCTTTGCAGCTTTGAGGTAAACAACTCCATATTAGGCAGTGCTTGGCGGGATGGTGGGTCCTGGGCTTTGCGCATGCGCGAGCCACGTAGAGTCCCCAGCCAATCCGTGGCACTTGGTGATGGTGAAAGGCAGACGACCAATAGTAGAACGACACGTGTCCCTATTCCCTATATAAGCGGCCATTTTTTTGTGCGCTCTCTCTCGCGCTCAAGCTCTCCTACATGTAAGAAGGCTCTCCAGTAAAGTGTGATCTGAGAAGACTCCTGGTGTGGTGGTCGTTCTTCCTCGCTGGTTGAGAAGGTATTCGCCACAAGTGGTGCCGAAACCCGGGACCCACGCGAGAGGCTGAACAGGAGCCAGAACTCAACACACGGAGAGGAGACGTCGGTAAGTATACCCCGGTATGTTGTTTACTATAGATTACTGGTTGCTTGCGTTGCTTCTTCCCTTGTGGTTTGTCTTTCTGGTGGTTCTCTGTGCTTGCCTACGTTGTGGGGAGCCTGGGAAGGTGTGCCGCTCTTAATAGCCTCACGCCTTAAGGGGCACACCATGGGCAATAGTCAGGGGACCGTTTGTGGACCAGCGGATTTTTACACTCCCTTACAGACTTTGTTAAGGCAGCGAGGGCTAAGAGTGTCCAAAGGCACCGTTAAAAGGGTTCTGGGCGATTTCCATGAACATGTGCCCTGGTTCGCGGTTTCCGGGGACCTCACTCTTCCTTGCTGGGACAAGTTGGGTAAGGACCTAACTAGGGCCCAGGAGGAGGGTTAAGTAACTGGTGCAACCCTCCCCCTTTGGCGGATGGTGCGCGCCTGCCTCGAGGAGGGAGGGTCCGATTTAATTCAGGAGGGATGCAAGGCATTAATGCAGCATCAGGATAGTGTATCGGAGTCAGCATCAAGTAAAGGGGAGGAAAATAGGCCAAAAAGGAAAAAGGAAAAAAGACAAAAGGATCCTAAAGAGTTAAAACAGGAGGGACTGCAGCCCTCACAAAAGGAAAAGGAAAAGGAAAAGTGTCTTAGGGACGACCGCAAAGAGGTCTCGAGGGGACCTCTGTATCCTTCTTTGGAGGAATTTTCAAACCGGTTCTCAGCCCTACACGTGGAAGGGCAGGACCAAGAAAACAGTGACCCTGTGGGTGACTCTGGGGAGGAAATGTTAGAGGAGGAGGGAGAGCAGCTCGATCCAGCTTAATGTGAGGACTTAGAAAAGGCTGAGGCTGAGTATGAGGCAAAGAGATATGGGGGGTGGCGTCCCCTAGGGGTGGGAGTACCGCAGCAGCAAGGAAGAGGAAACGGAGCTGGCTTTCGCCCGTCAGCCCCCCCCCCCACCATACCCGCTGGCAGGGAGGAGTCACTTTATAACAGGAAGCACATGGTCGCGGCTGGCAGCCGCCTTCCCGGTTTTTGAAAATCCAATTACTAATGAGAGGAGTTTTGAGCCAGTTTCCTACTCCCAGCTTAAGGATTTAGTTGAGGCAGTCCGGACTTATGGAGTGACGGCTAATTATACCACTGCCCTGCTCCGAAGACTGACCGTTAATGCTATGACGCCCACTGACTGGTTTGAGGTAGCCCGTACCTGTCTTAATCATGGGCAATTCCTCGATTTCCAGTCTATTGTTCAGGACAAGGCTCAAGCCCAATACAGACAAAATGTCCATGACGGGCACCCGGACTGGACCGTAGATATGCTTCTCGGGCAGGGACCCTTTGCTGTAGATCAAATAGGATATCCCTTTGAAGTGTATCGACAAGTGAATACTCTTTTTTACAAACCCTGGCGAGCCCTCCCAAATAAGGGAGAGATGGCCGGCAATCTAACAAAAATCACTCAGGCCCCTGATGAGCCATTTTCTGATTTTGTTGCCCGTATGCTAGAGACAGCTGAGCGGGTGTTAGGAAATCTGGAAACAGCCATGCCATTTGTACAACAAATCATTTTTGAACAAAGCACCAAGGAATGTCAGAGGGCAATTACCCCAGTAAGAACTCAAAGCCTAGAAGCTTGGTTAAGGACCTGCAGAGAAGTGGGTGGCCCCCTGACCAATGCGGGGCTGGCAGCTGCTATCTTGTCAGCTGCCAGGGCCGCAAAAGATAATAAAGGAAAATGATGTTTTCGGTGTGGTCAGTTGGGACATTTTAAACGGCAGTGCCCACAAAATGGTGGTCCTGCACGAAACACGCCCAGGCCGCCAAGGACTCCAGGGGTGTGTCCTCTTTGTAAAAAGGGGAAGCATTGGGCCAACGAATGCAGGTCAGTTAGAGACATCAATGGACATCTTATCCCCCAAATTATTCCAAACACTGATTCGGAACCAGAGCCAAAAAAGGGGAAGAAGGGCCCTCGTCCCCAGGGCCCGAAAATTTATGGGGCATTTCAGACTCCGGCTCCCGGACAGCACCCACAACAACCCCCCAGCCAAAAAGAGCAACCTCAGGCACCGCAGGGTTGGACCTCTGTGCCACCTCCGGACTGGTATTAACACAGCAGATGGGAGTCCAGATTGTGGAGACGGAAATGACAGGACCCTTAGATGAAGGCACTGTAGGAATAGTTTTAGGACGCTCCTCCTCCACAATGAGAGGATTAATAATTTTCCCGGGAGTGATTGACCCTGACTATACGGGGACTATCAAGGTCCTCTGCCATGTCCCCCATGGAGTGGTGTCCATTTCTCCCGGGGATAGAATCGCACAGCTCCTGCTTTTGCCTTCTCTTCATGGCAACTTCCCTGCTAAGGAGATAGAGAGAGGAGATAAAGGGCTAGGCTCCACAGGAGTCGACCTTACATGCCTGTCCATAACTCTAGACCAAAGACCCATGCTAACTCTCCAAGTGGAAGGGAGAAGATTTGAGGGACTGGTGGATACAGGGGCAGATAGAAGCATCATCCAAAGAGGGGAGTGGCCAAAGCAATGGCCAACTCATAAATCCTCCCAGACCTTGCAAGGGCTGGACTATGCTGATGCCCCACAGTTAAGTGCAAAAGAATTGACTTGGAGAACGGACGAAGGCCAGGTTGGAAAAATGCAGCCATTTGTGGTAGAAGTCCCTGTCAATCTTTAGGGAAGAGACGTGAAGCAACAGCTGAAGTTAACTTTAACCAATGATTATTCTGAGGTCAGTCAGAATATAATGAGACAGCAAGGATATGTTCCGGCCTTGGGGCTTGGTCGATGTCTCCAAGGACGCAAGTAGCCGATAGAGCCACTTTCTAAACAGGATAGAAAGGGTTTGGGTTTTTCGTAGGGGCCTCTGAAAACAAGGCTTCCACTGAAGGTGCGGTGCCCATACCTTGGTTAACACAGAGGGCTGTGTGGGTTCCCCAGTGGCCCCTCTCTCAAGAAAAATTGGAAGCAGCTCAAACTCTTGTTCAGGAACAGCTACAGCTGGGGCATGTTGAGCTTTCAGTGTCATCTTGGAATACCCCAATTTTTGTGATCAAAAAGGCCTCCGGAAAATGGAGCTTATTACATGACCTTAGAGCAGTAAATGCCCAGATGCAAATTATGGGGCCCATCCAAAGGGGACTTCCATTGCTCTCTGCGTTACCTCGAGAGTGGCCCATTTTAGCTTTATATATTAAGGATTGCTTTTTTTCCATACCTCTTTATGAAAAGGATAGGGAGCGCTTTGCCTTTACTTTGCCCTCTGTTAATCATGAAACCCCGGATGCTCGCTATCAGTGGAAAGTTCTCCCCCAAGGGATGGCTAATAGTCCAACAATTTGTCAATTGTTCGTGGGAGCTGTATTGACCCCTGTTAGGAAAAATTTTCCAAAAGTACGGATTATCCATTATATGGATAATATCTTGTTGGCTGCTCCCTCGGTAGAGACTCTTCATAAAGTGTTTGGGCGGATAACGGAGACCTTAGCTGATAAAGGATTGATTATTGCCCTTGAAAAGGTTCAACAGACTAGTGTTGTTCAATTTCTGGGAACCATTGTTTCTCCTACTGAGATTAAACCACAAAAACTTTCCATTCGAACTGGTCATCTTAGAACACTTAATGATTTTCAACAATTGGCCGGAGATATTAATTGGATAAGGGGGTTTCTTAATCTCCCTCAGTCAGAGTTGTTACCTTTGCTTGCCATTTTGGAGGATGACCCTGAAGTCACCTCCTCTAGGTCCCTGACACCTTTAGCACTAAATTCCCTACAAAAGGTTGAGGCAGCTTTGTCTAGGGCTCAACTTTCACGGGTTGATTTAAAATTACCTATCGATTTATGTATATTAAAAACAAAAAATTATCCCACGGAGGTTCTTTGGCAAAATGGCCCCTTGTGGTGGCTTCATGGCAATTCTGTGGGAGCAAGAACAGTTCAATATTTTCCTGAATTAGTGGCTAAGCAAGCACTTTTGGGCATAAAGTATTGTTTGATGCACTTTGCAAAGATCCCAGATAAATTAATCATTCCATATACCCGTGAACAAGTTGAGATTTTGGCCGCTACAGTGGATATGTGGGCAATTCTTGTTTGCTCGTTTCCCAATGTAATTGATAATCATTATCCTAAGCATCCCCTGCTTGCCATTGTTAGTAAAAACTTAGTGTATTTTCCTGTCGTTACTTCAAAGGAGCCCCTAGTTGGTGCCCTGACCATCTTTACGGATGGTTCAAAATCTGGACAAGGTGCCTTTTTTGTTCAAGGACACAAACAGCCGGTGGTCTTTAATTTTCGGCCGAATGTCCCACAGGCTGTTGAAAGTTTAATTGTGCTTGAAGTTTTTAAAAGATTTGATCAACCTTTTAATTTATTTTCTGATTCATTATATGTTGTAAATGCTGTTGTTTCCCTTGAAGTTGCTGCTTCAATTAAGCAGGCCAGTACAATTTCTAATGTTTTGTTACAGATTCAATCCCTTATCTTAAACAGAAAACACCCTTTTTATATTGGACATATTCGCGCCCACTCTATGCTGCCGGGCCCGATGGCAAGGTGTAATGCCCTGGTGGACCAGGCAACTCGGGCTGTGGCTCTGGTTGCTGCTAATCCCATAGAATTGGCAAAGGACTTTCATAAATTGTATCATGTACCTGCTAATACCCTTAGGAAAAGATATAACTTACCCAGACATGTGGCGAGAGATATTGTTAAAACATGTAAATTTTGTGTTCCTTTTCTTCCCTCTCCCCACGTGGGGATCAACCCCAGAGGGTTGAGGCCAAACGCCCTGTGGCAAATGGATGTGACTCATTTAACAGAATTTGGTAAATTAAAATATTTACATGTGTCTGTCGATACCTTTTCCGGTGTCATTCATGCCACACCTCTGGCAGGAGAAAAGGTGTCTCATGTCAAAATACACTGCTTAGAAGCTTGGGCAGCTTGGGGAAAACCCCTTAGACTTAAGACCGATAATGGCCCTTCTTATACCTCCCATGGTTTTCGCACCTTTTGTGCACAAATGCAGGTTGCCCACACCACCAGATTGCCCTACAATCCTCAAGGAAAGGTATAGTGGAAAGAGCTAATAGAAGCATAAAAGAAATGCTTCAAAAACAAAACGGGGGAATTGCTGAGTCAGCGTCCCCCAGGGAAAGGCTTTCTCTTGTGCTTTTTACCCTTAATTTTTTAATTCTAAATGACAATGATCAGTCTGCCGCAGATCGGCATATGACAAGAGACTCCATGGATACTAAAGATATGGTTATGTGGAAGGATGTTATTAATAATAAATGGTATGGACCGGATCCGTTAATAACGAGATCCAGAGGAGTTGTTTGTGTTTTTCCACAGGATCAAGAAACACCACATTGGGTCCCAAGTCGGCTAACGAGACCTGTCAAAGAAAACCAGGACAAGGAGGAAGATGATCTTGAAAGTGTTGAGTGTGACAATATTACTGATGGTCAAGATCTGCCCCAGCCAGGGGGAACTTCGATGGGGAATCCTGTCGGTATTCCCGAGGCCGATGCCAGTCAAACATGATGCCAGACTGTTCCCACGGTTATTTGGGACCAACAGGACCATGGATATCCCATATATTTTGCTAGATGCAGAGGAAGCCCCACTGGGGGACAACAGGTCTCTTGATTAGCAGGGAAGCCTGTGCTTTCAACTTGTCCGAAATACGTCCCTTTCTTCTTATTCCTCATGCATTTTGCTTACATCACAGACAGCAGGCTGGTTTGACATTCCTCGCGGGCCACTTTGTTATCAGGCCAATGCCTCCTGGGTCAGTGGGTGGTGGCCAGCAAGGAGGGAGGAAGGCGACCTGACTAGCTTTCCAAAGTGGGCTCCCTTCTGTGCTGGTCGACATTCGGGAAATGCCTGGCCCTGGACAGGTTGTCAGTCCCGTATTGGGACTTGGGTTACTAAAGACAAGACCTTTTACTTCTCCCCTGGTGTAAGCACGGCGTTTAATCAGACGTATAAGGGACGGAATTATACTGATCAAAATCCCAATCAGGCATATGTTTCTAACCCCTTTGACAATTGGTTGTTGTGTGGTGTGGATGGGAGTTGTCTGAACTTGGAACCCCTGGTTATGATTGGTGGGGGAAAGATCGGGTTAAGCCAGTTTGGGTGGAGTTCCTCCAAACCATGGGCTTCCTGGGACCCACAGGAAAAATTAACCACAATCTCAGCAGGCGCAGCCAAACCATTCAAGTGGAGGACCGATACAGGCTGTTATGACGACGGAGTTAAGCCATATAATAACATCACATATGGTCCTACCCCAGTTTGTGTGTATCCCCCATTTGTGTTTGTTGTTAGCAACATAGATCCTGCTAATTGTACTGATAAATCTTGCTCCTATGCTCAATGTTGGAATGCTTCTAAATATGAATATGCTGTGATAACCCGTATGCCTCGCTGGGTGCCTGTGCCCGTTAATGCTTCCAATGCGTTGACCTTGTTTAGACAAAAGAGAGATTTTGGCATTTCTGCTGCTATAGTTACAGCTATTTCCTTGGCGGCTGTAGGAGCTGCCACAGCAGCTGTTGCAATGAGCCATACGGTACAAACGGCACAAACCTTAAATAATCTTTCTGCCAATGTAGCCCATGCCCTGGATTTACAGAGGGGCATTAATTCTCAATTGCGAGGAGGGTTAATGGTGGTCAACCAAAGGATTGATCTCGTCCAGGAACAAGTGGACACCCTTTGGCAAATTGCTCAGCTTGGCTGTCAGTGGAAGTATGAGGGGTTATGTGTGACAAGCATTCAGTATGATAACTTTACCCGAGCTGCAAACTTATCTAAACAGTTGTCGAGTTATCTTCTAGGTAACTGGACTGGTGAGTTTGATGAAATGCTGGATCAGCTGCGGATTGCCATCATGACCGTGAATTCAATGCGAGTGGACCCTGGATTCGTGGAGGGACTCCAGTCTTGGATCTCCTCTGCAGTCTCCTGGTTTAAAGAGTGGGTGGGAGTCGGAATGTTTTTAGCCTGCTGCCTGGGAGGATGCGTGGTCTGCCTATGGTTGGTCTGTTGCCTTCGAGCCCAAACCAGAAGGGACAAGGTTGTTATCTCGCAAGCATTAGCCGCTTTGGAGAGTGGATCCTCACCCCAGATCTGGCTGTCGGCCCTGAGAGGCAATTAAGCCTTACCATTCTGCATAGCCTTAGCACCCCGAGGGATCAGGGGATCCCATTGGACCGGGACAGGTATGCAACTTGCAATTTGGGACAGGGTGCGAGGCAAGTGCACTGCAATTGAGGAGGACCATCTCCTCAAGAAGAGCATGTTGGGTTGCAAGTGGGTTGATGCCCAAGATCCCACCTCTGCAAAAAAGGCATCGGACGGGCCTGGTCATCACTGGGGAAGGCGCCCCTCAGGCGAAGGCCAGTGCAAGGTCCTCTCATTAATGTTTTAGACAGAGGCCCAACCTCTACTCTTACCTGTTGCCAAAAAACAAAAAGGGGGAACTGCGGGGAGCCAGTGCGAACGCAATTAGACACCGCCCACTCCCTTGCAGCTTTGAGGTAAACAACTCCATATTAGGCAGTGCTTGGTGGGATGGTGGGTCCTGGGCTTTGCGCATGCGCAAGCCACGTAGAGTCCCCAGCCAATCCCGTGGCACTTGGTGACGGTGAAAGGCAGACGACCAATAGTAGAATGACACGTGTCCCTATTCCCTATATAAGCGGCCATTTTTTTTGTGCGCTCTCTCTCGCGCTCAAGCTCTCCTACATGTAAGAAGGCTCTCCAGTAAAGTGTGATCTGAGAAGACTCCTGGTGTGGTGGTCGTTCTTCCTCGCTGGTCGAGAAGGCATTCGCCGCAATGGAGGACTCTTGTGGCCTCCTTGGGGCTTGATCTCAGCTCCTGGGAACAGCCCAGTTCCTTAGTGGTTCACAGGCTGGTTTGCTCATGTGGACCCATTGGGCAGTTGGGCCTCCTAGGACCCGAGTTCGAATCATAGCACTTCCAAAAATTCACCCTGATGTGAGAAACCATTCGTTGCACCTGTTCTTCTGTGCTGTACAACTTCTGGGTTGCAGCTAGGATGGAAAATGCATAGGCAACTCTATACTCATGGGAATAGCTTGTCATCCAGGTCACCACAGTTATATCTGTCATCCTATGCTCAAGAAAATACACAATACATCAATGAGTAAGACACCAGATAAAGACAATAACTACACCGAACCCAAGATGCTGCCCACCCATGTATGGAAATAGAGATCCTCTGTTTAAATTCTGAATTTATGACTACTATAACGCCCACCGGGGCTTGATTTCAGGTCCCAGGAAAGACCTAGATGTTTAGTGGCTCACGTGCTGGTGTGCTCACCATGACTCATCCATCACTTGAGCCAGCTAGCCCTTGAGTTCAAATCCCAGCACTACCAAAAGATTCATCCTGATATGAAAAGCCAATGGTTGCACCAGTTTTCCTATGCTGTGAATGGGAGTATGCTATATAGGCAACTCTATACTCATGGGAATTGGTTGCCAGCCATGTTGTTATCACACTCATTAAAATACATATTGCATCCATGAATAAGACACGAAATCAAGAGAATGAGTACACTGAAAGCAAGATGCCTCCCACTCATGTATGGAAATATAGCTCCTGTCTTTAAATTATGATTTCATGAGTATATTGACCCCCATGGGGCACTAGCTCATGTCCTGTGAACGGCCTAGCACCTTAGTGGCTCACAGGCTGGTGTGCTCACCTTGATCCATTCCCCAAGTCTGCCTGCTAAGCTCTGACTTCAAAGCGCAGCACAGCCAAAAGATTCATCCTCATGTGAGAAACCAATGGTTCACATGATTTCCTGTCCTGTGAAGGTCTTGGGCCTCATCGAGGATGAAGAATGCTATATAGGCAACTCTATAGCCATGGGAATAGGTTGTCATCCATGGCAGCACAGATATACCTGTTACCATTCTCAATAAAATACACAATACATCCATGAATAAGACTCAAAATTTAAAAATAACTACATTGCAAGCAAAATGCATACCACACCTGTATGTAAATATGTTTACATGTTTAAAAAAGGTAAGCTTTGTCCACTGCTGGGGCTTCAAATCAGGCCCAAGAACAGGCCTGACATTCTAGTCTTCAGGGATTATGAGCTTCCCCTTCCCCCACAGTGCAACGGGGTTACCCAGACCTGAGTTCAAATTCCAGGCCTGACAAAAAATTCATCCTGATGTCAGAAGCCAGTCATTGTGCCTGATTTCCTCTAATGTGGAAGTCCTGGGTCTCAGCTAGGATGGAGAATGAATGCATAGGCAACCCTATAACCATGGGAACAGGTCATCATCCATGTCAGGACAGCTATATCTGTCACCATACTCAGTAAAATACAAAATACCTCCATTTATTAGACACAAATTAAGGAGAAGAAATGCACGGAGTGCAAGATGCTGCCCACACATATATGTCAATACAGATCCTATGTTTGAAGTATGAATTTATGCCTATCCTGGCCCTCCCTGGGGTTCATTGTCAGGTCCTGGGAATGGCCTAGCTCCTCAGTTGCTCACATGCTGGTGTCCTCACCTTGAGTCTTTCAGCAATTCGTCATGCTAGGCACTCAGTTCAAATCCCAACATTGCCAAAAGCAGAATCCTGATGTGAGAACCCATAGGTGGACCTGTATTCCTGTCCTGTGAATGTCCTTTGTCTCAGCTAGCATGAAGACATAGGCAAGTCCATGGACATGGGTATAGGTTGTCATCCATTTAAGCACAGTTATATCTGTCATCATATTCAATAAAATACAAAATGCATCCCTGGCTAAGACACACAATAAAAAGAATAACTACACTGAAAGCATGATGCATTCCACATATGTATGTAAACAGAGACCCTATGTGTTAAATAGTTGGGCATATGATTTTTGGCAGTGTTGGGCTTCAATTTAGGCCCTGGCAACAGGCCTGACCTTGTAGTCTTCAAAGATGGTTCGCTTCCCCTTCCCCAACAGTGCAACAGAGATACCCAGACCTGAGTTCAAATCTCAGCTCTGGCAGTAAAATGGCTCGAATTCTGCACTAAGATGCTTCATTCATATATGTGTGTGTGTATATATATATATATATATATATATATATATATATATATATATATATATTTATATATTTATATATTTATATATATATATATTCTTTTTTTTTTCACAGACCCAGTGCTCGAACTCAAGTAGTGGCAACTCTGCCTCAGCTTCTATCATCCTATGCTGTGGCCTCTGGACCTACAGCCCATCCTCGAATCCTAGGACTCCAGAGCTTGCAGAAAAAAAGAAAGCTGTGAGTGGAAAAAAAGCAGTGGTAAGTTCCACCTGGTGCTTTTATGTTCATTTTCCTTTGTACAGTGACCATGGTGTGTCTGAAACCGGAGACCTACAGAGTGAAGGTTACCTGGAGTGACTGAAGGCCTGCAGCTGTTGGGGAAGCCGCAGGCCATCCAGGCAAAGAGGCCCAGAGGTCGAATCCCAATCAGCCCCCCTACATTGAGGGATTGGCGTGAGATCCTGAGATACTTGTTTCTGGACCTAGGAAGAGTCATGGAATGTGATCAATCTCATCCTTGAATGAGTAGTTCCTGCAGGATGTGAGCAGGAACTGATAGGCAAGATTCCTGGGGTATCAATTATTTTTAATGGAGAATTGATGAAGCGTGACCATAATCATCACAGTCATGAAATGGAGGCATCGGGAAAGATCCAAGAATCAGTAGTTACAAGGTAGATTGGATTCCATCACAGGTCGCCATCTCTCCTATTCTAAACAAATATGCATAGTATCTTCAGCTTATGAATGGATGACTATTGTGCTCTCCACCTGCCCTATCCCCAGGACTCAATCTCAGGTCCTGGGAACAGCCTAGTTCCTTAGATGCTCACATCATGGTGTCTTCACCTTGACCTTTTCTCCAATTGGCCCTGCTAGGCTCTGAGATCAAATCCCAACATTGCCAAAAGAGGAATGCAGGTGTGAGAATCCAATCCATCCACCTGTTTCCTGTCCTGTGAAAGTTCTGGGTTTCAGCTAGGATGGAGAACGCTTAAGCAACTCTATAGACATGGGAATAGATTGTCATCCATGCTAGCACAGTTATATCTGTCATCATGCTCAATAAACAAATTGCATCCGTGACTAAGATACACAATAAAAAGAATAATTGTACTGAACAAATTTATGTGAATAGAGATCCTATGTTTAAAATAGATGGGCATATGATTTTTGCCAGTGCTGGGGCTTCAATTTAGGCCCTGGGAGCAGGCCTGACCTTGTAGTCTTCAAGGATGGTAAGCTTCCCCTTCCCCCACAGTGCTATAGTGTTACCTAGACCTGAGTTGGAATCTGAGCTGTGGCAGAAAAATGGTGTGAATTCTGAACTAGGGTGCTTTACTAGTTTTTAGAATTTTGTTGTTTTTTGTTTTTTGTTTTTGGCTAACCAAAGGATTTGAACTCACTTCATGGCAACCGTGCCTCAGCTTCGATCACTTTAGCCTGGTGGGCTGCCACAGGCCCATAGTCAACCCTGTGATCCTAGGCCCTGAAGCCTTGCAGGAGTCAAAAACAAACCACACACAGAAAAATAGCCACAGGATGGATTTTTTACAATTTCTTCCTTTGCATGGTGACCAACCTGGGTCCAAATTACAAGGCTACAAAGGTACTTCACTTTGCATTGGCCACGGCTAGCAGACTATCGAGGAAGCCACAGGCCCATATGTCATCATAGACCCTGATTTTGAATACTGGTCCTGATACCTACCAATGGGGGGACTTCCCACGAGACTCATTCCTATGCATGGGAATAATGATGGAATGTTAGCAAACTCATGATTGAATAAGAAGTTTCTGGGGGGAAAAGTTCTAGTCTAAAATTAGATGCAATGATCCTAGGGTGTTGATTGATCTTAATGCCTGGTTTATTAAGCATGAAAACAATACTATTCCTTCAATGGAGGCATAATAAATACCCAAGAGTTGGTAGGAACGTAGTTGATGTTGAATCCTAGGTAGATGTCTCTGGAATTCTATACAAATATATATTTATTGATATATACCACCTGCCTACCCATGTGTGGCTATTTTGTTCACCCCTGTGGTTCAATCTCAGGGTCTGGGAACTGACTGGCAGCTTCCTTGGCTAGAGGTTGCCGTGTTGGCACACCCATTCATGAACTGGGTCTCCTAGGCCCTGAGTTCAGATGCCAGCACTGCAAACAATTGGATCATGGAGTAAGAAGCCGATTGTGACACCTGTTTTCCTATTCTCTGAGAGTCCTGGGTGTCAGACACGATGGAGAACATGTCTACAAATTTAGATACTATGTGATTGGATGTCATCAATATAATAAATGGAATGTGTGTCATCACAGTCAATAAATGGTAAATAAATGAATGAAACAAAAATGCAATCAATAACCACAATATGGCCTAAACATCTATAGGTAAGTACAAATCCTATCTTTATAATGTATATAAACAGTATATTTTCCAGGGCTGGGGATTGAATTCAGGCCTAGGGATGAGGCCCAACTTTCTTGTCTTCAAACATGGTGAGCTTCCCCTTCATCCACAGTGCTGCAGAGTTACGAAGACCCTGAGTTCAAATCCAAAGTAGAAAAAATAGTGAGAATTGCAAGTCAGTGAGCTAAATTTTTTTTTTGTGTGTGTAGGGGGGGGTTGTGTTTTTTTTGTGAAGCAAGGTCTTGAACTCAGATCATGGCACTCTGCCTCAGCTTCTATCACCCTAGGCTGCAGTGCAGCCACGGAGCCACAGCTGATCCTGGGATTCTAGACCTCCAGGCCTTGTTCTGGGAAAACCTATGCACAGAAAAAAAGTGGCAGAGCCAGGCGCCGGTGGCTCACACCTGTAATCCTAACTACTAAAGAGGCTGAGATCTGAGTATCTCGGTTCAAAGCAAGGAAATCCGTGATACACTTATCTCCAAGAAACTACAAAACTGGAAGTGGTGCTGTGACTCAAGTGGTAAAGTGCTTGCCTTTAACTGAAGACCATAGGCCCAGCGCCCAGGCCCAGAGTTCAAGCCCTATGACCGACCCCCCTCAAAAGAAAAAAGTAGCAGGATTGCGTTTTTACATTTTATTCCTTTGCACTGTGACCATTTGGGTCTGAATGACATGGCTCTAAAGGGTGCTTCACCTTGCATTGCTGAAGGATGGAGGGCTATTGGGGAAGCCATAGTCTCGTACAGCAATGTAGGCCTAGAGGTAAATCCCAGTAATGCTACTTACAGATGTTGGAGATCCTAAGAGACTGGTTCCCATCCATAGTAATAATGATGGAATGCTATCAATGGCACGGTTGAATGAGCTGATCGTGAATACTACTCGTATAAAATTAGACATCATGATTTCAGTAGACTGATTTTATTTAATATGAAGCATTAAAAGAATACTATTTCTTACAGAGATGCAATAATTTCAGGACACTGATTTAATTAATAGTTTAGTAAGGATGAAAACAATAACATGAATTACAAGGAGGCATAATAAATACACAAGAATTGGTAGGAATGTAGCCTACATAACTGAATAATGTGTAGACATGTCTGGCACTCTATAAAGATATGTATTTATTAGCATAATACCATCTGGGTGTCACGCTGTTCTTATTTTGTCAAACCTTGGGGCTTGATCTAAGGTCCTAGGAACAGCCTGTCAGTTCAATTTTCCCCAGGATGGCGTGTGACACTCACCCATTCATGAATTTGGCCTTGTAGGCCGTGAGTTCAGATGCCAGCACTCCCAAAAAATGAATCATGGAGTAAGAAGCTGATAGTGACAAACTTTTTCCTTTTTTGTGAAAGTCCTGGCAGTCAGGTATGAAGTGGAACATATATGCAGACCTATATCCTATGGAATCAATGTTCTATGTGCCATAACAGTCAATAAAATATATGGCAAACACATGAATAAAACAAAAATTAACAATGAATACACTGAGCGCTATATGAAGTCAACCTATGTATATAAATATAAATCATATAAATCATATAAATATAAATCATATAAATCATATATATAAATATAAATCATATAAATCATGTTTTCTAGTGCTGGGGATTGATTTCAGGTCTAAGGAACAGACTTGAATTTCATGACTTCAAAGAGGTGAGCTTCCCCTTTCCACACAGTGCAAAAGAGTTACCCAGACCATGAGTTCTGATCCAAGTCCTGACAGAAAAAATGGCAGCTGTATACTATGTGATATCCAATTCTTAGGTATTTCATTCTGCCCCCATTTAATGAATGTGATTGTTTAAATGCTTCATAAAGTATTAATTAAAATTGATCAGTGTCCTATAATATAATTGTGTATAATTTTATCCTAGAACGATTCATGAGCTGCCCATTTAATCACATATATCACATGCCATTGGTATTCATATGGATAGGATTGAGTTTTTTAGGATCACCTGCCATTTGGAGGTGGCAGGACCAGGATATGGGCTCCAGCTCTCACCTCTTTAACCCGTGGATAAGGAAATTACCAGTTTGTCCAAGAACATCAGCAAGACCAATGATTAGGCAGGCACCAATGGCTCTCAGCAGTCCTCCTTGATACTTGCAAAGCTGTGACAGGAGGATCATGGTCAAAGTCACCCTAGGCAGGAAAGTCATTGAGACCCCTGTCCAACTTCTGTGCCAACAAAGCCAGAAGTAGAGCCATGTGTCTTCACTAGTTGAGAGCTAGCCTTGTGCAAAAGCAGCTCAAGGACTGTGCCCAGATCCTGAATTCAAGGTCAGGGACTGGCAACAAACAGACAAACACAACAATCTGTGCAGCCATCCAGCTAAAGCAGGTCACCCTCATGTCCCCAACTGGATTGGACAGAATTTCATGTGAAATGGGTGCTGTTATCTTGACTCTGCCCATTCTGCCTGCATCACAGGATTCCGTCCACACCCCTATTCTTTTATGGTTCTTTCTGACCAATGGGAAACAAAAATGGTGGCCACGCCCATATTCCTTGCTACCCGGTAGCACCTGGATTCCCTCAGTTGGATGACACCACTACTAGCAGTTAAGGAAGGTAGAGGTGGATGAGTGGTGAGCAAGATACTCGAGACCACATTGGAGTAGAGTAGGAAATTGAGGTCCTAGACAGTGAGTGGTTGAATAGAGGATTTCCCATACCATGGGAAAGTGGCCAGCCCATCTTTCCTGTCCCAGCGCTCTGATGTCTGAAACAACAGGACTCCATGAAAGAGCTGTGAGCATGAAATTGCCACAAGAACACTGGCAGAAGAATCCTCCCAACAGATCTGCAACATTCAAGAAAACCAAGAACATGAAAAAGTGAAGGATCCCCAAGACAAACGCCACTGTGGAGTATGATTGAAAGGAGAGTCCAGCCAAATGTGATGCTGACCATGGGCCTCCCCTGCCTTTGGACACAGCCGCAACCACCAGGGTCCAGAGTGTCAATGGTCCCGATAACACCAAGGATCTGCAGAGGTGTACAGACATGTGGTGCCCACCCTGGATCCCAGCAAAAGAAAAAAAGAGGTGCTCTGTGCCAAGATCCAACCACTGAAGCAGGAAAGACTGACCTGCAGGATGAACGGGAGTAAGAGAGAAGATAGCCCAACTGCACACAGCAATGAAAAGGGAGCTAGAGATCCACAAGGCACCCATACAGAGGTTGGTTTGGGCAGAAAGTGATTTACAATGTTCACCAGCCCGCATGCAGCAGGGGACCGATGACAGATAAAGGGAGCATCAAGCTCTCACCAGCTGCCTGCAGACAGCAGAGAAGCACATTGCAGAGCTGGAGATAGTGACGTCTCTGGTCACTGCTCACAGAATGAGACCGAAATGTTTTTATAACAGCTGAATGATGTGACTCTTCAGCTCGAGGAAAAGATCAGAAGCTTCAATGACTTGGAGCAAGTGAACACTGAGTTGCAGGAGAAGCTGGAAGCACTCTGGACACAGTGGAGCAACATGAAAAGCATAATCTGTAAGTTCCAACAAGCTCTGGCGGGGCGTGAGGTACTAAAGAGACTACTGGCCAAAGTGAGCTGGATGGTGACTGAAGTGAATCTAGAGAGAGACATCTTCACAGAAGACCTGAGCATTGAGAGGTACGTGCAGAAGGAAGAGGCCCGGAGGCTGACCCAGTGGGCACACCAATTGACATGGTGAATAATCAAGGGGCAAGGCAGGTTTTTGACCTAAAGAAGGAGCTGGGGGAATTGAGAAGGAAGCTGGCAGAGACATGGCCCCCTTTGGGACCATCTCCGGCCAAGCAGCAGATGCAGGCCCAGGCCTACTGCACCCAGATGGAGTTGAAAAACCTGGAGGAACAATTTCACATCCAAGTCCAGGAAAACCAAATGCTCCATTTCCAGAACACTGAGCAGCAGAAGCAACTGTGGAGACTGGAGGAGAAGGCCAAGGATCAGCAGGAGATCTGCAAGATCCCATGATGTGCATGTGTGCAACAGACAGATGGAAGAAGAGCTGGCCCTGCTGTGGGACACTCTACACATGGTGATCAGTGAGGAGAAGCTAGGCAGCATCTTGGACTCAGAGCAGCAGATGAAGGAACATCTGTGGAAAGAGCTGGACCACACAGAGGAGAAGATAGAGGAATGGAAAGAGGTGGCTGAGAGAGAGAGCCAAGCAGATTGGGAGCTGCAGGATTTGCAGGAGCAGTCCCTGGCTCAGCTGCAGGAGCTCAGAGACACCTGTGAGCTGCACAACACCTCCAATGAGTAGCTGAGCTCTGACAAGGAGGCCCTAGATAGGCAGCACCTAGAGAGGCAGACCCAGCTGCTGGAGCAGCTGAAGCAAGTGTAGGCCTACCAACTGTGGGACCAGGTGGTAGTCTCAAAGTGGCAGGATACCCTCAAGTGCCTGGAAGTGACCAGACCAGAGGAGGAGAGCCTTCAGGCCCAGCTGAGCTTCCTGGCTTTACCTGGGGAAGGGAAAGTTGAGAGCCCTGGAGAAGCAAAAGTTGAGGAGGCAACTCCCCCAGATGTGACCATCATAGAGGATGGAGACATCCCCCAAACCGAGAGGGGGCCCTCTCCTGGCTGAAATCCACAGGGAGAAAGAAACTCCTGCACCAAGAGTGGCAGTCCCACTGCGGGTGCCCAGTCCACCTGGCAGCTTAGTGCCAGAGAAAACTGGAGCCACTGGCACCCCACCCTGTGAGCTGACACCACAACATATGTGGAGATGGGAAGCAGGACACGTGGGCGTCTGAGAAGAAAATCTGCTTTGTCCATGACCTGCCTATTGTGGTGGACTTCGGGAGTCCAGTGGATGAGCTCCACCATCGATGCAGCCAGATGTTGGCACACATCTGCACCATCGAGAACTCCCTCGTGGCGTGTAAAGAGCAGATATTCATCCTGGATGAGCTGGGTCAGGAGAAAGCTGAGCACATGTGCTGGCTGTCCCAGGAGAAGATGAAGAGGAGAGAGTTTTGGGAGCCCCTGTGGTTCCTCTCAGGGGAAGGCATGGACAGCAGGCACCAAATGCCAGCACAGACTGAGTCCCCCGCCACCACCACTGCTTCAGACACCTCAGGCTCTGGGGTGGTCAACATGAGGGAGGAGCAGAAAGGTTTTGAAGAATTGCCACTTCAAAGCAGTGTGGAAACTGCCAAAGGACAGGTCGGGGTTCCCTACCCCATATAGGACTCCCCCATGGAGCACATCCTGCTGCAGAAGCCACACATGCAGATCACCCACAGCTCACAGGCTCAGGCAAGGAGTGTTCCCTCCCTTTCTTCTGTAGACTGATGCAGATGATGACTCTATGTGACATACTGACTCTCAAAAGCCTCAGGAGCCACCACAAGTAGGTGGCCAGGTGGCCTTCTCTCAGGACTCCATCTGCCAGGTGATGGGAAGAGTAAACTGCGGGTCGGGTAGGGCAGAGGCTGCTGGGAGGTGGACAATATTCAAGGGACATCTAATGGACCATTGGTGGCCAGGAAAGAGGCCCATATTATGCTTATCACAAAGAATGAATTGTTTTCAAAGGGAAAACAAGCCTCCAACAAAGATTTGTTCTTCCAGTCCTGGGGCTTGATCTCAGGGCCTGGCCACTGTCCCTGAGCTCTTTTTCTCATGGCTAACACTCCACGACTTTTTCTCATGGCTAACACTCCACGACTTGAACCATAGTGCCACTTCTTGTTTTCTGATGGTTCATCAAAGATAAGAGTCTCACATACTTTCCTGCCCAAAATGGCTTTGAACTGTGGTCCTCTAATCTCAACTTCCAGAGTAGCTAGAATGACAGGCATGTGCCACCAGTGCCTAGCATGTGACACCTTTTGAAGGCATCTTGGCGATTCTGTAAAAGGAGCCCCAAAGGACCAGGATAGACCTTGACCTAGTCAAGGAGCTGTGATGGGGGAAAGCTGATGTTCTAGCCATTCTGTTCCCCCAAATAAAAAAATACTCAAAGATTGCAGTGTAGAAATCTGCTTTTGCATTCGTGTGTGTGTGTGTGTGTGTGTGTGTGTGTGTGTGTGTGTGTGTGTGTGTGTGTGTGTTTGTGTGTGTGAACTCAGGGCCTAGGCTCTATCCCTGAGTTTTCTTGCTCAAGGCTAGTGCTCTTCTACTTGAGCCACAGCCCCACTTGCTTTTTGATGGTTAATTGTAGGTAAGTCTCTCAAGTACATTCCCATCCAGGGTGGCTTCAAAGCATGATGGGGGCCCCAGGGAAGCAAGAGTAAACACAACTCGCAGGTACAATCCCTATGGTGGGTGACTCTTGCCCCCTTGTAGCCAGATGTAGGACATGCGGCCACGTGCCATCGTGGGGGACTATTGTCATCTAGAGTTCAATTGGGGGAAGTGACCAGGCCCAAGCTGACTTTTGCCCACTGTGAATGTTGATTCCAGAGCAGATCTGTTTCACCCTAGGCCAAGAGAGTTCCAGGAGGCCCGGCTTCCAGGAGAACAAGGAAGGGAGAGGTCAGCTCCAGGCCAAGCTAAGAGCCTTTGGCCATGGACACTCCAACTTGGCCTTCCTGATTACTGTAAGGCCTGTCAAAGAACAATCCCCTCCCACAAAAAAACAAAATTGGAGCCATGTCTCAAAGTGGTAGAGCTCTAACATTGAACCAAAGAGCTCAGAGACTGGGCCCCCACGCTGTGAGTTCAAGACCCCCAGCTGACCCTCCTCCACAAAACATAGGTTAGTTAAAGGTGAACTAGTAGGATTTGTGAAGTGTTTCTGAAGAATGGTGATACAGAAGAAAGCACCCTAATTCTAATGACAGCTGAGCTTGTGACATACAGCTCTATGCTGAGTCCTTCAAAGGGTGCAGTTTTCTGAGTCCTTCCTACATGGGGTTTTTTTGCTGAGTCCTCAAAAAGCATTTTGTGTGCTGAGTCATCACAAAGGGTGCTACATTATGAGTCCTTGAGAAGAGTGGGCAGTGCTGGGTTTTTCAAAGGTTGCTGTGTGCTGAGACCATTACACAATGTATTTATGCTGAGTCCTTCAAAAGGTGCAGTGTGCTAATTCATCCCAAAGGATGCTATGTGCTGAGCCCTTGAGAAGGGAGGGACAGGTGAATTTTTCAATGGGTGCTGTGGGCCGAGTCCTTTACACAGGGTACTTTAGCTGACGCCTTCAAAGGGGGCTGTAAGCTGAGTCATCCCAATGGGTGCAATGTGCTGCATCCTTGAGAAGAGTGAGATGAGGTGAGTTTTTCGAGTGCTGTGTGCCGAGTCCTTTATACAGGGTGCTCTGTACTGTCCTTCAAATGGTGTTTCCACAGGGTGGTATGTGCTGAGTCCTTCAAAACACTGCTATGTGCTGAGTGTTTTAAAGGGTGCTGTCCACTGAATGTTTTACACAGGGTGCTACATACTCAGCCCTTCAAAGAGTGGTGTGTGTGGAGCCTTAACACAGGGTGCAATGTGCTGGGTCCTGGGAAAGAGTGCTACGGGCTGTGTTTTTCAAAGTGTGCCATGAACTGAGTCCTATACACTGCGTGTTATGGACTTCCTCTTTCAAAGGGAGCTGCATGTTGAGTCATCCCAAAGGTTACTATATGCTAAGTCCTTCAAATGGAGCACTGTGCTGAGTCCTTCACACAGGTTGCTTTGTGCTGTTTTTTGAAATGTTCGATGTGTTGAGTCATCCCAAGGGGTGCTAGGTTCTGAGGTAGTTATCCCCAACAATCTCTCTCTCTCTCTCTCTCTCTCTCTCTCTCTCTCTCTCTCTCTCTCTCTCTCTCTCTCTCTCTCTCTCTCTCTCTCTCACACACACACACACACAGTCACACACCTACATACATACACACAGAGGTCATTGTGTACCTGCTTGATGTGTGGAGTGGAGAGGAATGGAGAAGAGTCTCCTCCAGTGGTGGGGCTGAGGGGAGATTTGATTCCCTGGGCAAGTGTTAGGGTTGGCGGGAAGTGCTGAGCTGAGGTGAGGCAATTCCCATGGCCTGGAAGCCTTAGGGCCCAGTCAGGGCTGCTCTTTTAGGCAAGGGTGGGGGCGGGGCTGAGGGGAATCGGTGGCAGGGCTGAGGAGAGGAAAGGGTGGGACTGAGGGGAAGAGGAGGCAGGGCCCGGGGGCTTAATGTGGTGGTAGCAGTGGCCAGGGGCTCTCTGTGGCAGGCATGCATGCGCAGAGGGGTCGAAGTGGCCCGCAAGAGAAGTGGAGGCAGAGAAAGAGAGAGCAGAGAGGAGTAAGTACATGCATAAGAGGAAATAGCTTCATATATACCACATTTTCTTGATCCATTCATCTACTGAGGGGCATCTGGGTTGGTTCCATATCTTAGTTATGGTAAATAATGCTGCAATAAACATAGTTGTGCTGGTAGCTTTAGTGTGGTCTTGTTTGTAAACATTTGGGTAAATGCCCAAAAGTGGGATTGCTGGGTCATAGGGGAGTTCTATGTGAAGTCTTTTGAGGAACCTCCATACTGCTTTCCAAAGTGGTTGAACAAGTTTACATTCCCACCAACAATGAAGTAAGGTTCCTTTCTGTCCACATCCCCTCCAACATCTGTTGTTGTTAGAGTTCTTGATTTTTGCCGTTCTAACTGGAGTGAGGTGATATCTCAATGTTGTTTTGATTTGCATTTCTTTTATGGCTAGGGATGTTGAACATTTCTTCATGTGTCTATTGGCCATCCTTCTTTCTTCTTCAGAGAAGTTTCTCTTTAAGTCTTTCGCCCACTTATTTATTGGGCAGTTGTTTCTTTGAGGATTTGTTGTTGGGTGGTTTAATTTTTTGAGTTCCAAGTATATTTTAGATATGAGACCCTTGTCCGTTTTATGGCTAGTAAAGATCTTCTCCCAATCCGTGGGCTTTCTATTGATCTTGCTAGCTATGTCATTTGCCCTGCAGAAGCTCTGCAACTTTATGCAATCCCATTTGTCCAACCTTTCTTTGATTGTTGTGTTTCCTGATCTCTATTCAGAAAATTTCGGCCTGAGCCAAGGAGACCTAGGGTTTCTCCTATTCCATCCTCTAATGTTTTCAGAGTGTCTGCTTTGAGTTCAAGGTCTTTGATCAATTTGGAGTTGATTCTGGTGCAGGGTGATATATAAGGATCTAGCTTAAGTTTTCTACATGTAGTTAACCAATTTTGCCAGCACCATTTACTGAAGAGGTTGTCTTTCTTCCACTCTATTGACTGGCTGGCTGAGGCCTCAATTGAAGTGACGGTCCTGACTGGGAGTGCAAAGCATGTGGAGCTATTACAGCAGACACATCACCTCAAGCAGCCCCTCGGTGGCGTGGTGGCCATGAGCTGTCCCAAGTCCAAGGTTCCAATTTTCATGGTGTTGGCAGTCGCCACAGAGGAGGAGGCCACTGAGGAGGAGGCAGCTGAAGAGGCAGCCTTGGCGGCAGCAGTGGCAGAGGTGATAGCGGCATCGGCAGAAACAGGTCTGGCTGAGGATTAGGCGAGAGCTGAGTTGTCTGCAGCTGAGGGGGAAGAGAGGCCGAACTCGCCCTACCATGTGCCCTCAGACCCCGGCCCTTCCCAAGGTGCTGCGTTTCAAAAATGGCGCTGCCATCCTAGACCCAGGGAGCCTCTCTCAGTTGCCAGGCTGAGATAACGCACCCCTGGCTGGCTTGTCTCAGGACCTGGTCCAGGTCCCTCATCCTCAGACTCCGGGCCTGCCATACCTGGAGTGCTGCCTACAGCTTCTCCCAGTAGCACACGTGAGTGGCCACCCTGCTGGCCCACACTCTGAGAACCCCAATGCCCAGCGAACCCCTCGGCCCCCCCTCACCGCTTCCCCCATTCTGCAGACCTGGACCAGTGCCTCCCACCTCCCCTCTCCTGTCCCACCTGTGCCTCTCCTGCATCCCACAGTACACCCTGGTTCTGCTTCAAATGCACCCCAGGAGTGGGGGTAGGGTGTGTGGCAACCCCAGGATCCCTCTCATGTCCCTAGTGGCCAGTGTCCCAGGAAACGGGAAGATGCAGGGTTGGGTGAGGAGGGGGCGCCATAGAGCTCCTGGCCTGGAGTAATGGAGCCACACAGCCACCCATCTGCACCCTTCCTCACCTTGGTGGGAACCTGGTGGCTTTAGTCAGAGATGGGGAGCAGCATCTCCAAACTTGCCTTCTCAGGTCTTTTCCTTTTTTCTGGGGTTGGAGGTGTTGGATGCAGAAGATAGACCCCCTTCCTGTGTGAGCCCTTGTCCTCTATGCTTGGTCACCCTTTCACCCGAGGAAGGTCCCAGAAGAGCACACTAAGGAGGGGAGTGCACTGGGTGTCAGAGAAAAGATGAATATCTGGGAGGAACATACCCCCTCCCACACACACCCAGCCTATTCTCCCGACTCCAGCCGTCATCAGTTCTCACAGGGTGATCACATTTCCCAGCTCTGCCAGAATCTGCTGGTGCTCCCGGTGACCACAGCCACACTCATACAGCCAGACACCCTGCTCTGGTGTGTAGAGTTGGAGCTAATTCAAGGGTTGGGAATGTGTCTGCCAATCATAATTAGGGAATGAGATGGGGGGAGTAGGGCAGAAGATGTGAAGTTAAGAGGGTCTGGTGGGTGGCGAATGGTGTGACCTGGCACATGGTTAACCACAAGCAAGGATGAGAGGGGAAACTTATCCAGGGCTTTGGTGGTGACCATGGGCATCTGGGCAGGGGTCTCCAGGCCCCCACTTGTGGCATTGATTCCCTCCTAGGGCATTACACCGGTGGGCAGTCCTCCCTCCCTGGAGTCCTGTAGACTCCAATCTGTGTCCTGCCTGGGCCGTTTCCAGCTGGGCAGTGGTAGGCAAATGCATTCCCCCTGCAGAAGCTTGCATGGTATCAGGCCATGGCAGTTAGCTAGGGCTGGCGGAATGCCAGTTTCTGTAACCTGCTGTAGGCTGTCTGGAAGGAAAAGGGGACCACTGACTTTGGAAGCCTTTAAGTTTGATTGGGACAACTGAAATGCCAGCTTTTCCAGGATTTTTTCTTTAAGCTGGCAATTACTACTAATGACTGGGATTATGGGTCAAATTAGATGGACGATTTCAGCTGCCAAACAATGATGTTCAAAGTGGCACAGGTAGAGTTCCCAAGCCAGATCGAGACATCCTGCTTTAACTGCCTTCCTCTAGCAGCTGCTGATTCTCCTATGGTTTTCTCTAGGGTGACCACCACAGTCAAGTACATCATGGGGAACAGAGATGGTGACCTCGCCATCCCCAGCCTGCCAGCTGTGAGCAGAGACGATTCCCAGCACCTGCACTGGAATCTGGGAGATTCAGAGAACCGGAATGCCTCAAGGATCCTTTCTCTGCAACATGAAACTTGGGGGCCGGATGTGGTGGACCATCCTGTCTGGCCCCAGGGGGAGGAGAGGAGGCCCCTTGAGCCAGGCTTTCACCTCAAGTGCCTCATTCTCACCTGAGGGACGAATTGAGTGCCAAACTGTGGGACAGCCGCTGGACAAAGATTTTTGAGAAGAGAGGCATCGCAGAGGTCCCAGAATCCAGCGAGTACATCGTGGCTCACATCCTCAGAGCCAAAAGAGTTAAGTGCAGTGGCACCAGGAGGGCAGGACAAAGGACGAGGGAGAACTGTGGAAGAGCTATGTCAGGCTTCGACATCTCCACCACCAACCCCTCCACCCCCAGGATGCTTACCTGAGTTGGATGGGAGTTTTCTGTAATATTGTCATAGACAGATGCTCATTTATTTATCCAACAAACCGTTACAGCGAGTGCCAGGTCCAGGTGGTAATAGAAGATGAAAGGTTCCACAGCGCCTGAAGAAATCTTGGTTTGAGTTGGATGCCGGTGCTTCACACCTGTCATCCTAGCTACTTAGGAGATTGAGATGGGAGGACTGAGGCTTAAGTCCCAGGAAGAAAAGCCCGTAAAACTCTTATTTACAACAAACTACCAAAAAGAAAACTCCAGAAGTGGATGAGTGGCTCAAGCTGTAGACCGTTGGCCTTGAGGAAAAAAGGCTCAGGGACAGCACCCAGGCTCTGAGTTCAAGGCCCAGGAATGACACAAAGAAAGGAAAGAGAAAGAGAGGAGAGAAGGATGGAGGGAGAAAAGGAGAAAAGGAAGGAAGAACGGAACATGCAAGCCTTGGTTTGGAGTCCCTGGATCAAGGGAGCCAACCATTCATAATCACTGTGGGCACAGTTTCAGAGCCTAAAGCCAGTATGTAGGACCAAGCCACTGACCCTCAGCAACTTCATGACATCCAGGAGCTGTGTGGTCACCGACTGCAGAGGGAAACAGCCTTGGGTAAACCCTAGGGCTCAGGGTGTGTCACCAAATATCAGTCTCTCCTAGCCCACCGAGTTTATTTTCTAGTCAGATAAGAAGAAATTATCCAAGGGATAGGGAGGTATAGGCTGAGGGAGTGTCAAGAGGGAGGTGGCAAGGGATAAGCAAGAAGATGAAGAGGGAGGATGATCCCAGGTTAGGTGTGTCAGGCCATTGGAGCCATGACCTCACCTAACAACTTAGACCATCAGTGATAGAGACTTCGACCCAGCCACATGGCTGTTAAAAGTCCTGACACTTTGTGTTCACTATTGACCAGCTTGCTGTCATTCACTGCTGGATACCTGTGTGGTACATCCTTGGGGATTGGGACTTCTTCTGGCTTAATCTGAAGATGACACCCCCAGTGTTCATTCCTCGACAAGAGACAGAGGTAAGCCTGCCACTGGCACAGCACATCCAGAGAATGAGGGGGGAAGTTAGACCCGTGTTGCCCCAAGACTTCCTCTAGGGGACTGTAGGGCCCTGTGACGGCCATTCTCAGAGATAGAGGTGGGTCCCTTTGCTGACTCAACCTTTAGTCTAGATGACAGATCTGGGATTCAGAGAGGACCGACTGGAGGTGGAGCAGGGCTGGTTAGAGGCTGGTGGGAAAACCAGAGGCACTGAGCTCTGAGCAGGGTTGTTTCATTGAGGATACTCACAACCCAGGAACATTCCTGGGATGGTTAGGCCTTTTCTCCTTTCCGGGAGAGAGGGACCTACAGCTCTCCAGTCTGCATCCCTTGACCAAGAAATCCTTTCAATCCCATATCTTGTGGCTGGATAACTAGACCACAACTGACTGCCCAGTGTCAAAGGATCTTGAGTCCTTGATGAGGTCACGGGATACTCAGTATGAGATTGTACTTGAATGTCCTGACTTGGTGTATGGTCAGTCCCATCTAAGACTGCCATAATCTAGGACATATAATCTAGAGAATCAGAGCAGGATGGGGTCTATTCTGTGAGTCTTGAGTATTATGTGTGAGCTTTGAGCTCCCGTGTGCCCACCTGCTTCCCTTTCTTGGGTGGGTCTATGCTAGAAGAAGTTTATAAATAGGGCCTGGGTCCCATCCCTTGTGTTATGCTCAAAGCTAGCACTCTGCCATTTGAGCCACAACTCCACTTCCAACTTGTTTGGGTGTTTAGTTAGAGATAAGAGTTCTCATGGACTTTGCTGAAAAGGGTGCATCCAAATGCAGTCCTCAGAGCTCAGTCTCCTGAGTGGATAGAATGACAGGCTTGGAAAAGTATCTTTGGCCAGGTGCCAGTGTCTCATGGCTATCATCCTAAGTAATCAGGAGTGGAAATCTGAAGATCACGATTCAACTCAAAGCCAGCTTATGCATGAAAGACCCTCATTTCGGTTAGGGGCCAGGGTTCAGAGGAAAGACCTCAGACCTGGCACCTCCCGGGGGACATTTGTTCTTGTGACAGAGCCCAGTCATTGCTGTGGATAAGGAGGAATCCGCCATCAGACTGACCTGGAACAATGCTCAAAGATAGGTAAGCTGTTGAAGTATCAAACCCACTCATGTCTGCTTCCCATTCCCAACAAGGAGGTGCAGTGTGGGTGGCACAGCCCTGGGCCAAAGAGATTATAAACGGATGGTGGCAGTCAGGAGCTTGTGGCTCCCACCCATCATCCTGGCTATTCAGGAGTCTGAGGGCTGATGGTCGTGACTCAAAGCCAGCCCGGGCAGAAAAGTCCTTGAGATTCTTATCACTCATAAACCACCTCTCCCTCCCCACAAACCCACACACAAAAAAGCCAGATGTGGTGGTGTAGCTCAAGTAGTAGAGCCTCAGCCTTCAACAAAAGAAGCTCAAGGATAACACCCAGGCCCTAAATCCAAGCCTTAAGGCTCACACAATCATCATAAAATAAATGAACAGTGTACACCTTTTATCTGACTACCAAGAAAGATGGATTCAGTCTTCTAGCTGGCTGGCACTTCTAGCCAAAGGTAAGGGGCTTCCCTTGATGTCCCCCTATACCTCTCCTTCTCTCCATTATCTGTCAAGGCTTTGGTTGCAGGACAGAATTCGGATCATCCCCCTGGATATGACTTAAAATACCCTCGCCCATCCACCTTCCATGGGGTCAGTATCCTGGATGCACTCCCTGCTGGGAGGATGAGGCACCACAGAGATACGGGTAGGTATCCCTGACACTTACACACACACACACACACACACACACACACACACACACACACACACACACACACACAAATACCCCTAGCCAACTCAGACTAGCCTTTTCCAAAGACACTTTATCTCTTTGGATTAACTGACCTAGGAGAGGATTTTGATCCCCAGTAACTGATTATTTTAACTTGGGCTTGCTAGTTGACTGGAGATAAACCGGAGCAAAAAAAAGCATTTGGTGCCATTCATCTGGGGCTAAGGCTCATCCATGTCATACTGGCTACTCAGGAGGCTGACATCTGAGGATCACTATTTGAAGTCAGCCATAAGCTGAAAAGCCCCTGAGACTCTACTCTCCATGGAACCACCAAAAAGCCAGAAATGGAGCTGTGGCTCAAGAGGTAGAGCACCAGCCTTGAGCAATAAAACTCAGAGATTCTTCTCCTGGATCCCCTGTTCAAGCCCACACCAAGAAATGGCCCTGTTTTATGACTACAAACTGCCTAGGTTTTGAGTACCCTCTCTTGGAGTGTGATAAAACACCTGTCCCTGGATGGTGTACCAGGGCCTTCAGAAATCCAGTGGTGGAACCCAGGCCTGCCCCTTTGTGCATTCTCAACACACACTGGCCAGAAGGCAGAGTGTGAAAATGCCCGCAGCCCGCAGAGCCGAGAGGCTCCAGCTGTGCCAAGGTGATTGGAACGGGCTTCTTGCAGGCAGCACTTGAAAAGTTGGTCCTGCTTAAGAAGGAGGATCTGACAGGAAACACAGAGAGCAAAGGTGCTGCAGATGATGGACAGCATAGCAGAGCGTGTTCATTTCCAACCAGGGCTGCAGGTGAGAGACTCGGTATAGTCGTGTGAGTCTTGGTATAGATGTGCGAGACTGTCCGATACAGTTCTCCAAGGGACCTTGGTGACATGAGGATGGCTATGCCCTGAAGCTTTTAGTAGACCCATCCATGCTTTGTGTCTCCCTCTTTGATAGAGGCTAGCTGGAAACTCTTCTGTCCTGAGCACCCCTGGACCCAGTTATCAGCAACCCTCCCAATGTCTTCCACCAGGTCATGGAGCAGCGGACCCCAGAAATCTGCAGGTATCTGTTGGGTGGTGGTGCGGGGAGATAAAAGGCAGGCCCCAGAACTCTTAGTGGGTCTGATCTTCCCTGGACGACCAGTCCATCAGAGGAAGCAGATGGGAATTTAGAGAGGGCTAGTGATGTGGAGGGGGCCCTTTAAAGCCTATGGCCCTACACAAATTCTCAGCCTCCCTTTGCTGTCCATGAGGGAGGTAGAGGAGTGTCTAGGTAGTAGCATCTAGAGGAGGACTAGGTGGAAATTCTGAAGGACGAGATACCATAAGCTGTGTGCCAGTGGCTCATGCCTGTCATCCCACGCCTATCATCCTGCACACTCAGGAGGCTGAGATCCAGAGGATCTCATTTCCCAGCCCAGGCAGGAAAGTACCATGAGAGCCTCATCTCCAATCCAACTGGAAGTGGAGCTGTGGTTCAAGTGGTAAAGTACTGGCCTTGAGGAAAAAGAGACATTAGAGACAGTACCCAAGCCCTGAGTTCAAGTCCCTCAACCCGAAAGAAAGAAAGAAAGAAAGAAAGAAAGAAAGAAAGAAAGAAAGAAAGAAAGAAAGAAAGAAAGAAAGAAAGAAAGAAAGAAAGAAAGAAAGAGAGAGAGAGAAAGAAAGAGAGAGAGAGAAAGAAAGAGAGAGAGAGAAAGAGAGAGAGAGAAAGAAAGAGAGAGAGAGAGAGAGAAAGAAAGAGAGAGAGAGAAAGAAAGAAAGAAAGAAAGAAAGAAAGAAAGAAAGAAAGAAAGAAAGAAAGAAAGAAAGAAAGAAAGAAAGAAAGAAAGAAAGAAAGAAAGAAAGAAAGAAAGAAAGAAAGAAAGAAAAAACGTAAGAGATGGTGAAGTAGTAGGGGTGCTCTGGTTGGGAGAACAGGTGCTGGCCTCACTGTACAGACATTTCTAAGAACTCCCCAGGTTTGCCCCAGTGTGAAGCCACAGCACAGTGGGCAATGCCTTACCAAGAACTCCAGAGGTCGTTGCCTGTGGCAGGCAGGGACTGGATGAATGGTAGCAGGTGTGGGATGGTAGAGGCTGATATCTGAGGATGGTGGTTCAAAGCCAACTTGGGCAGGAAAATCTGTGAGACATTATCTCCGGTGAAACACCAGAAATCCAGAAGTGGAACCGTGGCTCCAGTGGTAGAGCACTCACCTTTAGCTGAAGAGCTGAGGGACTGCACACAGGCCCAGAGTTCAAATCCCATGACCGACAACCAAAAATAAGGTAGCTGAGATTTCTGCATAGCGGTGTGTACATTTAGGAAATGCCAAGCTGTTATGAGCCATTTCAGACTTGTCAGAGGCCCTTAGTTTTGTCTATAATTGGTCTGAGGATAGTAGTGCCATCTTCTTGGGGGTGGGGTTGGTCAGGGTCCTCAGGGACTGCTGAGGCCTTGGGCTTCCTGTGTGCATGTGCGTGTGTGTGTGTGTGTGTGTGTGTGTGTGTGTGTGTGTGTGTGTGTGTGTGTGTGTGTGTGTGTGCGTGTGTTTCCCTCATCTTCCTCTGTCCACTTCCTGAGCTGCCTCTTTCTGATCTCGGATGGTGCCCCTTCTCCACACTGATCTTCCCTTTAGCCCCCTATCAGGGTCAACAATGAGTCCTAAATTGCCAGAGGCCTGGATTCCAGATTTTCTTTGGGGCTCAAGTGAGGCCTGTCCAAATCTTGGGGCACCTCCAGAGGATTCTGGGTCAGCAGGGCCGGCTTGCATAAGTTCTCCCCTGCCTCTGGGCGGGCGTTAGTCATGTGATGTCCTGTCCTTTTCCCAATCTGGGCCTCTGATTCACGTCCCTCCCTGCATGCTGGCAGTGGAGTGGGGGAAGGGGGGTTTGTGGTGGCTCTGGCCAACTTGAGCTTGATAGCTGACTGAAGGCTGCCCAAGAAACGAGGATTCAGGGTTACATGGGATTTGAGGTCAAGGTGGCTTGGAAGTATCCATTGGTGTGTAGGAAATGTAAACATATCTTGTTGCAGCAAAGTCTATCTTCCCACCTGAGCTTGGCCTCTCATGTCCTTCTAGACAATTCTGGATGCCCAGAATACAGATGCACACACTTTAAATTCTAGGTCCAGGAATCTGGGGGGATTAGAGACTAGTATGGCCAATACTTCAATGTTATGGGACATTAGCCTTGACCTAGCTATGCCCCCCTTGTTGTATGTTCACTTCTTAATACATTGCTGGCCCCACACCGGCCACTTATGGCAGTGTTGTGAAGCGGCAGGAATGGAAGTGAGATACAGGGTGACCAAAATCTGGATTTATGGCTTGATTGGATGTGGAGTGGGGGTAAAGGGTGTCTTAAAAAATCTTAGAGCTGGAACTCAAGGTCTAGGCACAGTCTCTGAGCTTCTTTTGCTCAAAGCTGACACTCTATCACTTCAACCAGAGCCCAACTTTCATTTTTTTAGTAGCTTAGTGGAAAGAAGAGTCTCACGGATTTTACTGCCTGGGATGGCTTCAAGCTGCCATCCTAAGAGCTCAGCTTCTTTAGCTAGGATTGCTGGTATGAGCCATTGGACCCTGCTAAGGATGTGTGTGTGTGTGTGTGTGTGTGTGTGTGTGTGTGTGTGTGTGTGTGTGTGTGTGTGTGTGTGTGCGTGTGTGTTTGCATGTTTGTGTGAGTTTGCCGGCTGGAACTCAGATCCTAGGTGGTATCCTTTAGCTGGTTTGCACAAGGTTGGTGCTCTACCACTTGAACTACAGTACATATCAGCTCTCTGCAGCTACTGACTCTCTGGAGAACAAAAAGCTCAAACCTGATCTTATTTCTTTGACCTCAGGGGAGGGTATGATTCATGTGAAGCCTGGAGGAATAGGAGTGGGGTAGGAGGGGTAACTGTACGTTGGTGCTAGGCTGGGAGAGAGGTCCTCTGTCATTAGCCAAGAAGGAGAGTGTGGCCAGGTGCTATTAGGTCATGCTCTCATATTCCTAGCTACTCAGAGATCTGAGTAGCTGAGATTTGAGCATTGCGATTCAGAGGCAGCCCAGCTAGAAAAGTGTGTGAGACTCTCCTCTCTCAATAACCACCCAAAAGCTGAAAGAAAAACTGTGGCTCAAGTGGTAGAGTGCTAGCTTTGAATGAAAAAAAACTGAGGGACAGATCCCCGGCCCTGAGTTCAAGCCCTAATTCTAAGATGCGCCCACACATAGAAAGGTGGTAATGATGACCTGAGCCAGAACTGGGGGAAGTCCTGAGGAATAGTAGTAGTAAACTCTTTAGCCAGTTCAAGTGTTTCTCCCTAAGTACTTGGGCTGAGGGGTCTGCACCATGGCAGTAAGTTCGATGGAACCTGCCCCTCCATCCATGCACGGGGACACAGAGCCAAGGGAAACGACACTATGGATGCTCCTTTGTAGTAGGCCAACGATTGCAGACTTTCATCTGCCCCCGAGCACTGGTGAGGAAAGCAGGGCTCTGAGCCCTGGGACTCCTGGGATAGCAACTGCTACAAGCAGCAGCCAGCTGGCTGTGGATTGGTGAGCCCAAAAGTCTTTCATGAGCCCAACTCAACACCCACTCAGGGTGTGCCTGACAGATTTGCACTCTTGTGATACTGCATGAGCAGATGTTACCTGCCATGCCATCTTGCAGCTTTTGGACCTCCTTGCCCCAAACTGTGCTCTGAGAAGTTGATTTACTGCTCAGATCCACACTGTGCCCATGACAGATGCAAAGGAGGCCTAAGGGTCAGGAGCTGTGAAAAATAGGCTTCCAGCCACAGGAAATGACTAGGGTCCATGGTGAAAAAGATCTAATCTTCCCCCTGAGCCCCACTCTGGGACTCCACACTCTTTCATACCTGTGCCTGAAGTACAAACCTTGACCCAGCCTTGAATGTCCTGCCAAACTTGTCTGAAGCCACAGAACCTTCATTCCACACACACCACCTGCTCTACACCACACCGCAGGACCTTTGCCCACTCTGTACCTTCTGCCTGAGGCTCTCTGTCCTGTTCCAAGCCTTAGAACTCCTGTGGAATTTTGGCACTGGTTATATCACCTTCTGGAGCAAATCTTTCCTTCCTATCTCTCTCTAAATGTAGAATTGTGCAGACTTACTGGCAAATGCTCTATCTTGGTGTGTGTGTGTGTGTGTGTGTGTGTGTGTGTGTGTGTGTGTGTGTGTGTGTGTGTGTGTGTGTGTGTGTCAGTTCTGGTGTCAACGTCTAGTGTATTGGGGTCCCTGGATAAGGGTCACAATATCACCAGGACACAGGGGATGCAGCGTGCAAATGCTGTGCTTTATTGTTAGTGGGTATTTAAAGACAAGCAAGCATAATCTTTGCCAAGATTTGATCAGAAGACATTCACACAAAAATTTCAACAGATACATTTTTACTTAACCTATAAGACAATGTCTAGGTATATTATTATCTAAACTATTTTAGAGAAAGCTAAAACTACTTCTCCAATCTCAGGAAAATGCTTGACCAGTTGTTCATCTATGCTTAAGCAAGCAGAAGAGCCACTTCCTCAGCTCCCAGGAGTCTGTGACATGTGTTTTGAGATAGGGAGAGAGAACATTTTCCCTCTCTAGCCCAGGAGTCTGTGACATGTGTTTTGAGATAGGGAGAGAGAACATTTTCCCTCTCTAGCCTGGCATTCCAAGAGCTTTCCTAATCCCAAACACAGTCCTCAGATAATCCTGAGGCTGGAGCCTGCATCATTCTTACCCCTCAACATAGACCCGGAGTCTTCACATTCTGGGGTTTGAATTCATGGCCTGGACGCTATCCGTTAGCTTTTCTGCTCAAGGTTAGCAGTCTACTACTTGAACCACAGCTCTACTTCTGGCTATTTGGATGTTTAATTGGAGAAAAGTGTCTCATGTAGACCTTCCTGCTTGTACTTGTGATCCTCAGATCTCAACTTCCTGAATAGCTGAAATTACAGGGGTGAGCCACCAGCAGCTGCTCTCTACCTCTTACCTCGCACCTCGACCCTCCTGAGACACAGAAGAATATGTCTCACCAGGCTCACTTTTTTCTTTTTTTGCTGTTCATCGGGCTTGAACTCAGGGTCTGGGTATGTTCCTTAGCTTCTTTTGCTCAAGGCTAGCCACAGTGCCACTTTTGGCTTTTTCTGTTTCTGTATTACTGAAGATTCAAACCCAGGGCTTCGTGCATGCTTGGTAACCTCTCTACCGCTAATCCACATACACAGCCCAAGGCTGACTTGTAACCAGAGTTATGAGGGTGGGATTTATTGGCTTACCCCTTTTGGCATAGAAATCGCTGAATATTTCATAACTTTGCCGACATTTTGGACCAGTCTGTGACTCTGCAATGAGGAATGATGAATGAGTGAGAGCCACCAGGCCCTAGATGTCTAGGCTCACATTCTACATAGGGATAGATAATATGTATCCAGAACCTTCAACCACTCCTACAGCCTAGGAAATCTGAGGGCTTGTCCCGGGTTGCCCAAGTTGGGTGGGCTGAGCATGGGCAACCTGCTGAATGCCCATTATCCATACATCATCCATCCATACACAGAGACATGGAGTGATTGCCTCCTTTTGTAGGGGGCAGTTCTGTGTTTGTACCATGAGCCTAGGCACTGTCTCTGAGCTCCTTTTGCTCCAGGGTAGCACTGTGAAACTTGAGCCACAATTTCACTCATTTTTTTATTTTTATTTATTTTTATTTTTCCGGTGATCTGTTAGAAATAAGAGTGTCACCGACTTTCCTGCCCTTGCTGAATTCAAAATGGCATTCTCTACATTCTCAGCCTCCTGAGGAGCTAAGATTATAGGCAAGAGCCATTGACACCTGGATTTCTTTTCTTCTTGTTTTTCTTTTTTCAGTTGTGACAATCTGAAATCTTCACGGTGTCATTCCAATGGTTTGCATTCGAAGTAAACTACCCAGCCTTGGAGTTCGAATGCTAGGACTGCCACCCACAAATGGAGGGAGATTCTGACAAACTCATTCCTATTCGTATGAATGCTAATGCAATGCTATAAAAGTAATAATTAAATTTGCAGTTGATTCATGATTCTATTTCATAATGCCACACAAATATTATTGGATTTATATCTTCTATTTTAGCACCATGGTTTGATTCCCCTAATGGACAGATTTTAACTAATTTTTAATGAATGCTTTTATAAGTATTCAATCATGATATTTATAAAATGGTGGAATAATGTAATAACTAATAATTGGTAATAATGTATATATATATCATTTAATATCCTCACATTCCCTCTCTCTCTCTCTCTCTTTATATATATATATATATATACATATATATATATATATATATATATATATACACACATACATATATACATATCTATCAATGTATATATTGGGCACTACGGTGCCTTGATCAAAGGTCCTCAGAATTTTCTGGCAGCTCAGTTTCCTGGAGGCTGTTGTGTTAAGACTGTGACCCAATTTATGGATTGGGCATTGTAGGCAGTGAGTTGAAATCCCAGCATGGCCAAAAATTTATTTGTGGAGTAAGAAGCCAATTTTGACACATTTTTTTCCTTCTCTGTGAAAGTCCTAGGTCTCAGTACGATGTATAATCTATATGCAAATATAATCTAGGTGATATGATGTAATAAATGAAGTGTTATATGTGTAATAATACTACATAAATAATGGTAATAAACATCATACACAGTAAACCGATGTATGTAAATAGATCTCATATACGAATATTATTTTTTCCAGTGCTGATGCTTGAATTCAGGCCCTAGGGAACTGGTCTGAATTTCTTGTCTACAAGGACGGTGAGCTTCCACTTCACCCTCAATGTCACAGATTTAACTAGGTCCCAAGTTCAAATCCCATGCCTGCTAGAATAATATTGCAAATTCCAAGCCAGGGCCTTATTATTATTATGATTATTTTTTTTTGGCCAAGCACAAGGCTTGAACTTAGGTCTTTGCACCTCTGCCACAACCAAACCTGGGATTCTAGGACCCAAGTTCAAATATCGGGGCTGGCAAAAAAAAGAAGGAGAAGTATAAAACTGATAAGTTCAAGAAGGTGATATTAATTTTTTTGCTTTGTATTGTGACCATCCTGAGTCTAAATGACAAGGCCCAGAAAGTGCACATGACCTTGCATTGCTGATGTTTGGTGGGCTATTAGGGAAGCCATAGCCAAAACCAGCAACTTTGCCCTGGAGGTTTAATCCCGGGACTGCCACTAATGAATGGTGGGAGGTTCTGAGAAACCCATTCTGATGATATATCCATACAAATGGAATGTTATAAAAGTAACAATTAAATTAGTAGTGTATTTTTTATATTATAAAATTTTACACAATTATACTACATTGAATAATTTTCAATTAATACTTTATTATGTATTCAATCATGATGATTAAAAAAGGAAGGAATAATTTAGTTGCCAATAATTAGTAGTAATATGGTATATGCAAATTCATAATACAGACATCTCTCTTAGTTTATACATATACACCTATCTATCTACCAATCTACACATTCATCTGTTTATATACTTGTCACTCCTGGAGCTCAGTGGTAGAGTGCTCCTCTAGTACATACGAAGCCCTGGGTTCAATTCCTTGCTACCACATGCACAGAAAAATCTGGAAGTTGTGTTGTCGCTCAAGCAGTAAGCACTAGCTTTGAGCATAAAAGATTAGGGACTGTGTTTAGACCCTTACTTAAGACCCAAGACTGGCACCAAAAATAAAAAAATAAAAGAAGGTTGTGATTGCAATGATATAAGGATAGGACTGCAAATATCACATAGCAAGCTGGGAGTCTGGTGCTGACAGCTGCTATCTAATCTGACTTAACCAGAGGTAAACTGCTGCAACCCAGCTCCACGGAACCAGATGCTGCTGGCTCACTCACCCCTATCATCCAAGATAGTCCAGGGCTGAGATCTGACACTGGTGGATTTAAATCCCAGCCCTGGCAGGAAGTCTGCGAAACTCTGAGCTGTGGCTCAAAGTGTTAGAGCTCTAGCCTTGAGCTAAACGTCTTAGGACAGTAGCCCCAAACTTTGAGTGCAATGCCCATGGCTAACTCCCCCTTAAAACAACCCCACCCCTTTAAGCCATTAGATGTGAACTTTGTGCAGTTTGTGAAGTGTTTCTGAAAAATTGGTGATACTGATGAAAACACCCTAATTCTAATGACAGCTTGTGGGATATAGCTATGTGATGAGTCCTTCATGAGGTGTTGTGTGCTGAGTCTTTCACCTTAACCTGGTATCTGCTCATTCTTCAGAGAGGTATCACTTCTCCTGAAAGCCTTCCCTGAAACACACACACACACATACACACATGCACACACACACACACACACACACACGCACACACGCACACACACAGAGTGCATCACACGTTCATCCACCTGCTGGTCCTTGTAAAGTTCCACAAGTAAGATGATTGTGCACATGAGAAAGTTGAGGCTCAGATATGTCCCCATGTCAGGGCCAAAATTATGTATGTACTGAACTCTAATGAGTTGCCTCCTGCAGACAATTGTTTTGGTTTATTTTTCTTGGTCGTAAAGGTTGAACTCAGGACACTGACCTTTCCCTGTTGAGTTCATGGCTAGTGCCTTATCACATGGAGTCAAGGACCCTAGGCATATATAGCTGAGGTCTGTCATCATGCCTACTCAGGAAGCTGAGATCTGATAATCTGGGTTCAAACTATCCCGGACACAAAAGGTCCCATGAGACTATTACCTCCTACTCACCATTTAGCAATTTGAAATGGAAGCCAGGTGCCACAGAATCACGTCTGTCATCCTAGCTGCTCAGAAGGCAGAGAGCTGAGGATCAGGGTCCAAACCAGCCTGGAGAGGAAATTCTTTGAGATGGTTATCTCCAGTGAGTCACCAGAAAGCCTGAGCGGGTGCTGTAGCTCAAGTGGTAGAGTGCTAGAGTTGAGTTGAAGTGCTCAGAGACAGCACCCAGGCCCAGACTTCAAGTCCTCCAACTTACAAGCAAAGAAAGCAAGAAACCTGAAGTGGATTGCTGAAAATGTGTCTTAGGGGTAGAGTGCTTTGCATATACGAAACCCTGGGTTTGAATCCTCAGTAACACATCCCTAGAAAAAAAGCCTGAAGTGTCTCTGTGGTTCAAGTGGGAAAGTGTTATCTTCGTACAGGAGAAACTCAGGTATAATGCTCAGCTCCTGAGTTCAATCTCTAGAACTGGTGTATGCGCGCGCGCACACACACACACACACACACACACACACACACACACACACACACGAAGATACCAGAAGTAAAGCTGTGACACCAAATGGTAAAGCAAAGTGCTTCTGCTCTGAGCTTATGATCAGCACCCTGGCCCTGTGTTCAACCGCAAAACCTAGCCACCCAAGGCCCAACTAGGAGAGGTCAAAGGTTTCAAAACCTGATGAGCTTCACCAGCACTAGATGACCAGAAACATTGTGATATTACATATGTACTTAGATTTAGCAAGCTTCTGGAAACCGAGGGGTGCACTGTTGCCGATAATGAATCATTTCATTAGGTTCGGCTCCCTAACTTTTCTGCCAGAAGGTCTCTTGAATTAATTGTAGCAACTTGTTTCAACACTGGGACATAGTTTAACAAAGACAGGATAAGTGCAGGGAACTTGGCCTGCCACTGGAGGTGGCACAAATGAAGGCTTCCTGTCAAAACAGAGCACTGGGACAGACAGAGCTTGGGTTACAAAGAGGCCTTTTTCTCCTTGACTTCAGAGCCCACCCACATTCATCCTCACCAATTGCCCCCGGATGAATTGTCTGTTTCACAGCTGTACAGGAGTGAGGCTTTTTGGGTGCCTGTTCCAACAAAGAAGAAGAAGAAGAAAGAAGAAGAAGAAGAAGAAGAAGAAGAAGAAGAAGAAGAAGAAGAAGAAGAAGAAGAAGAAGAAGAAGAAGAAGAAGAAGAAGAAGAAGAAGAAGAAGAAGAAGAAGAAGAAGAAGAAGAAGAAGAAGAAGAAGAAGAAGAAGAAGAAGAAGAAGAAGAAGAAGAAGAAGAAGAAGAAGAAGAAGAAGAAGAAGAAGAAGAAGAAGAAGAAGAAGAAGAAGAAGAAGAAGAAGAAGAAGAAGAAGAAGAAGAAGAAGAAGAAGAAGAAGAAGAAGAAGAAGAAGAAGAAGAAGAAGAAGAAGAAGAAGAAGAAGAAGAAGAAGAAGAAGAAGAAGAAAGAAGAAGAAAGAAGTTCTTTGATTTTTTTGGGAGGGGTGGGAAAAATCCTGTTTCTCCCTTGTGTCCTTAACCAGCCTCTTGTTGGAGTCTCTGGTCTGCTTTTGGTCCTGTGGCTTGGTTGGTTTCTTAAGTCAGTTTGTTCAAACAGGTAGAAAAATGTTCTGCTTTACCCAGGATTTTTGCCTTTTTTGAAAAAAAATTGTTTTCCATCCTCCTCCCAGGCTAGTTCATTGGGAGGCAGATATGCTTTGAGTATCACAAAAGAGGGGGATGCAGTGATGAGGCTAGGTTCTGGGTAGAGTTGAGGCCTTTAAACAGACAGTAGCTTTTCCTGGTGGCTAGTTTGTGAAAAACTCACAGACCCCAGCCTGGAGCCACTCTCAGGGTTTCTGTTACTGAACTTCAATTGATTGTCGAGGCTGCTAGAGGGAGGGGAAGCCTCTGGCTCTGATTACCCAGTGAAGAAAGCCACTCCTAGCACTGGTGCTCGAGCTGGGTGACTTTTCCCTGGAGCTGAGTCTGGCAGGTCATGCCGCCGTTAAGTTCTTGTGATCTGCTAAATGACTCGTTTTATTCCAAGGCTTGAGTTGGAGCTAGCAGCTCTGCCAAGCTTTGTCGGTATGCAAGATGGAGATCTCCGGTACTGGGGGGGGAGGAGTGGCCTTCCCTCCTCTGCTTCCTGAGAAGGATTGAGGACGTCAGGCTTCTACTCACGCTGAGTCTTGCTTCCTGGGTCATCTCTGGTCTGCGAACTGGAGGATGACGATGTCTGCTTCTTGTCGGTTCTTGCTGGTGTTGAGTAGAATCAGCTTGTCCGCTGTGTCTGGCTCCTTCATACTGGACTCTCTGTGCCTCAGGTATGGCCGCGGCCGCCACTGCCACTGCAGCTGTTGCAGTGGCGGCTGCTGGCAAGAGCTCAGATGTGTCTCCTTGCCTGGATTTTCCCTCTCTGGCCTGACTCTCTGTCCTGTGATGGCACACTTGGTGTTATTCTCTGGCTTGGGACTGTTCACTGGAACTCTAAAACTGCTTTCTCTGTGAGAGCTTGTTTAGATTCCAGCTTCTCCTCCGCCATCTTCCTGGAACTTCTCCATGGAATTTTTATTGTGTTAATGGTTAATAAAATATTAATAAAACTTAATACATATCCTAGAATTATTTCATCTAATATTATTTAAAATTATACACTAATTAAACCCTTCATTATTTATTGTAGTGACAATTATTACACCTATGACATCCTATTACATAGCATATAGATTTGCACCTGAATTATACATCTTACTTTCTTTTTCTTTTTTTTTTTTTTATTTAATTTTATTTTATTTGAGAACATACTGTACAGAGGGGCTACAATTACATGGGCAGGATAATGCATACATTTCTTACCAAGCATTGCAGCCTCCTCCTTTGTTTACCCTTCACCTCCCTTCCCAGCCTCCCCCCTCCCCCCACCCAATTTCACAGACCACTTTCAAAGAGAAAAAACTGTCATGCTCAGCTTCTCACTCCAAGATTACATTTTTGGCAGTGCTGGGATCTAAACTCAAGGCCTAGAATTTCATGAATGGGTGATTTTCAGTGCAGCAGCCACTAGCCAATTCAACTCCTAGACAGTTCCCAGGCAGTGAGATCGAGCCCCATATGTTGAGGAGCTGGTAATTTGTGTGCTCATTTTTGTTGAATAGCATGAACATTTGAATTTCTTTTCTAATCTTTTCCATGACCCACTCGTGATTCAGAAGTGTGTTTTTTAACCTCCATGTGTTACAGGAATTTTTGATTTGGTGTTGAGTTCTAATTTTATTCCCTTGTGGTCTGAGAGAATACAAGGAATAACTTCAATGTTTCTGAATTTGGACAAGTTTGCTTTGTGGCCTAAAATGTGGTCTATTTTGTAAAATGTTCCATTTGCTGCTGAGAAAAACGTGTATTCTGATGCTGCTAGGTGAAATATTTGGTAGATATCTATTAAATCTATTTGATCTATGCAGGTGTTTAGATCTGCGGTTTCTCCCTTGAGTTTTTGCCAAGTTAAACTATCTAGTGCGGAAAGTGGCGTGTTAAAGTCCCCAACAATTAATGTCTTTGGATCTATATGGGATTTTAGGGAAAGTAGTGTTTCTTGGATAAATTTGGGTGCTCCATTTTTTTCCGAATAGATATTTAGAATTGTAATATCTTCCTGAAGGAGAGATCCCTTTATTAGTATATAGCGACCTTCTTTATCTCTTCTCACGAATTTCAATTTGAAATCTATTTTATCTGATATTAGGATTGCAACTCCCACCTGTTTATGGGAGCTGTTTGCTTGGTAGATTTTGTTCCAGCCTTTAACACTGAAAATGTCTTTGTTTTTTGGGCAAAGTGTGACTCCTGAAGGCAGCAGATAGAAGGATCTTGCTTTTTAATCTAACAGTCTATGTCAGTTAATTGGAGAGTTAATTCTGTTAATGATGAGAGATAGAACTGAGAATTATTTGAGAGTTCCTGCTATTTTATCCACCTTCTTGGGGGCTGTGGCAACTGGGTTTTTTCTATGGTTCTTGGATTCTCAGTTTGGCTGCGGTTTCTTTGCCTTTTTGTGGTCTTGTTGGTTTTCTATGTGTAAGATAACTTTAAGAATCATTTGTAGGGCTAGTTTGATGGAGATAAATTGTTTCAATTTTTTCTTTGCTATGGAAAATTTTTATTTGACCTTTGGTTATGAAGGAGAGTTTAGCTGGGTACAATAAACATGGTTGATAGTTGTTTGTCTTTACGGTATGGCGTACATCATTCCAGGCTCTTCTTGCTTTAATTGTCTCTGCTGAATAATCTGAGGTGATTCTAATTGTTTTCCCTTTCTAAGTGATTTATCTATTCTCCTTGACAGCTTTAAGGATATTTTCCTTGGTATCAATTGATCCTGTGAAGATTATAATGTGATGCTGGGTTGTTCTGTTCTGGTCTGGTGTAATTGGAGTTATAAAAGCTTCTTCTATCTGAATAGGCCTATTTTTTTTTACATGTTTCGGAAATTCTTTGCTAGGATCCTGTTAAATTTCCCAGACCATTAACTTCTGTCTCTAGGTGCTCCTCTACACCAATTATCCTCTGATTATGCCTTCTTATGGTGTCTTCCAAGTGTTGAGTAGATCTATCCCCTTTCTTGGATTTATCTTAGATGGTTGTACGTTCTTTCTCTATAATATCTAGGCTGTCTTCAATCTCCGAAAATCAATTTTCTGCATAGTCTAACCTACTATCAAGACTTTCTACTTTGCTTTTAATTTCTTTTCCTTCATGTTGGTTGGCTTTGATTGCTTCAAATTCTTTGTTGGATCTTTGTTTTAGATCTTGTATGAGCTGCTTTACTTCCTTAATTTGGTGTTCAGTGTTTATTCTCAAATCACTTAGTTGATTGGTTATGGTTTCCTTGGACTCTCATTCCTTCTGTTGGGTTCCACTCAGCATTCCCTTTGTGGTCTCCCTGACTTCCTTCAGTCTTTGTTAATGGATTCCATGAATGCCTTTAGCGATCTTTGTGTATTCTTATCCTGCGCTCTCAATTCCTGTATTACTCTTTGATTAGCTTCCTCCCCTTCACGCATTTCCTGTATTTCTCTTTGATTGTTCTTAGCCCTGCCTATTTGGGATGAAAGTAACACCAGTTTTGTGCTAGAACACTATCTTAAGGCAAGCATCAACTAAAATCTGTAGTTTCAAAATCAAAGCCTGCAGATACGATCTAATTCAACAGATATATCTATTCAACATCCAACACCTATGTATTAATGGGTTATGAACCGCAAAGAATAGTTTGGCAAACCAGACATTATTAGGTTTAGGGAGAGATGTGGGTAAAAATAGGAATAGAAGGATGTGGACAGGCAGAGGGAAGGTTAATTTAACGAAGTCCTAATTTCTAAGTGGGAAGTAGGTTGGATAGAATGATAATAGAGACAGAAAAAAAAAGAAGAAAGAGAAAGAGAAAAAAGAGACAAGAAAAAATAGAAAAACAAAATTTAAAAGTTAAAACATGAAACACTTAAATACTTAAAAATTATGCAAACTAAAAACACAATATTCAGAGAATATGGATAGGATAAGAGAAGGGTAGGGATAAAAGGAGATGTGAAAAACTTAAAAATAAACATGCTTAAAATATTACATAAGTGTAAAGAGATAGTACTGCTATTATGGAATTTAAGTCTAAGAGGTTTGGAATTGAGTAAGAAATTTTTGGATTAAATGTGTACACAATGGGGGATAAGGTCTAATAATCGACTATGGGTATATCTGAGGAAGAGCAGAACATCAATTAAATAACACAAAGAAGAATGAAAGAGAAGAAAAAGGTGAAAAGAATGAGAAGGAAAGAAAAAAACGAATCAAAAGGTCAATAAAGCTAAACATAAAAAAATTTTTAAAAGAAAAAGAAAAAAAGCACATACATATACCCCTAAAATAAAAATTATGAGGAAGAAAAAAGTTAATAGAAAACAAATTTTTTAAAGTTCAAAATGAAAAAAATTAAAAACAGTTTTAGAAAAGATTTCTTTATAAATGGTACAAAAAAAGAGTTCTTTGAGTTTTTTTGGAAATGGGAAGATCCTGTATCTCCCTTGTGTCCTTAACCAGTCTCTAGTTGGAGTCTCTCGTCTGTTTGTGGTGTTTGATATTCCTGTGGCTTGATTGGTTTCTTATGTCAGTTTGTTTGAGCAAGCAGAAAAATGCTCTGCTTTACCCAGGATTTTATGATCCTCCTCCCAGGCTAGTTCAATGGGAGGGAGATCTGCTTTGAGTATCACAGAAGAAGGAGTGGCTGTTTTCTCTAGTTTGGAGATGCTGTGATGAGGCTAGGTTCTGGATAGAGTTGAGGCCTTTCAGCAAACGTTTGCTTTTCCCCGGGGGGTCTAGCTTCTGAGACACTCACAGAGCCCTACCTGGAGCCATTTTCAGGGTTTATGTATAATGAATTTCAATTGATTGTCAAGACTGCTGTAGAGAGGGGAAGCCTCTGTTTCTGTTTATCCAGTGAAGAAAGACACTCCTGGGGCTGGCAACCCAGGCTAGGTGACTTTTACCTGGGTTGAGCAGAGCCTAGCAGGTCAGGTTAGGTTCCTGTGACCTGCTTAATGACTCTTTTGTTTTCTTCCAAGGCCTGAGTTGGAGCTAGCTGCTCAACCAGGCCTTTGCCATTATCAAAGATGGAGATTTCCCATAGTGGGCAGAGGGGTGGTCTTCCCTCCTCTGATCCCTGAGAGGATGTCAGACTTCTACTCAAGCCGGAGTCTTCGTTCCTGGGTCATCTCTGGTCTGTGAACTGCAGGATGACGATATGTGCTCCTTGTCAGTTCTTGCTGGTGTTGAGTAGAACCCGCTCACTGGCCGCGTCTGGCGTCTTTGTCCTGGACTCTCTGTGTTGCAGGTATAGAGTCTATGGCTGCCACCAAAGGTGCTGCCATTGCAACTGCCACTGCTGCCACTGCCACTGCCGCCACCACCACAGTCACAGCTGTTAGCAAGTGCTCAGATCCATCTCATTGCCTGGATTTTCCCTCTCTAGCCTAATACTCTTTACTGTAATGGAACACTAAGTGTGATTCTCTGGCTTAGGATTGTTCATTGAAGCACTGAAACTGCTTTCTATGGGAGAGCTTGTTTAACCCCCAGCTTCTCTTCCACCATCTTCCCGGAACTCAGTCCTATATTAGTATGTGTATAATAATACTAAATAGGGGCTGGGAAGGTGGCTCACTGGTAGAGCACTTGCCTTGCATGCATGAGGTCCTGGGTTCAATTCCTCAGCACCACATAAGTAGGGAAAAAAAGCCAGAAGTGGCACTGTGGCTCAAGTGGTAGAGTGCTAGCTTTGAGCTGAAGATCTGAGGGACAGCTCCCAGGCCCAGAGTTCAGATCCACGAGTGGACTCCTTCCCCCCCAAAATGCTAAATACAATAGACAATAAGTAAATGAATCAAGTAAAAACTAAAATAAATACAAAATCAATAATAAAAATCATAGTGTTATAAACATACATAAGAAAATATATATCATATATTACACATATATAGAAATATTTTTCCATTGCAGGCCCTTCATTCAGACCCTGGTAACTCTAAACTGAATTTCTTTTCCTCAAGGACAGTGAACTTTGCTTTCACCCACGGTGCAAAAGAGTAACCTGGATGGTAAGATCAAATACGAGCACTGAAAGAAATACTGGCCCCATTTCCAAGACAGTGACTTAATTCTTTTTTCTTTTTTAATTTCATTTTATTTGTGAACATACTGTAAAGAGGGGTACAATTACATGGGCAAGATAATGAGTACATTTCTTATCAAGCATTGCAGCCTCCACCTTTGTTTACCCTTCACATCCCTTTCCAGCCTCCCCCCGCCCCCCACCCAATCCTGCCCACCCCCCCCACCGCACCAAAGTTGTAAAGTTCGTTTTTGACATGACGACTTGTACTTCACATAGTTTCATAGTGTCCACTTGTATCCTTAAACGACTTGTTTTTCACCATCTCCTCCACAAATTATACTGACATCAAATATAGTGAAAGCAGGGGTTGTACTGTGGGGGAGGGACATACAAAGCTACAAAGAAATAATCTTATTAATGAGTTAGAAACAAATGCAGGAAAGGAAAAAAACATTTAAATACTTATCTAAGGGTTCATTTTCCTAACATCACATTATCTAATCTTTCTTGTTGGACTCATACATACACTAGATATTGCAAATAAGGGAAACCATGGGACCTTTGTTTCTTTGGGCTTGGCTTACTTCACTAAATATAATTTTTTCCAAGCCTTTCCATTTCCTAAAACATGGGATAATGTCATTCTTTCTGATGGAGGCATAGAATTCCATTGTGTATATATACCACATTTTCTTGATCCATTCATCTACTGAAAGGCATCTGGGTTGGTTCCATATCTTAGCTATGGTAAATAATGATGCAATAAACATAGTTGTGCTAGTAGCTTTAGTGTGGTCTTGTCACAGTTTCAATGTTAAAGGCTGGAGCAAAATCTTCCAAGCAAACGGCTCCCATAAACAGGCGGGAGTTGCAATCCTAATATCAAAAAAAATAATCTTCAAACTAAAATTCGTGAGAAGAGATAAAGAAGGTTGCTACATTCTAATTAAGGGATCTCTCCTTCAGGAGGCTATTACAATTCTAAATATCTATTCGCGAAACAATGGAGCACCCAAATTTATCCAAGAAACACTACTTTTCCTCAAATCCCACATAGATGCAAAGACATTAATTGTTGGGGATTTTGACTTAATTATTTTTAAGTAAGCAGCTATGTTTATTCAGTTACATACTGAATATTAAAATAAAATCAGTGTGGAATTTTGTACATCTATTCAGACCTCTTTCCCTTAAACCCAAACTTCTTCTCTGAGCACGACTTTTTTCATTTTTTTATTGTAAAAATATTGTACAGAGAAGTTACAGTAAAATGAGCAAGGTAATGATTTTATTTCCTGTTGAGGATTGTAGCCTCCTCCTTTGTGTTCCACCTACCATCCCCCCCTCCATCTCCACATCTACTCCCCCTGCTGAGCTCAGTGACTTAATTTTTATTTTTGGCTTTGCACCGGGTTTGAATTCAAGAAGTGGCAACTCTGCCACTTTCGTGCACACTGCTATAGAATTAATGAGACCTGAGTTCAAATCCCAGCCTAGGAAACAAAACTGGCAGAAATTCCAAACCAGGGAGCTTTCTTACTTTTTTAAATTAGTTAAATCATTAATTTTTAATTTGTTCTTTATTTTGCCAACAGGGGGCTTGAACTCAGGTCGTGGCAACTCTGCTTCAGCTTCAATCGCCCTAGGCTAGAGTGTAGCCTCTGGACCCATAGCTGATCCTGGTATCAGGCCCACAGGGTTTGCAGGAAGAAAAAAAATGTAGCATAGAAAAAAAGTGGTGAGCTGCATAGGGCTCAGGATTTCACATTTTTTTCTTTGCACAGTGACTATCTTGGGCCTGAATGACATGTTTGCATATTGGACCTGACCTGCCATTGCTAAAGGCTGGTGGGGTATCAGGGAAGACATAGGCAAACCTGTCAACATAGGTCCCGGGTTCAAATCCCAGTCCTGACACCTACCAATGGCAGGAGATCACAAGAGACTCATTCCTATGCATAGGAATACCAATTGAAAGAGTAGTTCATGTTTCGGTCTAGTCTAAAATTGAATGCAATAATCCTAGAAAGCTGATTGATCCTAATTAATAGTTTATTAAGCCCCAAAAGAATAATATTCCTTCAATGGTGGTATAATACATGCCTAAGAGTTGGTAGGAATGTACTAGGTGTCATTCAATCATAGATGGAGGGCGCTGGTGCTCTTTACCTGCCATGCCTACTCCAGTGGAGTCTGCTTAGCATGGGAAATGAGCTTTCAGACCTGAGAATGGGGCTTCAGAGACCTACCTCTGAGTATTGGGACTTCACTGAAGTCTACCTCAGAGAATGGGGCTTTACAGAAACCTATTTCTGAGTATTGGGACTTCACCGAAGTCTACCTAGGAGAATAGGGCTTCAAAGAGGCCTACTCCTGGAAAGGCTGGCAAACCCCTGGGAAAGATGTGTTCTTGCTTTTCTTTTCTCCACTGTGTAAGAGTGCCTATAAATCTTTTACTGTTTCTGCTGTTCATTGTACTTACTCATTGTCAACGTTCCCCTATTCAAAGCTCTTTCTTAAGAGTGCTGACGACTCAAATATCTCATGAGTGTCTTAAAAATATGACTAACTCACCAGAGTTAAGTGCTACCCTGAAACCCCTCTTATGGAGTTTAGTAGACAAGTCATAATTAAATATAAAAGTATTGGGGGTTTCACGATGTCATCTCAGCAGAAGGAATTGTTTGTAAGAGATTACAAGAAGCTGTAGGCGCGGCTAGAACAGGAAGAATGTATGGCAATTGCTGAGATAACTACTTAGGAGAAAGAACTTCCTGTTACTCTCTTTCATTTACTAAGAGACTTGCTAGATCTAGGCCTCCATAACCTTATTGTTAAAGAAGGAACAGGAAAAATCTTATGGGACAATTAAGGCCTTTATAGAAATAAGGTAATGGTTAGATGGTGACAAACATCGAAATCCATTATATTTCTTAGAGATAAGCCAGAAACAAGTGCCTTTCAGGCGACCAGCTGGTGACCATACAAGAATGAAGCCCTGTAGCAAGATTGTGTAACATTTTGCCCTTTCTTATGTAGACTTTTTGCTAAAAAAGTTTGTTATCCTCTGCATTAAATCGCACTCAGCATCCATTCCTAATGTGTGTGAGTTGTCTGTTTGCCATCTCCCCCCCTATTCCAGGTTCCTCCCCTAGGTGTCCTCCGTCGTCCCGCCAGAGCCGTTCCGCGGCATTTACCAATATATATTTATTTGTATAGCACCATCTGCCTATCTATGCATCACTGATTTGGCCAAACCTGGGGCTGGATCTCAGCACCTCGGAAGCACCTGAGAGCTTCATTGGCTAGAGGCTGCCAGGCTCACATTCATCCATTCATGAATTCGGCCTGCCAGGCCCTGAGTTCAGATCCTAGCACTGACAAAAATTTAATCTTGGAGTAAGAAGCCGAGTGTGACACATGATTTCCTTTTCTGGGAGAGTCCTGGGTGGCAGTTATGATGGAGAACATATCTACAAATCTAGATGCTATGTGATAGGATGTAAATAATGTAATAAATGGTAGCGGTGTCATCCAAATAAATAAAATAATTGGTAAATAAATGAATAAAACAAGACATAAAATGAATAACCATACCAAACACAATATGAACTCAATATCTGTATAGAAATATAAATTCTATCTTTAAAATGGATATAAGGAGTATCTTTTCCAGGCCTGAGGCTTGAATTCAGGCCTAGGGAACAGGCCTGATTTTCTTGTCTTCAAATATGGTCAGATTCCCATCCCGCACAGTGCTGCATATTTACCCAGACCTTGAGTACAAATCCTTGGTCTGGCAGAAAAATGGCACAAATTGCAAACCATGGAGCTAAATATTTTTTTGTAATGGTGGGCGTTTGAGGAAGCCATAATCCTGCACGGCAACATAGGCCTCCAGTTCGAATCCCAGTCATGCCACTTCTGGATGGTGGGGAGATCCTAAGAGTCTCATTCCCATCTACAGGAATAATGATGGAATGTTATCAATGTCACGGTTGAATAAGTTGCTCATGAATGACACTTGAATAAAATTAGACTTCATGATTTCAGTCAGCGGATTGATTTTATTTAATTATCTTATGAAGCATTAAAAGAATAGTATTTCTCACAGGGACACAATAATTTCAGGACACTGATTTACTTAATCATTTATTAAGGATGAAAATAATAACATAAATTACATGGAGGCATAATAAATACCCAAGTTTTGGTAGGAATGTAGTCTTTATAAGTGAATAATGGATAGACATCTCTGACACCTTATAAAGATATATATTTTTAGCATACTACCATCTGGGTGTCACTCTGTTCTTATTTTTTCAAAACCTGGGGCTCGAGATAAGGTCCTAGGAACTGCCTGTCAATTCATTTTGCCCCAGGATGGTGTGTTGACACTCACCCATTCATGAATTGGGCCTTGTAGGCCATGAGTTCAGATACCAGCACTCTGACAAAATGAATCGTGGAGTAAGAAGCAGATGGTGACACATATTTTCCTTTCCTGTGAAAGTTCTGGGTGTTTGGTATAATTGTAATACGCATGCAGACCTATTTCCTATGTAATCAATGTAATCAATGTTCTATGTGCCATAATAATCAATAAAATAGTCACTACATGAATGAAACAAAACATAAAATGAATAACTACACTGAAAGCAATATGGAGTCAACATATGTATGTAAATATAAATCACATATTTAAAATGTACATGAAGAGGATGTTTTCTAGTGTTGGGGATCGATTTCAGAACTGAGGTGTACACATGAATTTCTTGACTTCAAGGAGGCCAGCTTCCCCATTCCACACAGTGTAACAGAGTTACCCACACTAAGAGTTCCAATCCCAATCCTGGCAGAAAAAAATGACACCTTTATACTGTGTGAGGCGCAATTCTTAGGAAATGAAATACCAATTCTTAGGTGTTTCATTATGCCTCCATTTAATGAATGTGATTGTTTAAGTGCTTCATAAAGTATTGATGATCAGTATTCTATAACAAAATTGTATATAATTTTATCCTAGAATCATTCAAGAACTGCCCATTCAGTCATAACATAAATCACATTCCATTGGTATTCGTATAGATAGGAATGAATTTCTAAGGCTCTCCTGCCATTTGGAGGTGGCAGGACCAGGATTCAAACTGTGGGCTCCAGCTCCCACCACTTAAACCTGAGGATAGGGAACTCACTGATCTGTCCAAGAACAGCAACATCCATGATTAAGCAGGAACCAGTGGCTCTCAGCAGGCCTCCTTGATATTTACAAGGCTGTGATAGGAGGATCATGGGCAAATTCACCCTAGGCAGGAATGTCCTTGAGACCCCGATCCAACTTCAGTGTCAACAAAGCTGTGTGGCTCCAGTGGTAGAGGGCTACCACTGGAGCAAAAGCAGCTCAAAGAATGTGCCCAGATCCTGGCAACAAACAGACATGCACAACAATCTGTGCAACCATCCGGCTAAAGCATGTCACCCTCTTGTACCCAACTGAATTGGACAGAGTTCCCTGGGAAAGGGGCTGGAGGAGCCGCTGTCATCTTGACTCCACCCATGGTGACTGCATCTCATAATTTCGGCCACACCCCCATTTTTCATGGTTCTTTCTGACCAATGCAAAACAAGAATTGTAGACATGCCCACATTCCATGCTGCCCAGCACCAGGATTCCGTCAGTTGTTCGACACTACCACCAGCAGTTGAGGAAGGTAGAGGTGGCTGAGTGGTGAGCAGGAGATTCGAGGAGACTTTGGAATAGAATAGGAAATTGACATCCTAGTCAGTGAGTGGGAGAATAGAGGATTTCCCAGAGCCTGGTAATGTGGCCAGCCCATCTTTCCCATCCCAGTGCTCAGATGTCTGAAACAACAAGACTCCATGAGAGAGCTACAGACAAGAAACTACTGCCAGAACACCAGCAGAAGAATCCTTCCATCAGACCTGCAACATTCAAGAAAACAAAGAACAGGAAAAAGGGAGGGATCCCCACGACAAACACCACTGGGGAGCGTGATTCAACAGAGCGTCTGGCCAAAGCTGATGCTGATTGTGGGCCTCCCTTGCCTTTGGACACAGTCATAGTCAATATTCCTGATACCACCAAGGATCTGCAGAGGTGCTATTTACATGTGATACCTACCCTGGATTGCAGCAAAAGAAACCAGGCATTCTGTGCCAAGATCCAACCACTGAAGCAGGAAAAGACAAACCTGCTGGATTGACTGGAGAAAGAGAGGGAGAAGATAGCTCAGGTGCACGAAGCACCAAAAACAGAGCTAGAGATCCACAAGCCACCCATACAGAGGGTGGTTTCAGCAGAAAGTGATTTACAATCTGCACTGGCCCAAGTCAAGCAGGCAACCAATGGCAGAGAAATAGAGCAAGGAGTTCTCACCAGCCACCTGTAGGTCTCAAAACGGCACATGGCAGAACTGGAGATGGCGGCTTCTGTGGTCACTACTGCACAGAAGGAGAAAGAAATGTTTTTCAAAGAGCTGATATATGTGACACTTCAGCTTGAGGAAAAGACCAGAAGTTTCGATGACCTGGAGAAAGTGAACACAGAATTTCAGGAGAAGCTGGGAGTGCTCTGGACACAGAAGAGTAACAGGAAGAACAGAATCTGCAACTTCCAACAAGTGCTGGTGGGGCGTTGTTACTGGAGGGACTATTGGACAATCTGATCTGGATGGCCAACTCAGCAAATCTGGAGAGAAACATCTTCCCAGAAGACCTGAGCTTTGACAGGCCTGAATGGAGGAGGACTTTCCTTGGCTCACCAAGCAGGTGAACCAACTGACAGAGGAGAAGGAGCAAAGGATGAGGCAGGTGCTTGACCTAGAGAATGAGCTGGGGGAACTGAGGAGGAAGCTGGCAGAACCATCTCAGGCTGAGCGGCAGTTGCAGGCCCAGGAATACCATAGACAGATGGAATTGAAAAACCTGGAGAAACAACTTCACATCCAGGTCAAGGAAAACCAGAGGCTCTGTCTCCAGAATGCGGAGCAGCAGGAGAAACTACAGAGACTGGAGGAAAAGGCCAAGGATTGGCAGGAGATCCCCGAGACCCCACAATGCACATGTGTGTGAAACCCATAACAAGAGGAACAGCTGGCTCTGCTGTGGGATGCTTTCCACAGGGTAAGAGGTGAGAAGGAGGAGCTCACCAGCATCCTGGACACAGAGCAGCAGGTGTAGAAACATCTGTGGGAACAGCTAGTCCACTCAGAGGAGAAGATAGACGAATGTAAAGAGGTGGCTAAGAGAGAGAGAGAGATCCAAGGAGCTTGGGAGCTGCAGGAGCAGTAGGAACAGTCCCTAGCCCAGCTGCAAGAGCTCAGAGCCACCTGTGAGCAGCACATTGCCTCCAATGAGTGGCTCAACTCTGAGGAGGCCCTGCAATAGACCCTTCAGAGGCACACCCAGATGAAGCAAGTGCAGGGCCCAATCAACTGGGGGGACGAGGTGCCCCCAAAGTGGTAGGACAGGTTAAGTTCCTAGAAGTGACCAGACCACAGAAGGAGAGCCTGCAGGCCCAGCTGAGCTTCCTGGCTTTCCCTGGGGAGTGGAAGCTGTGAGCCCTGGAGAAGCAAAAGGTGAGGAGGTGACTTCTCCCAACATGACAATCGCAGAAGACAGAGACATGCCCCAGACCTAGAGTGACATGGCTCTGCGAGCACTCTCAAAGGCTCAGATCCACAGGGGGAAACTCATGCTGCAGGAGCGGCAGCCCCACTGCAGGCGCCCTGCCAACACAGCAGCTCAGTGCAAGATGGTGCTGGAGCCACAAGCCTCCCGCCCCATGAGCTGCTACCACAGCAGGCATGAGGATGGCAAGTGGGACACGTGGGCATCCAAGAAGAAAATCTGCTTCATCCATGACCTGCATGATGAGGTGGACTTCCATAGTCCAGCAGATTAACTCCACCATCGATGCACCCAGCTGTCAGCACACATTTGCACCATAGATGAGTCCCTCCTGTCATGTAAAGAGCAGATGTTCATCCTGGATGAGCTGTGTTTGGAGAAAGACAAGCATGTGTGACGGCTCTCCCAGAAGATGGAGAAGAGAGAGCTGCTGTTGCTACTCGCAGGGGAAGGTGCTGACAGAATGCTCCAGATGCCTGCATAGGCTGAGGCCCCCGCAACCACCGTCCCTTCAGACGCCTCAGGCTCCAGAGTGGGCAAAATGAGGGAGGAGCAGAAAGGTTTTGAAGAATTGCAACTTCAAGACCATTGGAAACTGCCAAAGGAGAGGTCAGAGTTCCCGACCACATAGAAGACTCCCCCACAGAGCACATCCTGTGGCAGATGCCCCAAACCCAGAGCAGCCTACAGCTCGAGGGCTTGGGCAAGGGCTGCTCCCTCCCTTTCTTCTGTAGACTCATGCAGATGATAACTTTCTATGTGACATGACTCTCAAAAACTCAGCAGACATCACAAGTAGGTGGCCAGGTGGCCTTCTCTCAGGCCTCTATCTCCCAGGTGATGGGAAGGGTAAACTGTGGGTCGGGTAGGGCAGAGGCTGCCAGGAGGCAGCCAAAATTCAAGGGACATCTAATGGCCCATTGGTGGCCAGGGAAGAGGTCTATATTTTGCTTATCACAAAGAATAATTTGTTTTCAAAGGAAAAAAAAGCCTCCAACAAAGATTTGTTCTTCCAGTCCTGGGGCTTGAACTCAGTGGCTGGCCACTGTCCCTTAGCTCTTTTTGATCAAATCTGTTGCTCTACCAGTTGAGCACCACCTCTCCCTACAACTTTTTCTGTGTGGAATCAAACCCAGGGCTTCAAGCATGCTAGGCAACTACTCTACAGCTAAGACACATTCTCAGCTAGGGTGATCCCTGGTCCTCCCAAATCCATATGGCCATTCCTCAGATAAATAGAAAGTAGGAGCTAGGATGACTATGAAGCACAAGTCTGGTTCACACAGAACTATTCCTCAGCCCCCTCTTCCCACACCCTTAGTTGAAGTTTCTCTTCTACCATTGAGGAATGAGAGAGGGAGAGGGGAGTCCTGAGAGGAGTACCAACAACAGTGCCCCCCCCTGAGCCCCACATCCTTCCCCACACAACTGGTACTCCAGATTCCGATCTTACCTGACTCAATGTGGAGTCTACACTGACTCCCCACCCCTGCAAGGCTCAGGATGAAATAGAGGTCAGTCCTGGCCTCAGCCCACACTTAGCGTGGAAGGTCCTAGTCCCAGACCCACTTCCACCTCTGACTGCCCTGTTAGCCTGGACCACCACCATTCACCACTATATTGGCAGTGATGACCTCACAGATGGATTCCAGGAAAAAGGTCTATGGCAAAGAGCAGAAACAGCAAGGTGAGCAGGGCAGAAAGAGGCGGGGTGATTGCTCTGGGATCTTCCTCCTTGAAGCCCTCCCGTCCAGCCAGGACCAGGCTGGCCTAAAGCATGGCCAAGGCCAGGGGGTGAGACGAGATGGAGAAGCAGGGACTAAAGGAGGTACTGCTTTGCCTTGGAGCAATTGAAAATTCCAATTACATTTGGCGCATGCTAATCCCAAAGCCATCATGCAATACCTCTCCTTTTTGTTGTTGGCTGTGAGCATTGTCCCTGAGCTCTTTTTCTCGAGGCTAGAACTCATTACTTGAGCCACATGGCCACTTCTTGTTTTCTGATGGTTCATTGAGGATAAGAGTCTCACACACTTTCCTGCCCATGCTGTCTTGGAAGCGTAAAGCTCCAGATCTCAGCTTCCTAAGTTGCTCAGATGACAGGAGTGAGCTACCAGTGCCCAGCATGTGATACCATTTGAAGGCTTCTTGGCGAGTCTGTAAAAGGAGCCCCAAAGGGACTGGATAGACATTGACATGACTAAGGAACTGGGATGCGGGAAGGCTGACCTTCTATCCATTCTGTTCCTTAAAATCAAAGATGCCAAATGGTGATGTATGCATCAAACTCTTAGGCCAACAACCACCAGGCTTAGTGGGGAAAAGGTAGAGAATACCCAAAGATTGCAGTGTAGAAATCTTTGATTTTGCATGCATGTGGGTGTGTGTGTGTGTGTGTGTGTGTGTGTGTGTGTGTGTGTGTGTGTGTGTGTGTGTGTATGTGTGTGTGTGTATGTGTGTGTGTGTGAACACAAGGCCTAGGCTCTATCCTTGAGTTTTCTTGCTCAAGTCTAGCGCTCTGCCACTTGAGCCACAGCCCCACTTGCTTTTCTATAGTTAAATGTAGGTAAGAGTCTCAAGGACTTCGATGTCCAGGGTGGCTTTGAAGCATGATGGGGGCCCCAGGGAAGCAAGAGTAAACCCAACTCGCAGGTACCATCCCTATGGTGGGATACTCCTGCCCCCTGGTGGCCAAACACGGGACATTGCCCCTCCCGTCTTCCTCCCCCCCTCCCCTGCCATCATCCTCTACAGTTCAATTTGGGAAAGTGACCCAGGCCAAGCTGATTTTGCTCACCCTGAGTGCTGATGCCAGAGCAGGTCTGTTCCAACCTAGACCAAGAGAGCTCCAGGAGGCCTGGCTCTGAGGGGCACAAGGAAGGGAGAGGTCAGCTCCAGGCCAAGCTAAGAGCCTTTGCCCATGGACACCCCTACTTGGCCTTTCTGATCACTGTAAGGCCTGTCAAAGTACAATCCCAAAAAACAAAATTGGAGCTGTGTCTCAAAATGGTCGAGCTTTAGCATTGAAACAAAGAGCTCAGAGACTAGACCCCAAGCTTTGAGTTCAAGACCCCCAGCTGACCCTCCTCCATAAAACACCGGTTAGCTAAATGTGAACTAATAGGATTTGTGAAGTATTTCTGAAGAACGGTGATACTGAAGAAAGCACACTAATTCTAATGACAGCTGAACTTGTGACATACAGCTATGTGCTGATACCTTCACGGGGAGCTGTTTGCTGGGTCCTTCCCACCTGGGGGTTTTGTGCTGTTTGCTGAGTCATCACAAAGGGTGCTATGTTCTGAGTCCCTAAGAAAGTTGAGCTGTTCTGGGTTTTCCAAAGGGTACTGTGTGCAGAGTCCATTACACAATGTACTGTATGCTGAGTCCTTCAAAAAGTGTGGTGTGTTAATTCATCCCAAAGGGTGCTGCTATGTGCTGAACCCTTGGGAAGAGAGGGATGAGGTGAGATTTTTGAGTGCTGTGTGCCGAGTCCTTTACAGAGGGTGCTCTGTACTGTCCTTCAAATGGTGCTGTGTTCTGAGACCTTCCACAATGTGATTGTGCTGAGTCCTTCAAAATTGTGCTATATGCTGAGTTTTTCAAAGGGTGCTGTGCACTGAGTGTTTCACACAGTGTGCTACATACTCAGCCCTTCAAAGGGTGCTGTGTGTGGAGTCTTAACCCAGTGTGCTATGTAATGAGTACCTGGGAAAGAGTGCTACAGGCTGAGTTTTTCAAAACATGTCATGCACTTAGTCCTTTACATTGCAGGCTATGGTCTCCCTCCTTCAAATAGTGCTGTGTGCTGAGTTCTCTAAACAGGGTACTATCTGCTGAGACCTTCAATGTTAACTGTGTGCTGAGTCCTTTACACAGGGTGCTTTGTGCTGTTTTTGGAAGTGGGCTGTGTATTGCGTCATTCAAAAGGGTGCTATGTTCTGAGTCCTTAAGTGGTAGTTATCCCAACAATCAGAGGCACACAAACACAATCAAACACACACACACACACACACACACACACACACACACACACAAGGGTCACCATGCACTTGCTTGGTGTGTGGAGTAGAGGGAGTGGGGCTGAGGGGAGACTAGTTTTCCCCGGGCAGGTACTGGGGTTGGTGGGGAGTGCTATGCTGAAGTGAGATTGCAATTGCCATGGCTTGGAAGCTTCCATGGACTGGAAGCACCAGGGCCCAGTCAGGGCTGCCATTGTAGTCGGGGTGAGGGGGCGAACCCAGGGGAGGGCTGCCCAGGGGCACACTGCAATGGCAGCCAAGGCCAGGGCCCTGTGAGGGTGGGCGCACATGCACGGGCGGGGGTGGGGCAGCCTAGGAGACGAGTGGAGGGCAGAGAGTGAGGTTAGAGAGAAGAGCAAGCACATGCAGGAGGGGAAGCAGCTTCAGTGGCTGGAGGCCACTTAGATCATAGTGCGGGTCCTGGCAAGGAGCAGAGAGCATGCGGAGCCAGCACAGCAGGCATATTGCCGAGCAGCCCCATGGAGGCGAGGCGTCCATGGCATCAATGAGTCTGATATCCTGGCTGGGGGAGCAAGGTGGCAGTGGCTGAGGTGCAGCAGTGGAGAAGGTGGCTGCTGAGATGGGGCGGGGGTGAAAGCAGAGGCCCCTGGGGAGGAGGCTGCTGAGGTGATGGCAGAGGCTACTGAGGAATGGGCAGTATCAGCAGCTGAGGAGGAGGAGCAGAGGAAGCTCACAGCCTTCCCAGGCACCGACAGACGCCCCTGCCCCCTCCCAGCAGTGCCGCATTTAACACATGGTGCTGCCAGCTCAGATCCTTGGTGCTTCTCTCAGTTGTCTGGCAGAGATGGCGCAGCCCTAACCTGCTTGTGGCCCGAACCTGACCCCGCCCCAGGTCCTCAGACTCCAGGGCCCTCAAACACCAGGAGCAACTGCCTATAGCTTCTCCCCAGCAGCACACATAAGTGACTGTCCCTTGGGCCCACACCCCATGACCCCTGTACCTCGTGACTTCCTGTCACTCCCCCAGTGGACCCAGACCCGCGCCTCCTGCCTCCCCTCTCCTGTCCCACCTGCACCTCCCTCATGCCCCACAGTCCGCCCTGGCTCTGCCACAAATGAGACCCAGTTGCTGAGGTGGGGTGTTGACCCTGGGATCCCATTCCCATCCCTAGTGGCCAGTGTCCCCAGGAAAAGAGAAGATGAAGAAATGGGTGAGGAGGGGACACCCCAGAGCCTCTGGCCTGGAGCAGTGGGAGCCACACAGCCGCATATCTGCACCCTTCCTCTCGCTGGTGAGAACCTGATGGCTTTAGTCAGAGGTGGGTAGCAGCACCTCTCAGGTCTTTTCCTTTTTTTCTGGGGGCAGAGGGTGTTGGATGCAGAAGATAGGCCCCCTTATTGTTGTGGGAGCCCTTGTCTGTCTTCTGTGCTCAGTCACACCTTCACCTGAGGAGGTCCCAGAAGAGCCCAGTAGGGAGGTGAGGGCACTAGGGGTCAGATGGGAGGTGAATATTTGGGAGGTGTGTTCCTCCAGCACACATACACCTGTCCTGTCCCCCTCCCACCCCAGCTGTTAACAGTTTTCCCAGAGTTATCATATTTCCCAGCTCTGCCAGCTCTGCTAGTGCTCCTGGTACATTTGGTCTCCTCATCCTCCTCAAGAATCCACCAAGTCACCCAGAAGCATCTAGGCTGGAAGTAGGGAGTCCATCCATGTATATAGCCTTTAGGACTCCATCAAATTCCCCAACACTGCCCCCACCCTGGGTCAGACACCCCTCTAGACCCACTATGACCTCCTTCTTTGTTTTCTCTCTTGGCTCTGAGGAGCCACCTGTCTCAGGACTCCTTCACCCAAGAGTCCTAGCATAGGGTTTTAGTGAATGGGGACTCAAGGCTGGTTGTTCCCAATGGGAGGGGTCTGTCCCTGGCGAAAGGGAGAGGCAGGGGGGTTCTGTGTTATTAGAGCAATGTTCTCCTTGGTAGGATCCCCTGGTTCTGACCAGGGAATCCCCATGCTCGAGCTTCTACATTTCCCAGATGAGGAACCAACTAACTCAGGAGAGACAATGCGCTGAGTCTGTGTGTGCAAGAGAGAGAGAGAGAGAGACAGAGACAGAGACAGAGACAGAGACAGAGACAGAGACAGAGACAGAGAGACAGAGAGAGACAGAGACAGAGAGGGAGATAGAGAGGGAGAGAGAGAGAGAGAGAGCGATCATCTTTCTCCTTTTACAGACTGACTGTGAATGATCAGGTGGTAAATTGCAAGTGCTGCATGAATGAGTCTTCTGTCACTGGTTTGTATTTGTGTGTGTGTGTGTGTGTGTGTGTGTGTGTGTGTGTGTGTGTGTGTGTGTGTGTGTGTGTGTGTGAATGTGTGTGTGTTGGGAGTGTAGGGAGATGAGAACAATGAAAATATACATTAGTCACCGTGCCTAAAAAGAGCAAAAGCATTTTATTTTTGTGTATGTGTATTTGTTGTTCTTTTTTCATGAATGCCCAATACAAGCCCAGCCACAATTTCTGTTTTCTCCTTCATCATTTCACGGCATCTTTGGAGAAGGTTTCGGTAGATTTCCTTTCCACTTCTTTCCACCTCCCTCTTCCCCTTTCCTGTAGCCAACTGTAGCTGTTGGGCCTGTCTAGGTCTCTACTCGGAGGCCTGTGGGAAGCGCAGACCAGAGTGGACACCTGTCCTTCTTTCTTCAGCCAGAAGGCTCATGCGTGTAACCACAGCCACACTCTTCCACCCAGACACTCTGCTCTCGTGTGTATAGTTGGAACTAATTCAAGGCTTGGGAATGTGTCTGCCAAACATAATTTGGGAATGAGATGTGGGGGAGGAGGGCAGGGGCTGTGAAGCTAGGAGGGTCTGGGATGTACTGAACGGTGTGATATGGCTGATGGCTCACCACGACGAAGGATGAGAGGGCAACCTTACCCAGGACATTGATGTGTGTGTGGGCATCTGGGCAGAGAGCTACAGGCCCCCACTGATGGTGTGGATTCCCTTCCGTGTCAGTGCACTGTTGTGCAGTCCTCCCTGGAGTCCTGCAGACTCCAATCTCTGTCCTGCCTGGGCCGTTTCCAGCTGGGCAGTGGTATGCAAGTGTGTTCTCTCTGCTGGAGCCTGCTCAGTATCAGGACATGGCAGTTAGCTAGGGCTCTCTGAATGCCAGTTTCTGTAACCTGCTATAGGCTGTCTGGAAGGAAAAGAGTCCACTGACTTTGGAACCCTTTAAGTTTGATTGGGACAAGTGAAATGCCATCTTTTCCAAGGTTTTTACTTGAAGTTGGCAATTTCCACTAACACCTGGGATTATGGGTCAAATTAGACTGACCATTTCAGCTGCCAAACAATGATGTTCAAAGCAACACAGGTAGAGTTCCCTAGACAGATGGTCTCCTGCTACGAACATCATGCCCTGACTGCCTTTCTCCAGCAGCTACTGATTAGCCTCTGGCTCTGTCTAGGGTGGCCACCACAGTTGAGAATGTTGTGGGGAGCAGAGATTGTGACCTCGCCATCCCCAACCTGCCAGCTGTAAGCAGAGACGATTCCTATCACCTGTACTGGACTCTGGGAGATTCAGAGACCTGGGATGCCTCAAGGATCCTTTCTCTGCAACATGAAACTTGGGGGCCGGATATGGTGGACCATCCTGTCTGGCCCCAGGCGGTGGAGAGTATGCCCCTTCAGCCAGACGTTCAGCTCACGGCAACATTGTTCACACCTGAGTGGGGAATTGAGTGCCACAAAGCTGGTCAGCCTCTGGACAGAGATCTTTAAGATAGGCATCCCAGAGGCCCCAGAATCCAGCAAGTACATCGTGGCTCACGTCCTCGGAGCCAAAAGAGTTAAGTGCGGTGGCACCAGAAGGACAGGAAGAGGGAGTAGGGAGAACTGTGAGAGAGTTACATCAGGTTATGCCCACCCAAGATGCTTACCAGAATCAGATGGGACTTTTCTGTAGTATTGTCGTAGACAGATATTTATTTATCCAACAAAGAGTTACAGTGTGCGCCAAGCTCGGGGTGGGGGGGATAGGTCACAGATGATGAAAATTTCCAGTGCTGGTTCCACAACACATGAAGAAACCTTGGTTTGAGCTGGATGCCTGTGCATCATGCCTGTCATCCTAGCTACTTAGGAGGCTAAGATGGGAAGATCGAGGCTTAAGTTCTGAGCAGGAAAGCCTGTAAGACTCTTATCTCCAACTAACTACCAAAAAGAAAATGCCAGAAGTGGATGTGAGGGTCAAGCATAAGTCCACTGGTCTTAAGCACAAAGACTCAGGGGCAGCACCTAGGCTCTGAGTTCAAGGCCCAAGAGTCAGAGAAAGAAAGGAAAGAGAGAGGAGGATGTTGGGAGAAAAAGAAGAAAGGAAGGGAAGAAGGGAGCATGTGAGCCTTGGTTTGGATTCCCTGAATCAAGGGAGCCAACCATTCACAATATCTATGGGGACAGTTTCAGAGCTTAAAGACAGTATGTAGGACCAAGCCAATGACCCCTCAGCAACTTTATGACATCCAGGAACTTTGTGGTCACCGACTGCAGAGGGAAGCAGCCTCAGGTAGACTCTAAGGCTCAGGCTGTGTCACCAGTTTTCAAACATCCCCAGCCCCAATAAGTTTATTTTCTGGTCCAAGATCTAGGAAGGTTTTGGGGTGAGGGAGTGTCAAGGCGGGGGGAGTGGGCAAGGAAGATGAAGAAGGAGGATGATCCCAGGTCAGGTGTGTCAGGACATTGGTGCCGTGACCTCGCCTGACAACCTCGACCATCAGTGATAGAGCCTTCTACCCAAAAACATGGCTTTTAAAAGTCCTGCCACCTTGAGTTCACCATTGACCACCTGGCTGGCATCTGCCACAGGATGCCTGTGCAGTACATCCTTGGAGACATGAACATTCCAGGGCTCAATCTGAAGATGACACTGAGAAGACTGAGGCCTGGGTGACTTCATCTTGAGCTAGCGAGCATATTCTGAGGTATGAGTTATGCAGCTGACCATGAACCCGACCTGAGAATGAACAGAAGAAGCAATTCCCAGGGGACTAGGAACATAAACAATCCTTGGGAAAACCGCAGGCAGGCAGGTGCTGGAGTGCTTGGTGACGCTGCAGTCAGGCCACAGGTGGTGTTTGTTTAAAAAAGGAACTCTGCAGTTTAGCATGTATTCTCTTGAGACTCTTCTGTGGTGCAAGCCAACCAGTTTAAAGAACGTAGGCCCCCTTGATCTAACCAACAACTTGTTTCTGGTCCTTTCCCACTTTGTAGTGTGCCAATCATACTATAAAGTCGTTTTGTGATTTTCCTGGGGTTTGTAGTGATTTGTTACAAGAAATTATGATGTACGTGAAGCCCTACCTTCCCTAAAAAAGTGTATAAGAAGTGTTGTAACCATGGGCTTGGGGCCTCTCAGCATCATGGGCTGCTGCCATGTACACTGGGGGGACCAAGATCAAGCTTCCAATAAAGACTCTTTTGCTTTTACATGGTGACGGTCTCTGGTGGTCTTTTGGGTAAGGATTTCAGAGTTAGGTTTTACAACTACCCTGGTGTTCATTCCTCTACCAGAGACAGAGGTAAGTTTGCCAATGGCACAGGACAGACAGGAAATGAGGGCGGGAGTCGGGACCCATGTAGCCCCGAGATTTCCTCTAGGGGGCACTAAGACCTCTTGACTGCCATTCTCAGAGGCAGAGGTGGGTCTCTCTTCTGGCTCAGCCTTTAGTCTAGATGGCAGATCTGGCATTTAGAGAGGGCCAACTGAAGGTGGGGCAGGCTTGAGTAGAGGCTGGTGGGAAAACCAGAGACCCTGGGCTCTGAGCAGGGTTGTTATTGAGAATACTCACAACCCAGGAACATTGCTGGGATGGATCAGCCCTTTTCTCCTTCCCGAGAGAGAGGGACATAGAGCCCTCCCATCTGCTTCCCTTGGCTGCGAAATCCTTTTATTCCCACATCCTGTGGTTGGATAACTAGACCTCACCTCACTGCTCAGTGTCAATGCAGGACAGTGAGAGATCCTGAGTCTCTGATAGGTCAGGGATCCTCAGTATGAGATTGTACTTGAACGTCCTAACTTGGTGCATGGTCAGTCCCATCTAAGACTGCCATGATGTAGGACATAGAATCTAGAGAATCAGAGCAGGATTGGGTCTGTTCTGGGAGTCTTGAGTATATGTGTGAGCTTTGAGCTCTGCTGTGCCCATCTGCTTCCTTTTCTTCGGTGGGTCTTTGCTACAAAAAGCTTGAAACTAGAGACTGGGTCCTATCCCTTGTCTTTAATGCTAAAAGCTAGCAGTCTACATTTGAGCCACAGCTCCACTTACAACTTTTTTGGGTGTTTAATTGGACATAAAGAATTCTCATGGATTTTGCAGCGAAGGGTTGCATCCAACTGCAGTCCTCAGATCTCAGTCTCCTGAAGAGATAGGATGAAAGGCATGGAAAAGTATCTTTGGCTGGCTGCCAGTAACTCATGGCTGTCATCCTAGTTACTCAGGACCTGAGATCTGAGGATCACGGTTTAAAGCCAGCTTGGGCAGAAAAGTTCTGCAAGACTTGATGTCCAATGGACCACCAGAGAATAGGCACTGTTGCTCAAGTGGGAGAGTGCTCACCTTCAGCTGAAAAACTGAGGGACAGTGCCCTGGCCCAGAGTTCAAATCCCATGATCAACAACAACAAAAAAGAAGTGACTAAGTTTTCCGCATAGCAGTGTGTACAGTAGGAAATGCCATACTGGGCTATGAGACATTGGAGGTATGTGAGAAGCTTAATGTTTTGTCTACAGTGGGTCTGAAGTTGGGAGTGCCACATTCTCGGGGGTGGGATGTGATCCTAATGGAAGGAATTCATGGTTCTCTTCTCAGAGACTACTTAAGCTTTAGGCTGTGTGTGTGTGTGTGTCTGTGTCTGTGTCTGTGTCTGTATGTGTGTTTGGAGGTAGAACTGGGCCTTGAACTCAGGGCCTAGGTGCTGTTCCTGAGCTATTGTGCTCAAAGCTAGTGCTCTGACACTTGAGTCACAGCTCCACCTCTGGCTATTTGGTGGTTCACTGTAGATAGGAGCCACACAGACATTCCTGCATGGGCAGGCTTTGAACCGTGATCCTCAGATCTCAGCCTCCTGAGTAGCTAGGATGACAGACATGAGCCACCCGTGCCGGCTTTGTGTGTATGTGTGTGTGTGTGTGTGTGTGTGTGTGTGTGTGTGTTGTGTGTGTGTGTGTGTGTGTGTGTGTGTGTGTGTGTGTGTGTGTGTGTGTAGAAGTAGGTTGTAACACGGAGTGCTGGACCCTTTGGTAACTTATAAATGCTATCTTTGGGGGATGCATGGGCCGAGGTTTAGGGGCCTGGAAGGGTGGAAAACTAGAAGGGAACTCAGCACAATTAAATTATAAGACCAAAGGATCTGTGTTCCCTGGAGATGTCTACTCCCTTAGGCCTGGTTGGTGGCAAAGAGAGCTTAGGAGGACCTGGGGGTGGGGCCCACAGAGGGTGACTCCCCAGGGGGACAGACAGCATAGCCAGCCCTTAGTAAGGATGTGAGCCCTGTTAGTATGGAGTGCACTGGTATGGGTCAGAGTCTGGGTCTTCTCATAATGACGATTCATGGGTGAAGCCAACCCTATTTTAAATCTTGACCTGTAATCTTCAGATTTCAGTATCCTGAGTAGCTAGAATTACATGCATGAGCCTCTGGCACAAGGCCTCTGATTTTTTTTTTTGGTATATTAGGGTTTGTACTCAATGCCTTAGGCTTGCCAGTCAGGTCTTCTACCATGTGAGGTAAGCCTTTATGTCTTGGACATTTCTGAAATAGATAATATATGCTCAGGCTGGGTTGGATCGCAGCCCTCCTATCTGTGACAGGCATGTGCCAGCAGGTCTGGTCCTCTTTAGTTGGAATGCTAGACATGTAGCGCCACGCTCAGTCATTGGTTTAGATGTATTGTCCCAAACTCAGTCCATGGCAGCCGATTCTTGACCTAAGGTGAAGCTCTGGGTTGGGCCTCGACCATTGGTCCTCAGTCTCCTTCTGAGACAGTTGTGAGGAAACAAGGAATTAATACAGAGGGATCTCTGGGGCAGAGCCAGGCATAGAGGGAGAGGCTGTCAGATATGGTTCTTCACAATTCTGTGAGCATATGACAGGAAGATTCCCAGAAAGTGCTCAGATGGGGCCTGTTATTTATCGTGCAACTAGTACGGGATTATGAAACAAAACATGGCTCTCTTTCATCCTTACCCTATCACGATGAGGAAGGGGATCCTTCACTGTGCTCAGTTTTGCAGCTGGGGAAAACGAGGCATGGAGACGCTAAGTGACCTACTCATGACCCCCAGCTGACAGCAAGCTCGGCCTGACTTCTCTGCCATGTTCCCTAGGACAGTGGGTGTTATTCAGTCCACTACTTGTGGTGGCAAGTCCACTTCTTGTCAGTTGTGAGGCTTGAACTCTGGACCTGGGCACAGTCCCCGAGCTCTTCAGATAAAGGCTAGCCTCTACCATTTAAGCCACAGCATCACATCCAATTTTCTGGTGGTTCTTTGAAGATAAGAGTCTCACAGACGTTCCTGCCTGGGCTGGCTATGAACCATGATCCTCATATTTCAGCCTCCTGTGTAGTTAGCATTATAGTCCTGTGCCACCGACAACTGGCTAAAGTGTAATTCGGATTTTCTTTCTTTCTTCTTTCTTTCTTTCTTTCTTTCTTTCTTTCTTTCTTTCTTTCTTTCTTTCTTTCTTTCTTTCTTTCTTTCTTTCTATCTCTTTCTTTCTTTCTTCCTTCCTTTCTTTCTTTCTTGTTTCTTTTTTCTTTCTTTCTTTCTTTCTTTCTTTCTTTCTTTCTTTCTTTCTTTCTTTCTTTCTTTCTTTCTTTCTATCTCTCACACATTTTCTGACTCTCTGTCTCTGTCTCTGTCTCTCTCCCTACCTATCTCTCTCACATAGGAACTGGTTGAATGGGTGCTGGAGGAGGTGGCCCAGGGTCCCCATGTGGCTGGACTCAAGGTGGTCCTCCCATTCTGGAGGTTGGCTGTAGGTCAGGAGCTGTCTCCTCAGCCTATTGAACTACCTCCCTGAAGTAAGCCCCACCGTGCCCGGGTTAGACTGTGTCGGATATTCATCGTCTGTCTCTCCCGTGAGTCCTTCCCCACTACCCTCTGCTAAGACAGTTAAAGGAAAGTGGATACGGAGGCATCACATTGTCCTCCCACCCAGCACGATCCAGGGCCTCTGATCCTCACCACTGCTTATCTCGCCAGATCCTGGTTATAAGAAAATGAATCCACTTTATGTCTACTTCACTTTGCTGGAGTGTGTTATTTTGGGGTGGAGGGGCAGTATGCAGAGGAAAGACCCTAGGCCTGACACCTCTTGGGGGACATTTGTTCTTGTGACAGAGCCAAGTCATTGCTGTCAATAAGGAGGAAGCTGCCATCAGACTGACCTGGAACAATGCTCACAGGTAGGTAGGCTGTTGAAGTATAAAACGCACCCATGTCAGCTTCCCACTCATAACAAAGGGGGTGCAATGTGGGTGGCCCAGAACTGGCCCTAGGGGAATATAAATGGATGGTGGCAGTCAGGTGCTGGTGGCTCCCACCTGTCATCCTGGTTATTCAGAGGCTGAGGTCTGATGGTTGTGACTCAGGACCAGCCTGGGCAGAAGAGTCTGTCAGATTCTTATGTCCCATTAAAAACCTCCCCCCATACACAAAAAAGCCAGATGTGGTGCTGTGGCTCAAGTGGTAGATCCTCAGCCTTGAGAAAAAGAAACTCAGGGATGACACTCAGGTCCTGAATCCAAGACCTAGGACTCACAGAAATAAAATAGAATAAATGAATAGTGGGCACGTGTTATCTTACTACCAAGAAGGATGGATTCAGTCTTCTCTCTGGTACTTGTAGCCAAAGATAAGAGGCTTCTTTTGATGTTCCTCTAAACCTCTCCTTCTCTCCATTATCTCTCCAGGCTTCAGTTGCAGGATAAAATTCAGATCATTCCACTCGATGTGACCTTACGTACTCTCCCTACCCACCTTCCTTGGGGTGGGGATCCAGGATGGACTCACCAATTGGAGGATGAGGCACCACAGAGATGGGGGTAGGTATCCCTGAAACAAACCCTCTCTCTCTCTCTCTCTCTCTCTCTCTCTCTCTCTCTCTCTCTCTCTCTCTCTCTCTCTCTCTCTCTCTCTCTCTCTCTCTCTCTCTCTCTCTCTCTCTCTCTCTCTCTCTCTCACACACACACACACACACACACACAGACACTCACCTATGCCAATTCAATTCAAAGTAGCCTTTTCCAAAGAGACTTTATCTCCTTGGATTAACTGATCTAGGAGACAAACTTGAACCCCTGAAATTGACTATTTTAACTGGGGCTTGCTAGTTGACACGAGATAAACAGAAACTCAAAAGAAAGGCTCTGGTGCCCATCACCTCTGGCTCAGGCTCAAGCCTGACATCCTGGTGACTTGGGAGGCAGAGATCTGAGGATCAAAGATCAAAGCCAGACATAAGCTAGAAAGCCAGAGAGACATTTCTCTCCATGGAAGCACCAAGAAGCCAGATGTGGAGCTGTGGCTCAAGTGGTAGAGCAGCAGCCTTGAGCACGAAAACTCAGAGAGAGAGAGAGAGTTCCCAGATCCTGAGTTCAAGCCCACACAAAAATATGGCCCCATCTTGTTCCCCCATACTGCCTGGGCCTCGAGTGACCTCTCATGTAGTATGGCACAGCAGCGGTCCCAGGGTAGTGTATGAGAGCCTTCAAAAAGTGGGTGGTGGAAGCCAGACCTTCTCCTTCATGCACACCGGCCAGAAGGCAGAGCGTGACAAGGCCAGCAGCCTGCAGAATGAAGATCCCTCTCTGCCAGGACAATTGCAGTGGGCTTCTTAGAAGTAGGACTTGAAAGGGGATCTTACTTAACAAGGAGGAGCAGACAGGAAGCACAGAGTGCAAAGAAACTGTAGATATAGGACAACATAGCTGAGCATGATCATTTCCAGCCATGGCTGCTGATGAGAAACTCAGTACAGATGTGCAAGACTGCCCCGAGACAGGGTCAAGGAGTCACAGGAAAACAGCTATCCAAGGTTGGAATTGTGTCTTAGCAGTATTGGGCTCGCTAAGCACACAGGAAACCCTTGATTCCATTCCTATGTCCCACATACACAGAAAAAAAGTCGGAAGTGGCACCTTGCCTCAGGTGGAAGAGCGCTCACCTCCAGGAAAAGAAGCTCCAACACAGCACTCAGGCCCCGAGATCAAGCCCCAGGACTGTCAACATAAAACAGCTCAAAGAGTGACCTTGGTGATGGGTGGATGGCTATGCCCTGTAATTCTTAATAGATCCATCCATGCTTTGTGTCTCCTTCATTGACAAGGGAACTGGACACTCCTTCTGCCCTGAACACCTGGACCAGGTTATCAGCAACCCTCCCAACATATTCCACCAGGACATGAAGCAGCTGGCCCAAGAAATACTCAGGTCACTGTTGGGTGGGGCAGGGGGATACAGGCAGGCCCCAGAGTCCTAGTGGGTCTGATCTGCTCCAGATGACCAGGCCATCCACAGGAGGCACATGGGAATTAGAGAGGGGTAGAGATGTGGAGGGGACCCTTTAATGCATATGTCCCTACCCAGATTCCAAGCTTCCCTTTGCTGTCCCTGAGGATGGTAGAGGAGTATCTCGGTGGTTGTGTCTAGAGGAGGACTAGGAGGAAATTCTAAAGAATGAGACACCATAAGCCCTGGGCTGGTGTCTCACACCTGTCATCCTGGCTATTTGGGAGACTGAGATCCAGAGGATCCCGTTTCCCAGCCCAGGCAGGAAAGTCCCATGAGAGTCTCATCTCCAGTCTCCAACTGGAAGTGTTTCCATGGCTCAAATGGTAGAGCACTGGCCTTGAGTAAAAATCATCATTGAAGACAGTATCCAAGTCTTGAGTTCAAGCCCCTTAACAGCAAAAAAAAAAAAAAAACCAGAAAGACACCCCTTGCCTGTAAGAGATGGTGAAGGAGTGGGGGTGCTGTGGTTGGGAGAACAGGTGCTGGCCTCAATGTACAGAAATTTCTAAGATCTCCCCTGTTTTGCCCGAGTGTAAAATCACAGAAGGGTGGGCATTGCCTTACCAAGAACTCCAGAGGTTGTGGCCTGTCTTAGGCAGGGAGTGGAGTGAATGTGAGCAGGGATGGGAGGGTAGTGTCAATTTTATTCTCTCCATCCATGGAAGTATGGTTTTGGGTGCTGGTGTCAAAGTCTGAAGCGAAGGATTGCATGTGACTTGTAGCCTGACAAGTTGGGTTTCCCCTGGGTATAAGAAGGTAACTGAAGCCAGGTGCTGCCATTGGCTCACAACTGTAATCCTAGCTACTCAGGAGACTGAGATCTGAGGATTGCGGATCAAAGCCAGCTTAGGGTGGCTTTGAACCACCAGATAACCGGAAGTGGTGCTATGGCTCTAGTGGTAGAGCACGCACCTTTAGCTGAAGAGCTAAAGGACTGTGTGAAGGCCCAAAGTTCAAACCCCATGACCAACAACCAAAAATAAGGTAGCTGAATTTTCTGCATAGCATTGTGTACAGTAGGAAATGCCATGCTATGTTATGAGCCATTTCAGAGATACTCAGAATTTTGTCTACAGTTGGTCTGAGGATCGTAGTGCTATCTTCTCAGGGATTGAGATGTTCAGGTGCTCAGGGACTGTTGAGGCCTTGGGCTACTCCTGTGTGTGTGTGTGTGTGTGTGTGTGTGTGTGTGTGTGTGTGTGTGTGTGTGTGTGCGTGTGTCTGTGTCTGTGTCTGTGTGTCTGTGTGTCTGTGTGTATTTTTCCCTCATCTTTCTCTGTCCCCTTCCTGGGCGCCTGTCTGCCTCTTCCTGATTTCAGAGGGAGCCCCTCCTCCATGGCACCCTGCCTTTAGCCCCCTATCTGGGTCTACAATGAGTCCTAAATTGGCAAAGACCTGTATATTCTAGCTTTTTGTTGGGGCCCAAGTCTGGCTGTCCATAACTTTGGCCGCCTCCAGAGGATTCTGGATCAGCATGGCCAGCTGGCATAGGTTCTCCCCTGCCCCTGGAGGGGAGGGGCTCAGTCATGCCATGTCCTTTCCTTTTCCTCAGCTGAGCCTCTGGATGCATGTCCATCTTAGCAGGCTGGCAGTGGAGTGGGGGAAGGGTGATTGCCAATGGCTCTGGCCAACTTCAGCCTGATAGCTGACTGAAGGCTGCCCAAACAAGGAGGATCTGGGGCTGCATGGAAGGTAAGGCCAAGTTGTCCTGGAAGTATCCATTGGTGTCTAGGAAATGTAAATGTAACTTATCACAGGAAAGTCTATCTTCCCCCACCCAGCTGGGTCTCTCAGGTCCTTCTAAACAATTCCGGATAACCATAATACAGAGGCACAGACTAGATTCCAGGGTCAGGGTAGAGGGGGTGAGAGACTGGGATGGCCAGTACCTCAATGTTCTGGGACATTAGCCTTGACCTGGTTATATCCCCCTTTTGTAAGTTCAATTCTTAGCCCAGTGCTAGCCACACATCGGCTACTTGTGGCAGTTCTGTGGAAGTAGCAGGAATGGAAGTGAGATCTAGGATGACCGAAATCTGGATTTATGGCCTGTGGGGTTGGGGATGGCAAAGAGTTTCTATTTAACAAAAAATCTCAGAGGGCTGGGAAGGTGTCTCAGTGGTAGAGCACTTGCCTTGCATGCCTGAGGCCCTGGGTTCGATTCCTCAGCACCACATAAGCAAAAAGGAAAAAGCCAGAAATGACGCTGTGGCTCAAGTGGTAGAGGGCTAGCCTTGAGCTGAAGAGCTGAGGGACAGTGCCCAGACCCAGAGTTCAGGCCCCATGACTGGACCCCCCCCCAAAAAAAAAAAACCAAAATCTCAGAGCTGGAACTCAGGGCCTAGGCACTGTTCCTGAGCTAACACTCTACCACTTGAATGACAGCTCACCTTTCATCTTTTTTAGGACTTTTTTGCCTGGGCTGGCTTCAAGCTGCCATCCTAAGAGCTCAGCCTATTGAGTAGCTGGATAGCTGTATGAGACATTGGCACCTGCTAAAGGTGTTACTCTGTGTGTGTGCGTGCGTGTGTGTGTGTGTGTGTGTGTGTGTGTGTGTGTGTGTGTGTGTGTGTGTGTGTGTGTGTGTGTGTGTACCGGGGCTTGAACTCAGAGCCTAGGTGCTATCCTTTAGCTTGTTTGCACAAGGTTGGTGCTGTACCATGTGAACTAGTGTAGATCGGCTTCCCAGCTTTTTGATGATTCATTGGAGATAAGAGTGTACCCAGGCTAACTTTGAATCTTGATTGATCCTCAGGTGTCAGCCTTGAGTAGCTAGGATTATAGGCATGAGCCACTGGCACCCAGCTGCAAGGAAGTCTTTTCATATGCTCTTCTGTTCTAACAGCTGTCTACTTGCCTTGGCCTAGAACTTTGACCTCTACATCAGCTCCTAGCAACCCCTGACTGTGTGGAGAACCTAAAGCTCAAACCTGATCCCATTTCTTTGTCCTCAGGGGAGGGTATGTTTTGTCTGAAGCCTGGGTTGCAGGGGTAGCTGTACATGGGTGCTTGGCTGGGACAGACAAGTACTCTGTTTTATCCAAGAAGGAAAGTGTGGCCGGTTAGATACTAACAGCTCATTCTCTCATATTCCTATCTCCTCAGAGGCTGAGATATGAGGATTGCCATTCAGTGGCAGCCCAGCTAGAAAAGTCTATGAGACTCTCTTCTGCAAATAATCACAGAAAGCTGGAAGAAAAGCTGTGGCTCAAGTGGTAGAGTGCTAGCCCTCAATGAAAAAACTCAGGGACAGAGCCCGAGCCCTGAGTTAAAACCCTGTACCAAAATGTGCACACACACATGCATGCGCGCGCACATGCACACACACACACACACACACACACACACACACACACACACACACACACACACACACACACACAGAGGTGTTAATGATGAGCTGAGGTAGAACTGTGGTCAGTCCTGAGGCATAATCATAGTAAACTCTCAAGGCAGATCAAGTTGTTTCTCCCTAAGTCCTTCTTGGGCTGAGGGGTCTGGGTTATGGCAGTAAGTTCCATGGGACCTGCCCCTCCATCCATGCATGGGGCCACAGGACCAACGGAAGGACACTATGGATGCTCCTTTGTAGTTGGCCCACGATTGCAGACCTTCATCTGCCCCCGAGCACTGGTGAGGAAAGCAGGGCTCCAAGCCCTGGGACTCCAGGGGTAGTGACTGCTACAAGCAGCAGCCAGCCACCTGTGGATTCCTGAGCCTACAAGTCTTTCATGAGCCCAACTCAACACCCGTCAAAGTTGTGTCTGACAGATTCGGACTTTTGTGATACTTGCGTGGGTGGGCATTACCTGCTGTGCCATCTTGCCGCTCCTGCCCCTGTTGGCCCAGAACCCTGGTATGAGATGTCGATTTCCTGCTCAGATCCACACTGCACCTTTGACAGATGCCATTCTGATGACTCGACTGAAGACCTCCGTGCCCCAAGGCTTGACCTTTCTCTGATACTGTGGCCTATTCTGTAGGAAAAGACCTCCAAAGAGGCTGCTCTGAAGACTGGTAGGACACCTAGACATTGGGAGACCCTCAGGGGCACACTGGAAAGTACTCTGCCACAGAGTGAAGTCCAAGCAGGCCAGGTGCTGTTCATGGGGCTTGAACTCTGGGCCTGGGCGCTGTCCACCAGCTCTTCAGCTTACCACTTGAGCCACAGCACCACTTCCAGTTTTTGGGAGGTTCCTTGGAGATCAGAGTCTACTGGACTTTCTGGCCTGGGCTGGCTTTGAACCGCGATCCTCAGGTCTCAGCCTCCTGAGGAGCTTGGAGGACAGGTGTGAGCCACCGGTGCTAGGCTGATCTGAAGTTTCACTACAGTGGACTAGGAGCTCCTGAAAGCTTTTCTTTATTTTTTTAGGTCTGGGATTTGTCTCTTAATTTTTCCCTCAATGCTGGGACTCTATCACTTGAGCTACAGCTCCATTTCTGGCTTTTGGTAGTTCATCGGCAAGAAGAGTCTTAGTAACTTTCCTCCCTCTGATCTCTGTCTCCTGAGTAGCTAGTATTTACAGGGGTTGTGCCACTAGTGGCATTAGGCTAGAAGCTTTTCTTTTTTTGAGTGGGGGGAGTCCAGTCGTTGGGCCTGAACTCTGGGCCTGGGTGCTGTCCCTCAGCTCTTCAGCTCAAAGCTAGAGCTCTACCACGTGAGCCACAGCACTACTTCCAGCCTTTTTCTTTTTTGCTTATGTGGTACTGAGGAATCAAACCCAGAGCCTCAGGCATGCAAGGCAACCACTCTACCACTGGGACAACTTCCCAGTCCCTAGAAGCTTTTCTTAAGCAAATGTTCTTCCCTGCATTTGCCTTGACTCCTCCATGCAAAGGAGGCCTGAGGGTCAGGAGCTATGAAAAATAGGCTGCCAGCTACAGGAAATGGCTGGGGTCCATGGTGAAAAGACAAGCTAATCTTCCCCCTGGACCCCATTCTTGGATCCCAACCTCTGCTCTACATGTGACTCAAGTACAAACCTTGACACAGCCTTGAATGGCCTACCAGACTTGTCTGAAGCCACAAAACCTTCATTCCACCCACACCACCTGCTCTTAACCACACCTCAGGACTGTTGCCCATGCTGGACCTTCTGCCTGCGGCTCTCTGTCCTCTTTCACATCTTAGAACTCCTGTGGAATTTTGGCACTGGTTATATCACCTCGTGGAGCAATCTCCCTCTCTTTTTTTTTTTAGTATTAAGTTTCTAGAGATGGAACTTGTGTAGGCTGACTGGCAAATGCTCTATCTTGATGTGTGTGTGTGTGTGTTTGTGTGTGTGTGTGTGTGTGTGTGTGTGTGTGTGTGTGTGTGTGTGTGTGTGTGTGTGCATGTGTGTGCCTGGATGCTATTCTATCCCTGAGCCTTTGTGCTCAAGGCTAGCGCTCTACTTGAACCACAAGCTCTACTTCTGGATTTTGGGGTATTTAATTGGAGGAAAGTGTCTCATATAGACTTGGTTGCTTGCAATTGTCATCCTCAAATCTCAGCCTCCTAAGTAGCTAAGATTGCAGGGGTGAGCCCCCAGCACCTGCCCTCTACCCTACCTCTTACCTATAACATCGGACCTCCTCTGAGTCCCAGAACAATATATTTCACCAAGCTGACTTTTGTTTTGCCAGTCTTGGGGCTTGAACTCAGGGTGTGGACATGTTCCTGAGCTTATTTTGCTCAAGGCTAGCACACTACCACTTAAGCCCTAGTGCCACTTTTGGCTTTTTCTGTTTCTGTGGTACTGAGGAATAGAACCCAAGGCTTCATGCATGCGTGCTAAGTAAGCACTCTACCACTAAGCCACATACACAACCCACAACCCAAGGCTCACTTCTCATGGGAGTTATGAGGGTGGGGTTTATTAACTTATCCCTTTCATTGTAGAAATCGCTGACTATTTCATATCTTTGCCAATTTGGGACCAGCCTGTGACTTGGCAATGAGGAATGATAAATGAGTGATAGCCACCAGGCCTCGGACGTCTAGGCTCACATCATACAGAGGGATAGAGAATTTGAAGCCAGAACTTTTGACCGCTTCTATAGCCTAGAACCGTTGTCTCCCTGGAGGCACTCTCTGGCTTCTAGGTGTCCCAATGGGACACCTCGGCCAGAACATAAGGCTTCCGTTTTTTAAATGGCAGAGAAGGATGCTTTGTTCAAGTTGCCCGCTCAGACTTAGTACTCTCTGAGGGCTTGTCCCAGCTTGCCCAGGTTGGGTGCCTTGGCATGGGCAACCTGCTGAATGCTCATCATCCATACAAAGATACAAGGAGTTATTGCCTCCTATTTTTTGGCAGATCTGTGGTTGTACTATGAGCCTAGATTCTGTCCCTGAGCTCCTTTTGCTCAAGTGTAGCACTCTACCCTTGGTTTTTCTTTTTCATGTGACCTCTTAGAAAGAAGGGTATCATGGACTTTCCCACCCAGGCTGAATTGAAATTGGCATTCTTTACACCTCAGCCTCCTAAGGAGCTAGGATTACAGGCAGGAGCCACTGACAACTTGCTTTCTTTTCTTCTTGTTCTTCTTCTTTTTAATCATAACAATCTGAAATCTTCACGGTGTCATTCCAATGGTTTGCATTCAAATTAAACCACTCAGGCTTGGAGTTGCAATGCTAGGTCTCCCACAAATGGAGGGAGATCCTGACAAACTCATTCCTGTTCATGTGAATGCTAATGGAATGTTATAAAAGTAATACTTAAATGTGCAGTTGCTTCATGATTCTATTTTAGAATGCCACAGAATAAGTTTTGGATTTATATCATCCATTCTATCATGATGGTATGATTAAGGATATTGACTAATTTTTAATTAATGCTTTCATATGTATTCAACCAGGATACTTCAGTAAATGGAAACATAATTTAATAGCTAATAATTGGTAATAATATATATAATTTAATATCCTCACAGTCCCTCTCTCTCGCTATATATATATGTATATATATACATATATATATCTCAATCTACACATCTATCAACATACATATGTATATATATGTATATTTATAGATAAATATACATATATATGATAGATATGTATATTTACATATATATAAATATACATATATAATCATACCTATGATCAAGCCCCACTAGTCCCATGGGAATAGTGTGGCTTGATCATAGGTCCTCTGAGCTTCCTGGCAGCTCAGTTTGTCAGAGTCTGGTCTGCTAAGACTGTGACCCCATTTATGGATTGGGCATTGTAGTCCGTGAGTTGACATCCCAGGATGGCCAAAAATTGATTCTTTGTAGTAAGAAGCCAATTTTGACACATTGTTTTCCTTCTCTGAGAAAGTCCTTGGTCTCAGTATGATGTATAAAATATATCCTATGTGGTATGATATACTAAAAGGAGTGTTATATGTGTAATAATACTAAATAAATAAGGGTAATAAATATCAATGAAGTAAACCCATGTATGTAAATAGATCTCATAAAGGAACATTTTTTTTCCAGTGCTGGGGCTTCAATTCAGGTCCTAGGAACTGGTCTGAATTTCTTGTCTTCAAGGACAGTGAGCCATTCCCCTTCACCCACATTGTCACAGAGTTACCCAGACCCTGAATTCAAATACCATGCCTACCAGAAAAATTGTGCAAATTCAAGCCAGGGTCTAATTATTATTATTATTATTATTATTATTATTATTATTATTATTATTATTATTATTATTATTATTATTATTATTGCCATGTACGGGGATTGAAGTCAGGTCTTGGTATCTCTGCCACTGCCAGCACTGGGATCCTAGGACCTGAGTTCAAATCTCGGGACAGACAAAAAATATAAAAAATAAAAGGGAGAAGCATAATACTGAGAAGTTCAAGAAAGTAGTTTTACCTTTTTATTTCCTTTGTATTGTAACCATCCTGGGTCTAAATGCCAAGGCCCAGAAAGTGTACATGACCTTGCATTGCAGATGTTTGGCAGCTATTAAGGAAGCCATAGCCGAAACCGGCAAATTAGGTCTGGAGGTCGAATCCCAGGACTGCCACTAATGAATGGTGGGAGATTCTAAGAAACCCATTCCCATATGCATCCATAGGAATGGAATGTTATAAAAGTAACAATTAAATTAGTAGTTAGTGTACGATTTTATTATAAAATTATACACAACAATTATACTACATTAATTTTTCAATTAATATTTTATTATATATTCAATCATGATAATTGGTAGTAATATTTTATTTGCAGTTACATAGTATACAGACATCTCTCTCTTGTTGTACACATATACATCCATTTATCTGTCAACCAATCTACACATTTATCTGTTCATACTCTTGTCACTCCCGGGGCTCAATGGTTGGGTGCTTGCCTAGTACGTACAAAGCCCTGGGTTCGATTCCTCACTACAGCATGCACAGAAAAATCGGGACTATGTCTAGACCCTTACTCAAGACCCAGGAGTGGCACCAAATAAAAGAAAATAGAATGTTCTAACTGCAATGGTATAAGGATAGGACTTCAAATACCTCATCACCGAGCAAACCAGGAGTCTGGTGCTGACAGCTGACATTAAACTGACAGCCAGAAGTAAATCACTGCCACCCAGCCCCACACAGCCAGATGCTGCTAGTTCACTCAGCCCTGTCATCCAAGATATTCAGGGGCTGAGATCTCACACTAGTGGGTTTAAAACCCAGCCCTTGCAAGAAGTCTGCAAAACTCTGAGCTGTGGCTCACAGTGGTAGAGCTCTAGCCTTGAGCAAAAGATCTTAGAACAGTACCTCCAACCTTCCAGTGCATTCCCTGTGGCTGACTCCCAGCCCTCCCAAAAAAACCCATCCCTCGAAATCATTAGATGTGAATTTTGTGTGGTTTGTGACGTGTTTCTGAAAGAATGCTGAAACCAAAGAAAGCACCCTAATTCTAATGACTGCGTGTGGGATACAGCTATATGATGAGTCCTTCATGAGTTGTGTGCTGAGTCCTTCATGGGGTTCATTCTTTCATCTGGTCCTTGTAAGAGCTCCACAAGTAAGATGATGGTGCAGATGAGAAACTTGAGCCTCACCAAAATTATCTATGTACTGAAATCTAGTGAGTTGTCTTCTGCAGAAAATTGTTTATTTTTCTCAGTCGTGAACCTTGAACTCAGGGCCTAGGCACTCGACACTTTCTTGTTGGCTCATGGCTAATACCTTCCCACGTGGAGCCAAGGACTCTCTTGTAACAGAGTGTTATGATCTATGAGTCTGTAGCTGAGGTCTGTCACCCTGCCTACTCAAGAAGCTGAGATCTGAGAATCTGGGTTCCAAACTATCCCAGACACAAAGTGTCCCATGAGAATATTATCTCCTATTCACCACTTAGAAACTTGAAGTGGAAGCTGGGCACCACTAACTCACGCCTGTCCTCCTAGATACTCAGGAGCCTAAGAGCTGAGGATCAGGGTCCAAAGCCAGTCTGGGCAGGAAATTCTTGAGATGGACGCTACTCTCTAGCGACCCAACAAAAACCTGAAGAAATGCTGTAGCTAAAGTGGTAGCGCACTTGGTTTTAGCTGAAGAACTGAAGGACAGCACCTAGGCCTAGACTTCAACTCCTCCAACATACAAGAAGAGAAAGAAAGAACCCTGAAGAAGAGGGGTTAGGCTGCTTTGCATGTATGAATCCCTCGGTTTTGATTCCTCAGTATCACATCACTAAAAAATAAAGCCTGAAGTGGCCCTGAGGCTCAAGTTGTAGAGTGCTATCCTGGTACAGGAGAAACTCAGGTACAGTGCTCAGGTCTTGAATTCAAGTTCCAGGACAAATGTATGCACACACACACACACACACACACACAAAGAGAGAGAGACAGAGAGAGAGAGAGAGAGAGAGAGAGAGAGAGAGAGAGAGAGAGAGAGAGAGAGAGAGAGAGAGAGAGAGAGAGAGAGAGAGAGAGAGAGAGAGAGAGAGAGAGATCAGAAGTGAAGCTGTGACACCAAATTGTGGTAAAACGATGAGCTTCGGTTCTGAGCTCATGGTCAGCACCCAGGCCCTGTGTTCAACCCCAAAAGCTAGCCATCCATGCCTCAACTAGGAGAGCTCAAAGGTTTCAAATCCTGATGAGCTTAACCAGCCCTAGATGACAGGAATCATTGTGGTATTACACATGTGCTTAGATTCAGCAAGCTTCTGGAAACCTAAGGAGGCAACTTTGCCAATTAGGAATATTTTAATTCGGTTCAGCTCTCTAGTTTTCTGCCAGAAGGACCCTTGAATTAATTGTAGCAGTTTGTTTCAACACTGGGACATAGTCTAACAAAGACAGGATAAGTACAAGGAACTTGGCATGCCACAGGAGGTGGCACAAATGAAGGCTTCCTGCCCAAACAGAGCACTGGGGAAAGAGATAGCTTGGGATACAAGGAAGCCTTTTTCTCCTAGCCTTCAGAACCCACCCACACTCATCCTCACTATTTGGCCCAGATGGAGGTGTTGTTACACAGCTGTACAGGAGTGAGGTCTTTTGTCTGCCTGTTCCAACAATGAGGCAGACTTCCTCCAGCAGCCTGAGGTGCACAGAAACCCTTAGGCTACACTGGGAACAGTGAGGGAAGCCCTGGAATATGCACTGTCTTGATAGCACTCTGTGCTATGAAGCCATTTTATTCAAAGCAAATTTCCTAGATGTGTGCCTTTCAACATAGGGACTCTAGATCTTCACTGATAGAAATACATTCATACATACATGGGTAGACATGGAGTTACTGTTTTTTGTTTTTGTGTTTTTTGTTTTTTTTTGTAAGTCTGGGTGTTATATTATGAGCCTAGGCACTGTCCCTGAGCTCCTTTTGCTCAAGGGTAGTGCCCTTGAGAAACAGCCTCCGCCATGTTTTATTTTTAATTCTTGTAATCCCTTAGAAATAAGATTGTCCTGGGCTTTCCTGTCCTGACTGAATTCAAATTGTCATTCTCTACCTCTCAGACTCCTGAAGAGCTAGGATTACAGACAGGATCCACTGACACTTGGGTTTCTTTTCTTCTTGTTCTATTTTTCCTCATGACAATATGAAATCCTCACAGTGTCATTCTAATGGTTTGCATTTCTGAGTAAACTACTCAGGCCTGGAGTTGCAATGCCAGGACCACCACCTACAAATGGAGGGAGATCTTGAGAAAATCATTCCTATCCATGGGAAGGCTTAATGGAATTTATAAAAGTTAGAATTAAATTGACAGTTAGTTCATGATTCTCTTATAGAATGTCACACAAAAATTATTGGATTATGTCTTCCATTCTAACACCCTGGTTTGGTTTTCCTAATTAAAGAACACTGACTTCTTTTACATTAATACTTTAGTAAGTATTCAACCATGATACTGCATTAAATGGAGACCTAATTTAATAACTAATAATTCACAATATATATAATTTAATATCCTCACATTGTCTCTCTCATCTATATAGCAAACTACACATCTATCTATCTATCTATCTATCTATCTATCTATTTATCTATCTATCTATCTATCTATCTACCTACCTATCTATCTATGTCTATCTATCTATCTATCTATATCTATTTTTCTATATCTATGCCTATATCTAACAATCTATCTATCTATCTATCTATCTATCTATCTATCTATCTATCTATCTATCTATCTATCTATCTATCTATCTATCTATCTATCTATCTATCTATCTATCTATCTATCTATCTATCTATCTATCTACCTATATATATATATCCCGCTACTATGGCTTAATCCCAGGTCCTCAGAACTGGCTGGCAGCTCAGTTTGCCAAAGGCTTTTGTTCTAAAACTGACTCATTCATAAATTATGCATTGTGGGCTGTGAGTTCAAATCCCAGCAATGCCAAAAGTTTATATGTGCAATAAGAAGCCAATTTTGACACAATTTTTCTTCTCTGATAAAGTCTAAATATGATGTATAATCCATATGCAAATATATCCATGTGATAAGATATAATAAATGAAAAAATGTTATATATGTAATAATGCTAAATAAAATAAACAATGAATAAAGAAGGGTAATAAATGGAGTAAACCTATGTATGTAAAAAGATCTCATATATGAGTTTATTTTTCCAATCATGGGGCTTGAATTGAGGCCCTTGAAGCTGGTCTGAAATTCTTGTCTTCAAAGACGGTGAGCTTCCCCTCCCCCACAGTGCCACAGAGTTCCCCAGACCGAGTTCAAATCCCAGGCCTGCCAGAAAAATTGTGCAAATTCCAAGCCAGGGCTTTAATTTTTTTGGCCAGGCCCAGGCCTTGAAATCAGCTTGTGGCAACTCTGCCTCAGCCTTGATCACTCTAGGCTGGGGTGCAGCCTCTGGACCCACAGCTCATCCTAGGACCTGAGTTCAAATCTTTCGAGTGGCAAAATAAGGTGAAGTGTTGGGAAGGTGGCTCAGTAGTAGAGTGCTTGCCTTCCATGCATAAGGTCCTGAGTTCGATTCCTCAACAACACATAAGCAGAAAAAAGCTGGAAGTGTTGCTATGGCTCAAGTGGTAGAACGATAGCCTTGAGCTGAAGAGTTGAGGGACAGTGCAAAGACTCAGACTTCTGTCTGACAACTGACAAAAAAACGAGGGTGAAAGAAAGAGAAGAATAAAACTGGGAAGTTCCAGAATGTGGTTTTACATAGTTTTTTCCTTTGAATTGTGACCATCTTGGGTCTAAATGACAGAGCCCGGAAAGTGTATGTGACCTTGCACTGCTGAAGTTTGATGGGCTATCAGGGAAGCCATAACCAAAACCAGCAAATTGGTCCGGAGTTCAAAACCC